>NC_140572.1:39107703-39205203 GCF_057381845.1 Rhamphochromis longiceps
CTCTGCGCCTCCAACAGCCTGCGTGTGCACAGGCCTGCAGCAGAACCACCCTCGTGTTCTGGACGCTTTCATGACAGCTGCAAAATCATTAGAGGCAGAAGGACACTCGGTGTGTTAGTGGATGCTCAGGCAGCGTTCTAACACACTTAAAAAGCTAAAATAACAACGTTTTCTTTCCATTTGGTGTTAAATCTCTTGGAATGGCTTCTTTGCTTCTGCCTTTATTTTGAAGTAAAGCCTGACGCAAACAGAAGGTCCGGGCAAAATGTTTCAATGCATCGGGCTGCGCTCGAGTCAGGTGCAGCTAGGCAACCGGCATGGCTATGCTAATCACCACGGGCCCACGCTAGTATACAGTTTCATGGAAAATTACGCAACAAGTCTGTTGAACAGTTTCTTATGCATATTTTCACAGCAGCTTTGAATCATCTGCATCGGTGTGGTTGGTGATGCAGCTGGAGCCCCAACCGTGGCTTTAATAAAACATTCAGCTTATGCTAATGAAAAACTGCTTCCCTCTCGGTTCCAGGTCACTGTTGTATAATGAGGTCGGTGAAGATGGCGGCATGAATTTAATTGCAGAATTGCTGTAAAAGGGTCAGCTGTACTCCGGAGTAACGGACACGTGTTCTTAAGAGTGCCTGTTGATGATCCCAGCGCAGAAGCCTTTGGACGTGCAGAGCCCAGTGTGCTGAATGTGATCATCTGCCAAACTGTGGTGTGCTAATGTTTCGTGCAGTTTGGCTACAATAACTGTGACATTTGGGAAACTGTCACAATGTTGAGCCTCCTATGGAGAGATTAGTTTGTCGTGACCTGACTGAGACTGTAAATCTGGCGGCGCCTGCGTCTAAGCAAACACGACCCATCAGTGGACCACGAGTGGAGCTTTGCAGGAGTGTACTTTCTGCAAGGGACGAGTTTATGTGGTGCATCAGCACTTAGAAAGCCAGTGATTCATCAGGTGTACACGATGATTGGGCCCACTGTGACTGATGTACACGGGCTGTGTGACAGGCTGCTGCAATCTGCTCCACACTTTAGATCAGACCCTGCATCATTAGACGACTCCTCCACCCTCGGGGCCGACGGCCATCTGGTCTGAACCTGCTCTTAGGCTGCTGTTGTTTATTTTTAACACCTTCTGAATATAACCCGACCCTGTGAATCACCACAGAGACAAAGAAGCTCGCAGACACTCCCACTGATACTTCTGCTGCTCTTCTCCAACTGAAGCAAGATCATAAAACTTTTAATATGACAGGACAGAGTCAGAGTCCTGTTAGAACGAACGATCTGCATCTACTTTTTATGTTTATTCAAAGTAAATGGACGCCCTGCATTAGTGTTGTCTGTCAGGCTGTGACAGACTAAGTGTTACAATTCACACAGAATCTGTAATTACGTGGTTGCTAATCCTGCATGAGGCCATTTCTCTGTCACTTCTGAGGTCAGCAACTCGAAATTATACTGCTGGGATCGCAGTTTAAGTCTTCACTTGACAGGACGTTTATGTGTTTTTCTCCCTTCGTCTCGTTTGTCACGCGATGAGTAAAAGAAGAAAGGAAAACTTTATCCAACAAAGGTCAAAAATTCATTCTCATTTTGTCTTTAAGATAGTCATGCTGTCTTGGGGAGATAAGGAAAAATGAATTATCAAGGCTTTTATGTTTGTCTTAAAGCAGCAGTTCTCGTTCAGCCAATCGTAGTTCAAATGTTCTGAGAGGAAAGTGAAATGTAACACCAAAGCCAGCAGGGGGCGACCTCTGTCTGCATCTGTCGATCACCACAAACATCTTCCCAGTTATCTCACGTTCTGCTTCTATTTCAGTAATATTTTGGCCACCTAAAAAAAATCTAGAGCTAAATGTATAAATAAATGTATTATCTAGAGCTAATACGGTATTTTCCGCACTATAAGGCGCACTTAAAATCCTTTAATTTTCTCAAATTATGAATTCTGATCGTGCTTACTGACCTTGAACCGATTTTATGTGCTACACGGCGCTCACAAATCTGTCAAAAATGTTTTAGTGCGACTGTGGTAAGCTACGAAGCCGCACCGCGTGATGGATTGTTGGAGCATTACAGCTACTGTAGTCAGGAGCCTCACGGAGTAATCTGGGTCCTAAACTCCGTCATTTTCAGGTCCCAAAGTCAAACAAACACTGCAGCATCACTGAGAGTTAAAAACTGTCTAAATTCTTTCATCTTTAATAAAATTATCAGCGTTGCTGCTTTACCAGGTGTAACAATTAAGTTTAACATCCATGCAAACAGAATTTATTAAATTTAACAGACTTAGAAGTTAGCAGGAAGTTAGCTCGCTAGTTAGCTAAACATGATATTGCATGTTCTGACTGAGAGATTTCTGAAAGAATTCAAACGTACAGCTCTGTTATCACTTCCAACATAAATGAAGACAGAAAACTAAACAGCAGTGACGTTTGTAGGGTTACTGAAGTTGGGCTAGCTGCTATATAATGATGTGCTACGTGATCACTAGCGACACAACTATGTTAGCATAATATAAACACAGAAGAATGAGGAGAGTAAAGTTTGACTTATCTGACGGTTTTGTTTCGCCTAATGCGCCTTATGGTCCGAAAAATACAGTCGATGAAATTGTGTATTTGTAGTTGGTATGAGGGATGAACAGGGGGGGCTGTAAATTTAAAACACAGGGCTGTATATCCTCCCCACGAGGGTGTGCTGTCTGATTGTTGGTGACTCTCTCTGTATTACTGTAGGATCTTTACATTACAACATAGAGCATCTCGAGGTGACTGTTGTTGTGATTTGGTGCTACATAAATAAAACTGAACCGTTTCCCTATTCTAACTCAGATTAGCAGACAACGATATAAAAACAGCTGTAAAACCACAAACGCACACACATGACCACACAGAAGCGTATTACAGCCAGACTCAAAAACAAAAGCATATGTTTGCATTCATGTTTCTAAACTGATCACTGGGAATACGGAGCCTCTGTGGGTTCATCGCATTTTAAATGGTGCAAATCAAAGTGAGGGTGTGAATAAGAGCGAGCGCAAATGGAAAGACAATAAATGTCATGTCTGTTAATGAAAATGTCAACTCGTGCGGTGCTCTTGTATTATTGTCCTCCTTGAACTGTGCTCCTTCTGATGATAAGAGTTATTAGAGGTAAAAATAAAAACGTCCTGGTGGTTTCAGTTTGAGGAAATTGCAAACATCTACAAACTTATAACCCGTGTTTGTAGATGTGTGCATTCCCTTTGCTCATAGCTCATAAAAACTCGATAAGTGTAGCAACGCTACATGAAGTTTAATATGCGCTGTCATTTTCATCTCAGAAAACATCCAGAAGTTATTTATGAGACGAGAAAAACAGAAAGGCAAATAGAGTTATAATCATAAATCTGTGGCATGATGAGGAAAACCATCAGATCCTTCTGCTGTTTCGGTGCAGAGCACAAAATGCAAGAAAGAAAGAAAGACAGAAAGAAAGAAAGACAGAAAGGCACAGGAGAAGTAAAAACTGGTTAAATCACTGAATCACCAACCTTCAGGCCTGCAACATCGTCGACACAAGCAGCAGAGTCAAGGACACAATGCAAGGACTCGTTCTTGCATTCAGAAGAAGCAGAACCTGCAGTCTGAATGTTGTAAGCTGATGCTAATGCAAGCTGCACGAGTGCGATTGGCATGCTGTAATGCAACAGTGGTGTCCTGGTACGTGACTGTCAGCTCCTGCAGATGCAGTCTGGTTATTTTACCGTGCAGCTGTATAAGTGTGCGTTTGTTTTTTCTTACTGTGTGTTGCTCTGTTTACCCTGCAGCATCTTCTCTGCAGAACCACACCCCGATTTTGGATTTCATGCTGCTAACTTGCATTAGCATGTGCTTGCCTTGTGTTGACCATGTGTCAGGCCTTTCTCCACTTACCCTGGGGTGAGAGGATGGCATGCACTTGCTGGGAGGGGGGTTTGTTATAGAGGGTTAGGGATGGGAGTTGGGAGGACAAGCACACACCTTCAGTGTGGGACACAGGCAAAGAGATCTCCATGCAAGCAGCGGACTGGGCCTTGCGGAAGGGCGGTCGGCCAGGGCCTCTGCGGGTAAGCCGTGGCCCCTCGGGACCCATCGGAATGCGAGGCTTCCCCGCCGAGCAGGGCTGGGAGGTGGGGCTAGTGCAATGTCCATTGACATGATCTGTAACAACGGCAAAGCATTAGCAAACAACAGAAAGAGGGATGTAATTCAACTTTAAACATATTCTGATTTACTGCTGCATTATCCATCTTCACAAGTCATTTAGTTTGATGGGAAGTGAAATAAAAATCAGGGCAGGGAACCTCAAATTAGGGACGAGATTTTCCAAGGAGATAACTGCTTTTCCCTGCCGGGAGACGCTTTGTCTACTAGACTGCAAAAAGGCAGGCTGACACTAGATGACCGATGAAGATGAATATTTCTGCAGCGTAAGAGGAGCAAGCTGATGCTGAAAATTTGATTGCCAACTAGGAAGATGATAGTGAGGGAAAAAGGGAGAGTGAGTGACAGAGGCTGGAGAGTGGTTTGAAGTAAGTATGTGCAAGGAGGGGATGCCGGGGCAGAGGAGGAAGATGCAGAGTAAAACTGTGAGTGCAGCTTCATCGAGTCTGTGACGTGACATAAAACAGGCTCGTTTCATCTCCACTTTGTTGCTTTTATCTCAGTGAACTGTGGGGAAACCTTGTTTTTAGCAGAAAGCTTTATGACATCCAAAGCTGCAGGTGAAGAACGAAAACAAGCTCTGCTCTTTATTCTGTCAAATTAGCACTCGCTTATATTGGCTGGGCTACAAATTCATCTACGGACAGAGCTGATACCAACACACTCGGTGATTTCTTTACCCCTCGGGGACGAGTCCGTGCACTGTGCTGGAGCCAGACCCTGTTAATGACACAAAGGAAAGAAAGGCCGGGCTGACCTTCTCTTGTTCTGTGTTCAGCCATACTTGTGAGCGGGCACGAGAGGCGGCCGGATCGATCCCAATATGCCGGCACTGGTACCGATCCACACTAGTGCGTGGCCCGTTTTTCACTATGGAAATGAAACAATACCCTCGAACATGCGCTCTCGTGGTGTTGACTCGTGTGCATTTTATTGAAAGCCGGCACACTTTTAAACCACAGAGGAGCTCTAGAGACGCCACAGTTACACTCCAGCTCTCCAACGTACACAAAGGGCCGATTAAATAATGAAGGCGGAGCTCACAGGTGGGCATCACAGCGATAATAAACATCAGTATATGGACACACTGACCCTGTATTTATTTACATATCACTACGCTCTCATCCTCACTGAGTACATGAGCCCCCTTTTTATCAGTGACCCCCCCCAGCAGATTAACAGCAGCTGTGGTCGCTGCCGTGGGAGGACAGAAGCTTTCCATGTGTGTTTTGGTGGAAGGTCTTATACATGGAGACGAGTGGAGCAGATAAACAATATCATGATCATTTGTGCAAACACTCGAACGTTCCCCGCTCGCTCCTCTCCGATCGTTCGTCCCCGGCGCCCAGAGAGCTCTGCCGTGCAGCCAGTCGCTGCAAAAATGATTCAATTTCAAAGTGAAGATGAAAAGCTCCAGGGTGCCACCCAGTCCACGTGCAACACTCACCCAGTTTCACAGCAGGACTGACGAGGCAGCGCGGGGACTGAAAAACTGCAGGTAACACGGAGCGTTTGACGCCGCCGCGATCGGGCTTCACATTTTGTTCATTTCGTTGCCTCGAAATGTTCTGATGGAAACTGGTTTACAGCTGAGAGCGCGACACTGTGCTGACGTGCACATCCCACTCCACCCCCTCATCACACGCGCACAAACACACATCATCCACACAAAGGCACAAACACAATAGACTCGAGCGTCTTCCTGTCACACAGGTTTCTATTGTTGTGGATTTTAAACCTTCAGCGTTTGCAGCTCTACTGTTTTCTTCAATGTTCGATGACGACACCAAAACTAAATGTGCTGCATTCAAAGTTTGGGTTTCTGTCCTCACCCTTCCTGCTGATGGAGCATTTACCAAACAGCAAGTCAAAAATCAGGAGGCACGTTTGGGGGGGTTAGAGAAGCAGAAGTTCTGGGAGGCGACAGCATGCGTGGCGCTGCAGAGGGAAACCTGAGATCTGCATGTGTGTGCAGCAGTTAGATGTATGGGGGGTGGGGGTGGGGGGGGGGGGGGGGTCCAGTCAAAATGGAAGGAAGGCTGTTTAAGAGAGAAATGGGCCAGTTACAATGAGCGAGGTAGCAAGTGATCCAGCACCGCAGAGCAAAGCCTGTCAATGGAGGAAAGGTTGCATAAATCAGAGGATGGTCCAATCATGGTAAAGCGATAGAATGCCTCAAGTTCAAATATGGGCATGAGCTACAAATCACCTTTGTAAACACTTGCAAAATGTAGAAGGAACAAACACAGACGCTTTAAATCAAAACACACTGACGGGCAAAATGGACGAACACGTTAGGCCGACAGTCTCATGGGCTGGTTGAACAGGCGGACAGAGCAACAAGGAAACTGAAAGAGGAAAGTTTGAGTGAAATCCAAAAGTACTAATGCAACACAAAAGCCTAGAAACCATGAGAAAAGCAGAAACTCAAAGGAAATCAAGTGAAAACTGCTGGCTTTCGCCTACCGTACCAAGATCAGTCTTAAGATCTGTTGGCAGACTTAACTTTCTGCCGGGTCCCTTTACTGAAACAAAAGAATAGGAAACAAAGCACCAGTTAATCCCTTCAAAATAAAATAGAACAAAAAAGAAATCATGGAAGAAGAAAACAAAGGAGGTGTAGTCTGCTTCAAACGATGGCAAACCAAAGTGGGGAAAAACTGAAAAGAAACCAAATGAACAAAGAACATGCAAACTGGTGCACTTGCATGTTTGCAGGCATATTTTCAAAAAGCATGCTCCACTGTCATCCCAGGCCGGCACGATCAGTGATACTGAGTCAGCGCAACGGCAGGAAGTCTCGAGTGGACAGAGCGATTACTCAGTGATTAGTCATTTGAAGCAGGTGCTCTCTTTGCATCTCTTAACGTGTAAAGACTCATTCTGATGTTTTTAATCACTCTCCTCCTCAAGTCTGCACCTGGAATAATGAAGTCCGCTCTGTGGGCCTGGGATTTGACGTGGAAGCAACAAATGAACAGGGTGACACCACAAAGTGTCATAAAAAAACTAAGTCAGACACTGAAGGCAACCAAAATAACCACATACACATTTTGCAAGCATTTTGCAGTAAGGAGAGAACTGCAAAGGTCGAACTCGAGGCGTCACGTGTCAGTTTCCCCTCAGGAAGAAGGCGGGATTTAGAAGACACGATCCAGCTGATGACCACGAGGAAAAAAAGCACGAAACACCTGCTTGATGTCATTCAGCATGTTTGCTGCACGGCCGACGCGGCGGCTGAGCGTGTGATGGGAAACACTGGTCTCACCGAATCTCCGGTCATTCATTTGTTTGCATTTCTTCCGTGAACCTCGACGGACTTTTGAATAAGTGCTGCTAATGAGATAACAGATGAGGGCCGAGTGCTTGTGCGCTCTTCATAATAAACCAGAGTCACCAGATGCTGCTGCGACCGCACGAAAGGTGCAGCGTTGGAGATGCAACGACAGGAATTATGTTCTCATAATGAACCTGTAGCTCACAGATGCTTCCTCTGTTTAATGGCTCAGCGGCTGCATTAACACATCATAAAATGTATTTTAATCAAAATAAATCGGTGGGACTGATCTGAGGAGCCGAAGGGTCTCTCACTGTGACATGAATATTAACCAGCATGCACTGCACCCACTGGAATTCAGCACCTTTGGTTTTAACCACAGAGACGGAAAGTGGCGATGTCACGCGTTCACGTGTGTTCTGCATTGTTCTCGTGCACACAGTGTTTTAAAACACACGTGTGACAGTAACTGATGTCGGACCAGCCTCATCGCTGACCTCAGCACTCTGCTCATTACTCCAGGATTCACAGCAGAATGGAGCCTTCTTGTTATCCAGCAGCAGGTGGATCTTTAGAGTTGTTGTTGTGACCCTGCAGGTCGCTGCATTTGCAGCATTTACATATTTATCAGCCTGTTTTTCTCGCCTGCACCGGCTCTCAGCAGGTAACGTCTTATCTGTCCACACGGACGGCGAGCACAGAGACAACACAGATACCTCTGAGAGACATAACTGCAGCGTCCATCGTACTTCCTGTGGCTCGTCAGGCCCGTGCTCATCTGTCTTCTCTAACCATCCTGCTGCTCTTGTCACCGATCAAGGTGACAAGAGCCAGGTTGTGTCCAGGTTACAGTAATGTGCAGAGTGCTGACATCCCAAACGAGGCTAACACAGGACTAAACCTCTGAAAAACTAACTTCTGAACATCCAAAGCAAGCTGAGGGCTTATTCATCAGAGAGGGCTCCATGCAGTTAGTCAGAGACAGCAGTGATGAATGTTAGCCAAGAGCACAGCAAGATAAGACAGCAGCTTTACTGACACGCAGACAGACAGAGACCCCGAGCGCCATCGCCAGGTACGGGAGCATGTTTGTGTTTAGATGTGAGCTTCCGGCGAAGGCGCGATGATTGATGTCAGGCAGGCTGAAGCGCCGGTGCTGCAGCTGCAGCCCATCTGCCTCAGCAGCATTGCAGGGTGATGAAGAACCCGAGGTCTGGACCCGCCCTCCACACACACACACACACACACACACACACAGCATGGAGCACACTGAAGAGCAGCCACAGTCTGGAGTCCTGTAAGCCTGTTTGCACTGCAGGCTTCACACGTGCTGCGAGAGGCTTCGACCGCACTTTTCACACAGTGATGCTGCTGCTTGGTTTTATTAGTTCTCGACTGCAGATGCTTCATGCTGAACTGACCCATGACCCACCACAGGTGACGGAGGAGCCTCCTCCACCTGTGCACCTGCTGCTGTTTAACTACCGTCTACAGCTTCTATTATATATACAACATTTGTGCTAGCCAAAGAAATATGATTCGTTGTTATGAATTTACTGTGTCCCCATTGGTCAGTGAGCACGAGGTTTTATTTAAAGGCTGAATATGTTATATTGATACCTGTGCTTCAACATTAGTCAGTAAACGTCTGGCGCCCTGCTGATAGTGTTGCTCACAGTGTGGAAGCAGCGTTAGCGTGCAGGTGCAACATCACACAGCAGCCTAATTATTCCCTCTCCCAAAACAACGACACAAACAAAGAAAGAAAGACAGAAATTCCAAGCAGGTGTCCACGAAGAGGCTGAGATCCATGAAACACCCCTCCTCTTACCATTGTCCAGTAAGTAAAAGACTGGACTGCAGTGGCTGGCTCTCAGACTGGCCACAGGCTCGGGCAGGACGCGGGGGTCATTGTGAAGGGAGGTTGGGTAATGAACTGGAACAGGAGATCCAACAGAACAGACACAGACTTTTCAGGGCAACAGGGGAGAGACAAACACAGTGGGTGAACTGGGGAGAAGAGAAACTTGCAGGTAATAGGAAGGAAACAGTCGTGAGGTTATGAAAACAGAAGGTGTCATAAGAACAGCTGCATCCCACCAGCAGATACTGGGAAGGTCACATAGCCATCACTGCAACACACCACAGCAGCACTGCTACTACGACTACTACAGCTACTTCTACCACACCACAGGCTCATCCTACAAAGCAGCATTTTCCAGGCTTTTCCAGGTAACTTTATCCTGGAGGCGGTTTACTTCCAACCATGACCTGTTGCCGTAGCAACTCATATTACAGCCCTAACCTGTGCTGCAGCAGGTTACGTTCAACAGCTATGACATCACCACCTGCTAACCAATCAGCTCCTCTGAGGATTGTCCACAGGCCCTGGAGGATGGCTCAAAGCTCTCTGTGAGCAGAAGTCTTTCCATAAATATGGATAATATAATATGGATAATATTCCCTCAGTATTTCCTGTTCTGCAGACTAACCTGCACCATCCTAACACAGCAGTTTAAATCCTGTTCTCATGTCTCATCTTCAGCTGAAAGAATAAGAGTTCAAACGTGCTTACAGCCATTAAATATTCATTGGATAGAATCATGATTCTCCTGTGTCTGACTGATTGAGCTGTAATATTGATAAGTCTGTTAGCTGTCTGTACCCAGCTATGCCTTATTAATAACATGGCAGCAGTCTTTCTGAGTAAAGCTCACACACACACACTCAGCAGCTTTGATGCTAAGCTACTGCACACTCACAGGTCCCATTACTCACTTTGAGGAGGTGCTTTCTTACAGCTGAGTATTGTGTATCTAACCACGTTTGACCCAACGCTCACGCTCTGCAGGACAGAAGGACCAGGAGAGACTGAGTTTTTAACCATCATTCATAAACTGACCTGATCGGATCCTTCGTTCGGTGACACTATTGTCACTCGTGAGTAGGGATGGGTATCGTTTAGGTTTTATCCGATACCGGTGCCAAACCGGTACTTTTGAAACGGTGCCGGTGCTTAAAGAATGGAGAACACAAACTTTGTCCAAAAACCTCTCATGTTTAACTGTTTTCCACTTTTTCTTTGGTCATTTTAGCCTTTTTGGCCAGGGTGAAGGGAGTATCTGCCATCAAACAAGAAGACAGCCGCATGTAGCTATGATGATGTTTGCTAGTTCACCTTACATGCATTAATGTAATAACGTGGTTAGCCTACTCAACGTAAATTACACACGAACAACATGAAGCTACTCACGCAGAGAAGAACGGCTGCTGCTGCATCATCATCCTCATCATTTCTGCTACACTGGCAGGGCTAGGGGCCAGGACTCTATTCTTCGGGTTTTTGGGGGATGTTGCTAACTCCGGGTCTGATAACAGGCACCACACCCGCAGTAGATGTGCTCGGTGTGAGGTCTCGCAGCAAGCTATCAAATACGGCGCATTTTTCGGCTTTAAAAAAAAACGCTATGCGTCGCCAGGTGTTTCATTGGATTCGAGGTGTTACCTCCTTTGACAGCATCACAGTATCAGCTTAAAGCACTTGTTGCTGCTGAGTTTGCATCTTTTGCTGTGAAGTACAGCCAGACTTTGACCGCTTTGCCTTGGGCATTTTTAATCTGTAGCTCTGCTCTAACTGAACGTACGTACCTGGCCCCGCCTACTATCCTGGGAAACGTAAAATGATTGGCTAGAAGTGTATCACAGCTCAGGAAAAAAAAGCACCGAAATGTGCGCTGCTTTTCGGTCTGGTTACTACCGTTTATGTCAGAACCGGTGCCATCATGGCACCGGACACCGGGACCCATCCCTACTCGTGAGTAACTTTACTGTTTTGTTACCCCGATGCTGACACTGTGGCCAAAGAAGCCTCTGACTGCAGAGACATGACTGACTGGTACCAGTGGGAACAGTGGACCTGTACAGCTGACAGAACTGCATCAGGGCAAGAAAGCTGATTTAAGTGACTTCAGACGTGGCAGCTTTTCACTGCACAACCATGTCATGGTCGTATGTCATTCACTTACGGAGGTCGGCCCCTCGGCGAGGTCAAAGGTCAGAGGTGAATGGCCAGGCAGCTCTGAGCATGGTTTAAGCTCGAAGAAGACAAGCTGGGTCAGCAGGAGACCAGACTGGGTGCTAAGAACAGGAAACTGAGGCTACAACTCAGAGAGACCCATGAAAACTGGGCAACAGAAGATGGAAAATATTACCTGCTCAGAAACATTGAGAGGGTGGAGTTTATTATGACCACAGTGTACCATCCTGTGATGGATGCATCCAGCAGGATAACAAACCGCCTCACAGATCTCAGCCCAGCTGAGCATCTTTGGCATGTTCACATCACGGACGTGCAGCAGCCGTCTGAAGGCTTCCAGCACTTTGTGCAGTCTGAGCCAACCTGGTACCGCAAGGTAAATGGCCTGTATTTATATAGCGCTTTACTAGTCCCTAAGGACCCCAAAGCACTTTACACATCCAGTCATCCACCCATTCACACACTGGTGATGGCAGCTACATTGTAGCCACAGCCACCCTGGGGCGCACTGACAGAGGCGAGGCTGCCGGACACTGGCGCCACCGGGCCCTCTGACCACCACCAGTAGGCAACGGGTGAAGTGTCTTGCCCAAGGACACAACGACCGAAACTGTCCGAGCCGGGGCTCGAACCGGCAACCTTCCGATTACAAGGCGAACTCCCAACTCTTGAGCCACGATCGCCCCAGTACCTAATGAAGTGGCCATAGGTCCTGTGTTTGTATTAGTGTGCAGAGCAAAGCTGTTGGTTACCACGGTGCTGGAGGTGATGACATCACAGGGGTACGCCACACATTCAGACTATCGCTGGGCGGTGGCATCATAAAAATATCTACAGAAGATTTGAAGGAAATGAAGAAACGCTGCCATTCAGTTTATATGTTTGTAATAAAATAATGTTTCTTTTTGTAGAATGATCTGCAGCTAAATTAACGTTCCTGATAGCGAGCTAATTTTTAATTTTGTGGCGGGTGTAAGGGAGCTGGGAAGCATCTGCCTCACTAAGGTGAAGAACACACTCTTGTTATGCTTTTATTTTGAAGTCCACTAACTGCTCCCACTTTTGAGGTCAGCTTCCTGAAGGCCCGATTCATGGATTGCACACATGATTAACACATGGCTAACGACGTTCACCTGCCTGTTTGTGGTTGTTAACCATCCACTGCTACAGCAGGCTTTGCTATGTGTGTATTATTAGCTAAACACCATGGTTAGGATTTATGAAACTTCCTGGTTTAATGAAAAGGTTTTTAACACTGCTGAATCTTTCATTTTACTTTTAATTTATATTCTGATTTTAAAATAAAAACCACAAAACAAACAAAAACCTCCTGAGTGACCGTGCAGACGCGAGGAGCATTTAAAGGAAAGCATCAGGGATTTAAGCATGTGATGAATTTAACTGTTTCTCTGCAGGTTAATTAGTGCTTACATGGGTTTGTACATTACACAGACATGGCTGTAGAAAACCCTCCAGCAGGGTTTAGCTGAAAAATGTGTATTTAAGCTTCTTTTAAATGTGATCAAACCTCACCTTTCCCCTCAGGTGCTAAATATACCCCGTGGGGTCAGGCTTACACGTTTAGGTACAACCTGCGGTACCAGGTTGGCTCAGCGTGGACAAAGTGCTGGAAGCCTTCACACGGCTGCAGCGTGGGGGTCAGGCGCCGAGCACTCGCGTCTCGTCTTGTTAGTCCCCTTTTTGAGGTCAAGCCAGGCTACAGCGACATGTACTGCTCCCAGAGGAAATCTAACACATGACCCCAACAACACACCTCAGGACATTAAAGAGAAGACAACGGGAAGGATGTGAAGGGAGACAGCTTTGAGGCCGGAGAGGGGCCAATTACTGGGCCTGATGACAAAAGAGAGACGGGAGGAAGGTCAGGAACAAGAGCGGAAAGCTGTGCTGAGAAGTGAGAGAGAAGCTCCTGTTTTTGACACGGGGGGTGAATCAGGACGATGGCCGGCTGCCTTAATAAGCTGTCCACAGTCTGTTTATGGCATTGAACAGATACAGCACAACAGGTGTGCCGGGGACAGGCGGACAGCCTCTAATGGCCACGGAGCAGGCTGAAGATGATATTCAGCCGGAGAAAACAAAGCGTGAACTCTGCACCTGTCGGCACAGCGCGGCGAGCTTTGTCTGCGGGCGCAACTTTTAATACATTTCACATCCGCGCTGCATTAATATGAATGAGTCCAAACCTGATTTAACTGACATTTAAAGCCGTCCTGCTCTCAGCCATTGCTAACAGTTCTTACAACTATGAACCTCAGCCCCCCCTCCCCCCAGCGTTTAACCGTTAAAGCGAATCAGACACAATCATGCAGCGTCATGCCGCATCTGTCCACGTGCTTTTCATCCACCGCTCCGTAATTCTTCTCCTTTCCATCTCTTTAATTAACAAGCGACAGGCCTGTAATAGGACAGAATGACCGTGACCTCGTCCACATCACAATGCTGAGAGACTCCCCGCCACAGCAGCACAGAACAGCTCGTCCTGGATCTGTCACGCTGCTGTTATCCTCTCCTTGGGAGGCTCAAGGGCAAGGCTGCAGAGTCCACGTGAGAACAAACCGACAGTGTGTCCTGTGTGTGTTTACACAACAATCACAGGAAAACCATCGACGAGCAGACTGTGGACAGCTGAGCTAAATTACTGATGCATCCACAAAATGCATTTGGTGGGATTTTACGTTCGTGTTCGGTCTCCTGTGGACACGGATCTGTGCTTTAAGTTACACAAGCGGATTTTTAATAAAGCTGTCACTAAACAACGGCTGGCGTATCGTTTTTAGCATTTGGCTCCATCTACCTGTTTATGTTTCCCCGTCAGGCCCACGTGGATCCGGCCTGACACCAGACTACATACATATACTGAAGGATCAACGACAGGACAAGAGGAACGGTCTGTGCATTGCTGGTTGGAAGGCAGGGATCAGTTTTCCTGTGAATGACTTTGGTGAAGAATCAGAAAGCTTTGAGCTTCGAGGAAAAGACAAAGACATCAAACTGAGTATTTGCATGAATCGTTCGTGTGCACAATCAATGAAAAATGAACCCCAGCAATGAGATCTCACACAAAGATCGACTGTGGCTGCAGTTTTTCTGCCACACAGAGAAACAAACATGAATTAAACAACTACTGAAATGTTGTTTTGCAGGTTTAATCGAGTCTTTGCTGATTCTGAAGATTAAAAACACAGTTCCATTATCCTCCTTTCTTTAAAAGCCACCAAAGCACAATCAGCCGTCGAGGCAAACTGAGGGATGATACGATGACACAAAGTGCTTCGGCGTCTGTTTCCTCTCCAGGTTTTATGCAGTAAGATTACCTGATGTGGTACCTGAGCTCCTATAGTTCTCTGTTTCCTATCCTCTGTTTTTATTTTCCCGTCTGTTACATGAGCGTAGGAAACACTGAATATGATTTGGTCGTTTTTTAACCTGAGGCCTTACAAACCCGACAGAGCCCCGAGGACGCGGCGTGCCAGCCTGGCAGGGACTTAAGCACAGATCTACACACTCGTTTGCTCAGGTGGCGTTTCCTCTGAGACACACAAACACCTGCTGGGAAATGTTCTCATCTCTTCTTCATCCATTACACGTTTCTGCCTCATTGTCTTCAGCTGCACTGATCTCATCCAGAGACCAGCTTTCAGATGTGCTTCTGTCACATTTCCAAAGTGTGATGCTGAAACTCGAGGCCAGTGACATCATGATGAGCATGAATGCAAACATGAATACGTTTAGGTTTTATCACACTATCATCTTGTAGGAAGCATGTGTGCTGAATCGAGCAGTCACATGATGAAGGCAGTTTTCACAGGACTTTTCTCTCAGCAGCTGCTGGGATCATTTTCACGTTAGCCCCATCAGGACCTACGCTGGTCGACTCGCCACGACTCGATTCGCATCGACTGGTTTTCCCATTACAGTCGAGTACCACCCGATGTGCGAGGTCGTCCGAGTGTTGCTAGACATAATTAGCGTGCGACACGGAGGCTAAAACGACGGTGGTCGTGGAGGTAACGACACTCCTGCTGCCTGGTCTGTGACCCTTCGT
The DNA here is from genome assembly GCF_057381845.1 of Rhamphochromis longiceps. Lineage (NCBI taxonomy): Eukaryota > Metazoa > Chordata > Actinopteri > Cichliformes > Cichlidae > Rhamphochromis > Rhamphochromis longiceps. Next base: position 39,123,285 of record NC_140572.1, read on the forward strand.
CAGACTCGGGGACGCCGTTGTTTTTTTGTAGCCATTTCCCTCGTTGCCGGGTTTTTTTTTTAAGGTGGGAGTTTTGATTAAACGCTGTCATGACTCATCGAGTGACGTCACATTTTACTACCTGCTCAGATGGCTTGAAACCCCGGCCTGTCGCGGTCCGTGGGAGCAGCTGTGGGGATTGTGTTTTGGATGGTTCACCGGCTCTCTCTTGGGCGGAGCCGCCCGCCTCGCACCTGAGCCTCGTTCGATCACAATGAACTATCGAAGCCAGCGCGACCTGCTACTCATCGCCAGTTGGTTCAGTCACCTACTGTGGCAGCCACGCCCCGTCTGCGCTCCACTCTTCCTTCAAGCCTTGACTCTGTTTCGTTGGGCTCAGGTCTCCGAGCCATCCTCCTCTGGATTCATTGCTCACCTCCTCCAGCGCTGGCTTTTGCATTAAGGAATCATCAACCAGTCGCTTCGCCTGCCTGTCCTCCTGCCATCCCTGACGTTCGTGAAGTACTCGAGGAACCATTCCTCCCCTCGCACTCACCCTCTCTGGCCTCTCCCACAGAAACACCCCCACCGCCCAAAACTCTCCCACCTGGCCCTGCATGTAAGCCGACTGCACCCCTGTCCTGATTCACCTGCTCCCTTACCTGTTCACTAATCGTTCCTCCCTCTGGTACAGACTCCCACGGCTTTGATCGCAGCTTCTCAGAACAGCCTCCCTCATGAGCTTCTGTTTTTGACCGACCCCTCTGTAAATAAATCTTGTCTATAGTTCTCAGTGAGTGCGCCGAGTCTGCTTTTCGGTCCCGCCTTCGTGCGAATCCCAGTTGATGACAGCTGAGCAGGTACTATGACCAAGTGAACAAACCTTAAACACCGTGGCGAGTCGATCCGAGTAGGTGCTAACGGTGTTGACGACCCAGTTTCAGTCAAGCTTTAGTGGTTGGACGGGCAGTTCATAATCCACTCAGTGACTGCAGGTGATCCTCACCTCCACCACGGGGCTGACAGTTGGTTTGATGCTTGGTCTTCTCCAAATGTGTTGTTCACATGCAGCTTTGCAAACCTAAGTTGTGCTGCCACGTCCTTTCTCCTGCAGCCCTTCCATCATTTACCCTGCTGACCTGTAGAGTCTGACGTGTTGTGCTAAAACCTCGGCTTCGACAGGTGCTGACGATCAGCTAACCAGGTGCAGTGATTGGCTGACCTTATCACAGGAGTCCAGGTGAAAACTTTCTTCTCGAGTATTTGCTACAAGTAATGATAACATGCCAGCCAATTTACAACTCAAAGAAAAACTTAAAATAAAAAGAATGCAGTGTCAATGACACAAAATGAGAATCTAAACCACTCTGATGTTACTGCTGCTCATTAACATGCAGGCTCCATCTCCACTGCAGTCGGCCGTATCAGTGTTAGTGAAAGACAAACATGTCAAAGGAAACGACCGAGCCGATGGAGCGTGCAGCGCTCCTTCTTCCTCACCTCTGGGAAACACGGTCACCACACGACTTCAGACTAAAGGACCAACCAGCTGAGACAAACCCAGTATACTCCACTGAAGGAGTGCCAGCACTTCTCTGAAACAACAGTGAACAGAGTGCCGCTCTCACCACGTGACCACGCTCTGGTGACGAGGTGACCACAGGCTGTAACTCAAGTTTAAACACAAAGCATCCCACCCACAAAGACTCAAGACATTTGCATTCAGGGAATGAAGGATTGGAGGCTGCAGGTGCGTGTCTGTGTGTGAGAGTGCGAGCAGGTTACCTGAAGTGGGCGACTTGTTCCTCTCCATGTCAATCGACTGCTGGTTGTCAGTGAGTTCAGTAAGGCCTGCAGCAGCCGACAGGAAGAAGAAGCAGCACACGCAGGGTGTCAGATTATTTGAAGCCGGTCATGCAGATTAAGCAGACGTCTGATTGGTAGAAGTCAGCCACGCTAAGCCCAAAGAAAGAGTGCAGCTAGCAACAATGCTTCATCATTACATCATTCCTCCCGAGGTCAGCCTCGAATATTTGCTCTTTGCTTTTTTATCAGGACTCAAAGTGCCTTGATGGGCAGAGTGGCTGATTACTGATGCGACCTGCACTACAGTCAGATTTAACATCTTTTACCAGCTCGCATTAAAATTCAAAAAGCATGTAGTGCAAATCTCATGATGAAGTGGAATAAATATCGAACATACAAACAGCACACACACAAATCCAAACAGGATCATATTCAGTCACATGCAGCAAGCACGAGCCGACATGGAGTCGTCTGTAAAAACTGCCACAAACACTGAGATTTCTAACTCGGCCCTCAAAGCCCGACTGCAGACGAGGGCTGTTTGAAGCAGCGTTCATTAAGGACTCATTAACAGCCTCGCAGACTCGTCACAGCTCAAAACATTTGGACTTTTTAAATTATTTGTCTTCAGTCAAAGGTTCTGCCAAACATTGGTGATGCCGGTAGTTTATGCTGACGTTACAAATGGCTGAAGACACTGAGAGGTGCCGTCGTTAAACTTTCCTCTGTAACCGTCAACAAAAAGCACACAGTTAGCTTCAATAACCCCACTGGCTTTAGTTAAAATATACATCGCATGGATAATGCATTATTTATAACTGCGCTTGCTCTGCTGTCTCAAAGAAGTGTCTCTTCTTCTGCAAAGGACAGACTGCTGGACATGACTGTAACAGACAAAGCTCTGCAGGTGACGTCTCGCTTCATCCCAGTCATGTCTTTGGTTTGTCCTGGGCTTCGAGTCTGTGTCAGTTCTTGTGGCAATCATCTGTACCAAACATCATGTCCTACTATATCCATCAAAACACCAACCCACACCCCCACACACATACACCGACTCCCCTGGCCTTTGGGAAGGCCCGACTTACTCTGATAGGATGTACGGATCCTTTTCTTTGAATCTGAATAAAAGTTAGACAGGCCGCGCATGCAAAACTCTGTCAGGCAGGCCCGCATGCCCACACCAGCAGCCACAGAGTCACCAAAGTAGGAGGGGGAGGAAGGAGTGGTGGAAATGAGGAGTGGGGTTTAAAGCGAGGAGAGGTCAAAGAACGGAAGAGCGTAAGTGGGGCGGAGGCAAAGGAAGAATGGCAGTAATGAGAAAAGAGGGGACGTTAGTGAGAGGAATGCATGAGGATAGAGGGAAGGGTGGATGAGGAGGGTGGGGGTGGGGAGAGAGAGGAGGCGGGGGGGGGGGAGAGAAGAACACACAGGCTTAGAGAGGAAAAGAAAGTGAGAGCAAGCAGCAAGTGAGATCGTGTCAGGGAAGGGCACAAGAAATACCCGCGACTCCAGCAAACCCAGAACTGCTGGTGTCACTGGGGTCAGCAGGGAACATGTCATTACCAGCAGCATGGAAACCGAGCTCGGTTGTCATTTAATCATCTGCATTGTGACATCATTCTGAGAAGTAAATGCCCACATTTGATGGCTGAAAGCTTTCACACTCATACACGTGTGTGATGACAACAGCTAAAGATGTGGTGGGAGGCACAGGAAGTGTTCAGACTGGGCAGCCGGCACTGGCCTTTTGGCTGTGCTCTCCAAGTCTGCTGTTGAGCCTTGTGTGAACCGGAGCACAGTAAGTGCCTCAGATCAGCGCAGCACCACCCGCGGCACAGAAAAGGGCATGTTTGCCCGCTTCTATTTTCCCTTCTGTCTCCACATTGATTTTAAAGCGCTCACACAGAAGGTGCAGGGTGCAACAGCATGTGAAAAAATCACCAGAGTATTTTCAGCTCACCTGTGGGAATTACGCAATGAAACGAGCACTTGCTGCAAGTTCTTCTGAAATATTTACCACCGAGTTGGTGCCTGGTCCAAAAAAGAGTCGGCCTCTATTTTACACAGTGATTCCTAAACGGTGGGTCTGAATATCAAGCGCGTTAAATATAATTAAGATGCTTCAGAGGCCGTCAGCGGACGAGATCAGAGAAAAGGAGGAGGGATCAGAAACACCTGTGTGGCTCTTACAGGTCTAAAAACAACAGACTGAGAAATCAAATGACAACATGCATATGATGCCCATGTGGAATGACACGCAACCTGTTAACATGCACTTCATGTCACAGTGCAGCTCTATGACAGGCAGAGATGGGCAGGTGTGTGCTTGTGTGTGACAGACAGAGAGGAAGGACAGAAGATCCAGGCCGTCGTCGTGTTACAGATAGTCTGATGTTACTGTGTCTGCTCTCGTTTCCCCACTCTGACGGTTTTGTCCGAACTTCATCTTCATCAACGTGAATGCTAACGATGTGCTAACTGCGAGGCTAATGTCACATTTTTTGTTTCCAGTCAGCTGAGAGGAGTTTAAACACCACCACTTATTCTCACTAGTTTTTAATGCTGTGCCTAAAGCGTCAGTTTATTAAAGATGTTTTTATTTCAGCTGGTTTGTATTTTCAGTCCATTAAGCTCTCGAGGTCACTGCAGAACCATCCCGTTCAAAGTGGGATGTTATTACATTACACACTAAACACCTGCATTACAAACAAAGGCTCGATACGTCAAATCCCTGAAATCATTTCAGAAAATCCACTTTAATACATTTTGTTTCCAAGAGTTTTCACATTAAAAGTTTTGGAAGTTAAACTTTGTTTCTAAAATAATAAGAGTGCAGTTTGTAAAGAAACACATTAGAAAACAACAGCAGGCAGAGGCGTGTTTTTAAATTAAAATAGATATTTATATATTCAATTAATATATATTATATAATAATAAAAGTACTTTGTAATTATAATGTAACTGAATGTAAAATATTATGAAAACTAAGAGTCAGGGCTGAGTAGTGCATACTACCTTACATATGCTCTACTTCCCATCACTGTTAACAGCACCTGAACAGTAATGATTGATTAACAGTAATGATTGATTAACAGTAATGATTGATTAAATATTGAAGGAATATATTGAAACTGTCATATTTGTCACGCACTAGATCAGAAGAGACAGAAAGAGAAGAAGACAGAGGAGCAGAGAAAAGATCAGATTCAGTGTCTGGATGTCGTGATTATGTTGCACACTGAGTATCAGGTGTGTGTGTGTGTGTGTGTGTGTGTGTGTGTGTGTGTGTGTGTGTGTGTGTGTGTGTGTGTGTGTTACCTGAGGTGGACTGCCTGTTCCTGCGGGGGGAACGGGTAAGGCGCTGGTAGGGGTCGGTGCTTCCGTACAGATCCAGTGTTGACATACATAATATGACAGTTTTTTGCAAGTAGTCCACCACCGCCAGGCCGTAACAATTCCCGAATGCCAGGCTGGACACGAACACAACGTCAGGAGGGAAGAAACAAGCACATACGCACACACACACACACACACACACACAGACATTAGAGTTGTGCCAACTAACATGAAAAACGCTGTCAAATTAAGCATGAATTAAACAGTCTGCTTTTATTCCATGTTTCTAATACTTCCCAGAATTCCCACATGACTGATCGTCACCTGCCATGCATCATATGGGCTCAAATTGTGGTCATAAATATTTTGCACTTGTAAATCAGTTTTGTATGTGTAAAAGCAGATTTGCGTGTGGAAAAATACGTGTGAAACTCTGCACTCAGGTTTCAAGTTACAAGTACGAATTTTGACCCTATTTTTCTTCCTTTCATCTGATTGGCCAATGTCACGTCAATCACAAATTTAACTATCCAATCAGAGAACAGGTGGGTTTGGCTGTCGGGGGGGTGCTTTATGGAGCTTCAGGTCCTGAGGGAATAAATGCCCTTTTACATGCCAGCCCAGCGTGGTGATCTTTGTGTCACAGGTTTACGTGGAATACATTTGAAAACTAACCTTCCCGACACTGCATATGCTACAATATTGTGAGCACACCACACTTTCACTGACCTGAGCTACAAGGAGTAAAAATGTCCAATGGGAGCACAGCCGGCCCGTGGAAACCATTTGGAACAATCACTGTTAAAAAGCCTCATTAACTTATAAACATCTGGCCTGGACAACACATTCCCAGCAGCTGCAGCTGGACGATACGTTTCTGGGAACCACACGTGGATCGGGCTTTAAGCTTGAACCCAGAGGAGACAGAGCTGAGTCCTTATTGTGACATCAGCAGGAAAGCAGGCCGCTGTGCTGAGCACGTCTCTCTGACATCCTGATGTTATTCTGCTCTCACCAATAATCTCAGGAATGTTTTTATATTAGTGCAGCTCAAGGAGGACTGTGTCTGTGTGTGTGCATGTTCTGCTCAGTATGTGAGAAAGGCATCAAAAAGCCAGATAATCAATTGCTGCAATGTCACTTAAGATATGAAAAGCTTCAGAGCAGAGATTCAAATGGTGCGACTGCCTCGACCCGCAGAGAGCTTTTCTGAAAACTCCTCTGTTATTGGTTTCTGCCCATAAAGCTTCTATTCACAGCAAAGCCAGACAAGTGGTCTCAAACCCTGCGAGCTCAGGAAGTCATGCAGCTCCCGTTCGACTTGTTAGTCCACATCCAGTAAGTTACTTTAAAATAACAAAAGCAGGTAGAAGAAGACGATGTGCTCGTGTTCGTTGCCGCTCGTCACTGCGTGCTCTATCCGCTGTTATGGCTACGGTCACAGGACATATGGTGTTTTTCTCAGCTTGGCTCGCAGGTGTTACATTTGTCAAGAAAGCTCGAGAACACATTTAAATAATTTGGTCACGTTACATTAACTGCTGGCAGTAACAGCAAAATTACAAAGCTTACACATGGCCCATTATCATATTTACATCCTCCCGCCAGCCTCACAGTATGATACAGTACAAATACTGCAAAGACCAACTCAATGCTGCACAAAGCGCATATACACAGACCAAGAGCAACTATAAACACATCTGTATACAGCCGAGCCCTCTTACTGCCACATGCATGTTCTTCTCCTGCTGCATCACTGTTGCTGTTTATAATCTGGCTCTTTTCAGAAAATGAGAGTCAAATATCCTCGGTCTGTGCAGGTTTGGTTCCCTGCACCCTTCACAGCCATGCTTGTATTGTGCACTGATGCTGTTTTTATTGGTGACGACCAAACATACGGAAATGGATAATACAAGCCTACTGTTTGCTAAATGTTCCTAATTTAGACTCATAGACAGACACAGAGCTGCTCAGGACAGAGGGTTATGCCTCTGAAACTCACAGGCCGTAGGCTGAGTTGATGTCCAGGCTGGTGATCTGCTGTGGAGGTTCACCATCTACCCAGAGGAGCTGGATGACCAACTCTGACTGGTAGCCAGGAGGAACCCGAACCGCCCGGTCCTTCACTCTGAAACAGATGAGCAGCTTTTATCAACAGCTAATGAGGAATGATGTTGGAATGAGGAGTAACGGTCCAATTTACCCTCAAACACCTGGCAGAGCTTAAATACACAACACTGGCATGCACTGTAACGTGCCTCAGCAAGTCATTAGACCATCATACACCACCAGAGTGCTTTTCTTGACTTGACTGTACTTGAAGTCTACTGTGCTGCAGAGACGGAGGACTGTTATCTTACTTGAGGCAGGGGATGCTGTCTTTGATGCCCTCTGGTGTCCTGCTGCCTGGGCTGGCTGGGTGTTGGTGTTGGTGGTGCGGTTGGGGTGAGTGGGAGCCGGGCTCTGAGAAGCTGGGATTGTTTTCATTCTCAGATGGAGAGATGACGTCGTCCGAGTCACACTGCAGACGCACCTCTAGAGACTGAAACATGAGAGGAGACTCAGGGAACGTATCACATCAAGAGTGGGCTTCACCTTCAGTCTCCGTACATCACCTGACCACTTTAAGCACTCACCACTATCTGAGTGTTGGCATCATATTTGCTGAAACGATAGAGGATGATGTGAGCTGAGATGCCGACCACGCAGAACATGCGACTCTGAGGGCACCAGCTGACCATCTGAATAGCAAACGGGTCTTCTTCCACCAGCTCGGCGGCACGGCCCTCGCCTGGCTTTGGCTTCTCGAACACTTTGGAGGTCTTCATCTTGTACAACATCTGCAGCGTGACTGCACAGAGACATCTCAGTTAAAGCACAGTGCAAAGCGTGAAGTAAACGGCCATGTGCACGTGGTGATATCCCGACAGCTTTATGCAGTTTGCCATGTTACATCTTCATATTCTTCACCTTTTAAATTTCATGCTCTTTGTACAAATGTCTCGTCTCCACTTGGCGAGGCATTTTCACCCCGTACTGCTGCGATTGGCACAGCTGTACAAATGCATTAGACCAGTAATGTGTCTGGCTGAGAGGAGACTGGTTTGCACCACAGCCTTCTGATTTATTTTCCATTTAAAGCAGATGCTGCACCTTTAATAAAGCTGCAGTAGTAGAAACGTGTGCACACAGTAAACCTGGAAGCGTGTGCTGATCAAAGATGGCGGGGATCGTACGAGCCGTGTTGAGCTATTACAAACATACTGAGGTCAAACACTCTGAGTCACGACTAAAATAGTCAAAAGACGACTGTTATTTCCACCTGGACTCATTTCTGTCTGGATCAGTGTGGTGGGACGACCACACAGAACACAGCAGCCTTCAATGGCAGCACATCTGACAATCATCTACTAAAATAAATATGAATATACACCGACCAGCCACAACATCTTCAGCACCTGCCTAATACTGTGCCATTCACCCTGAGCCGTCAGGACATGGACTCCACTACACCCTGAAGGTGTGCTGTGGTATCTGCACCAAAGTCCCACAGATGCTCGACTGGATTGAGATCTGGGGAATCTGGAGGTCAAGTCAACTCCTCAAACTGGTTGTTGTGCTCCTCAAATAGTTCCTCAACCATTTCTGTTTTCAGTGCATTATCCTGCTGAGAGAGACCACAGCCATCGAGGAGCACCTTCTCCATGCATGGGTGTAGATGATGTGGAACAATGCTTGGATAGATGGTACGTCTCAAAGTAACATCCACATGGATGCAGGACCCAGGGTTTCCCAGCAGAGCATCGCTCAAAGCAACTGTCCCCGTTGGCTCGCCTGTGGTTCCCTATGTAAGCGACGCACAATAATCCGTCCACCTATCTGATTCATCAGACCAACCCACCTTTTTCCATTGCTCCATGGTCCATGTCTGATGTTACGTCTGATCGGTTTATATCATATGAACTTTGCTAAATAGATGTACGAAATGCTCTCAGCTGATCTATCATGTGATGAGGCATAGAGCTGAGATCAGCTGATCTGAAGCTAGTATGTTAGCTGTGGGTGAGTATGATTAGTCTGAACTCTTAGATTATGTCATTAAGCAATTAATGATATCACCCAGGTGATTGATTAACTGTGCTGTGGAACAAATGCATCGCTGCAATGAGAATACAGGAAAGCTTGGTGCACAGGACTTACTTGCAGATGCGTCCCAAAACTTAATCGATCCGTCAGCATGCCTGAAAAAAAATGTATTTAGTATGAAATTAATGACAACAAGTAAAACTTCCAACCTTCCCACTCACTTTTAGTCTAATTAGTCGTGTTAATGATTATTACCTCAGTAAATTTATCGCTGCATTTTTAAAACATCACACTGCTCATGAATCTGCAGCTCACCCGTCTTGTGGCTCACAGAGCTACAAAGTGAAGCTGGGTTCCTACTTCGTGAGAACTTGAGCATTTTTAGGTGTTTCACGCTGTGCTTTCAGCAGTGAAACGTCTCCACGTCGACCTCAAAGGGCCGGACTGCCACTGATATCTGTGAGTGTTACCCAGAAGCAAACGCCACCCAGCGAGCAAGCTTCAGAGCAGGTTAACATCTCTGACAAAGGGGGCCTGCTCTCTGCTGGGGCTGGCACAGATAGAAATCAAATCTACGCAGCGCTATAAATGTAGAAAAACCCACAGTCGGTGGTTCTGTCACCGTGGCGTGAGACACGGCTCAACTGTCCTTTTAAATGTGACGGGTGGTGTTAAAGAGGGGTCATCAGTATTCCTGTCAGCATTTCTAACTCACCCTGTGATGATGATCTCTGGATAAGTGTGGGAGCCTAATGTCCACGTCCCTCCACTGATTGGCCACTCCTGACAAAATAATCACAGCAGCACTGATTATTTTAAACACCCGGGCACATTACCCTTTCTTTCTGTCCCATTGTACCCTCGCTTTTCCTTTTGTTCTAAAACACAGGCTGTCATCCTCAAATACAAAACCGAATTGATTAAAAGTGATACGTGTGCTAATGATTACCTATAATTTAAAAAGTTCAACAGCAATTATTTTAGAAAGATGATTTTACATGACAAATTATGAATAAAACTCCCTTCAGAGACCAGGATATACCAAAGAACCGAAGCGCAGACACACAACTCTATACATATTTATACATCAGTTCTAGCATTGTATTTTCCGCACAATAAGGCGCACTTAAAATCCTTTAATTTTTTCAAATTATGAATTCTGATCGTGCTCACTGACCTTGAACCGATTTTATGTGCTACACGGCGCTCAAAAATCTGTCAAAAATGTTTTAGTGCGACTGTGGTAAGCTACGAAGCCACCGCGTGATGGATTGTTGGAGCATTACAGCTACTGTAGTCAGGAGCCTCACGGAGGAATCTGGGTCCTAAACTCCGTCATTTTCAGGTCCCAAATTCAAACGAACACTGCAGCATCACTGAGAGTTTAAAAACTGTCTAAATTCTTTAACCTTTAATAAAATGATCAGTGTTGCTGCTTTACCAGGTGTAACAATTAAGTTTAACATCCAGGCATCCATGAAAACAGGATTTATTACATTTAACAGAGTTAGAAGTTAGCAGGAAGTTAGCTCGCTAGCTTCCACCTAAACATGATATAGCATGTTCTGACTGAGAGATTTCTGAAAAAATTCAAACGTACAGCTCTGCTATCACTTCCAACATAAATGAAGACAGAAAACTAAACAGCAGTGACGTTTGTAGGGTTACTGAAGTTGGGCTAGCTGCTATATAATGATGTGCTACGTGATCACTAGCGACACAGCTATGTTAGCATAGCATAAACACAGTGAAGCTGGAGGATGAACGCTAACTTTTTTCCACTCGATAAAAGTTAACATGAGGGTTCCTGATGGTTAGAGACAAATGCAATCGCATGGCAGGATGCTGTAAACGGACCAAACTTCAGTCAGGAGAACAACTGAGATAATCCATCCACAATACGAGGTTAGTCATTAATATACTGCTACAACATGGGAATAGAGCCGCTGCCAGAGAATTCAACAGTAATGAATCAATGGTACACAAGTGGAGGAAGCAAGAATGACCTGAGTAAAGTTTGACTTATTTGACTGTTTTGTTTCGCTTAATGCACCTTATGGTCTGAAAATACGGTATGCGAGGATTACGTAACACAAGAAAATCCTCCCAACATGGATCTGCACAGCAAAGGCCGTACTCTTCCCCTCCTTTACCTTCTGGCTGTAGCCAGTCTTCTTGTGTTTCGCTCCTATGGAGTAGAGGATGGGGATGATGTCTGGTGGACAGTCTGCGAAATAGGCCGTGCAGGTCACTGGCGACTCATGGATGTCCATGGGATACGGGTTCTCAAAGACGGGGTAGCTGCAACAGGCAAGTACACAACGTGGTATATAGTAGACCTATGAACATGAAGCTATTCAGAATTATTCCTCAGCTAATCGAAAAGAATAATTCCAGTTGGTCCTCCCATGGAGCCCACAGGAAGTGGACACGTTCAAAGGTCTGGATTCTTTATCTGTTCTCCAAGCAATAAAAATTGAATGTGCCAATGACTCTAGCTTCATCTGCTTTATTGCCGATACAGTAAGATAAGAGCGACTGGTTCTTCTATGCACACATTAAAGTGTCACTAAAAGATGTAGAGGGGTGTTTCTGCAGAGCTCCAAATTCATGCCACTCCTTACTTATAATGAAGCATTTAAATACAATTAACCTGATTTACTTATAATGAACAATTTAAACACAATTAGCTCGTAATCAATGAGCTCAAAGACAATCTGGACATGTTTAAACTACTTTAGGTGTTATCAGGAGACATTTATATCTAACAGCTGTAATTAGCTAACCTAATTAACCAGGAAACTTCATTTATACCCGAGCATTTTGCTACTCCTCAAATGTATGCCTAGCCTAGCCTTGGGTGTTAATCTGTCAGGACATCATCGCCGCGTCCAGCTTCAATCTTTTATAACAATGATAGCGAGTTAAATCTACCCACAGAACATTGAGCTGTGCTTGTTCAAAGGATAACATCTTTGGCAGTTTTTACATAGGATCTTATCAGACCTCTGAAATCACAACAAAAGCACTGAACTGTTTCCCTTCAAGACACTGAGCTGCTGAGAGCAACTTTCTGATAGATCGATACAATTAATCCACAAAAGTCCTCAAATTAGGATAGTCCACATATGCTTATGGTCATACAGCATTATATGCTGATATCTCTCTGAACTACAGCTGCTTTCACTTTGTTTTGCTGAATGTAAGAACAGTTCCACTCTCTGAGTGATATTCTTGCACACGCGATGGTGTGATTCTGATATATGATGTCTAACTGTATGTTTCACAGTGACGTACTTGCTCTGTGTTAGATCCACCACGATTAAGTCTTTCTCCAGAAGCACGACCACAGCGTAAGGCTCCTGGACCTCTGTGAAGGCCGAATGCAAACAGAAAGATGGAGAGGTAATGCTAGTTACCACGACAACATCAAGGAGGGATGCAAATTTAAAATCAGCTGAAATTCATATAAAAATGACTCAACGTCAGTCGGTGGTAACACTTGGTGAGTTTTAAGGAAGTGTGCTCTTGTGATTTCCACATTATCACAGGATTACAGGAGAAGCCGATGGCACCGAGCGGGTGAAAAAACCCCCGTGGCTGAAAACCACATTTCTCTGAAAGGCTTCAAACTCACTGAAGCGAGACCACAAAAAGGGACACAGCTCTTATAATTGAATCGGTACGCCCTTACCGTTGTTGTAAGGAGTCTCGCACAGCACCATGAACTCTACTATGGGGTAATCCATCTCCAGCACAGTGATGGCCTTGCCGTGCATGATCGTCAGTGCCGGCCGTCGTCCCGCCTTGTCATATGAAAGACCCCCAGAGAAGATAACAAAAGGCTCACTGTTGTGAAGGAAGAGAAGGGATTTAGAGATGCTCACCTCGACAAAGCAGAAAGAAAGAATGAGTAACAAGTAAAATGAAACACGCTCTTGTTTCAAATCAAATTAAACGCCAGTGATCGATGAAATAAGTGACGCATACACAACGGTTGTTTGTTCCTGTGAGGACTCAAAAGAAATCTTTAAATCTCATCTCAGAGGTTAATATCAATTAAAAAAAATGCAGCGCTACGTCTGTGCAATCAGAAAATGAAATGTTTAAGACACACGCACCTGTTCCTGCAGGTCTTGTATTCCACTTTGAGAATAGGTTTGCACGACTCCTTCCTCGCATCCTTCTGTATCTTTCCTGCATCAGAGGAAAAAGCAAAGGAAGAGCAACATGTACAGATTAAAGTATAGTTTCATAATAAGATGAGAAGATGTAAGAAGAAAAGCTGTTGTTCACCTGTTGTTACGTTCATGTTTTTCCCTCTTTTAAGCTATTTGGAGTTGCTACCTGCTGCTTTGTCAAAGTGACCAATGCACGGCTCTACACTGTGTTCATAATGTTACACAATGTGAGCATAATCAGGACATAGTGCGCCACAGGAACCCCCTTGAAGGATCAAATTTAGTCTCATTTCCAACTGGAGTTTTGTGTGTTTGCTGTGTTTCCAGGTCCTCTCTTCACTGAATGACAGTCCATTATCAGAGTTAGCGTATTAAAGGGAGTAATTCATGCTTCTCATATTAACATCTTTGAAGAGAAGGTCTCCTAGCTTGGAGGCAGTGAAACCTTGAATTCTACCTTTCAACAAAGGCTCAGCACTTTCTGAACAAATGAAAGAAACATCATTTCTAAACTGTTGGAGCTCTGCTGCAGCATCTTTTATTGAACGCAATAAAAGGAATCATTTTAAGTGTACCTGGATTCTCTGAGAACAACTCGTCCTGTCGCAGATTTCTTCACATCATCATTATGAAAAGTGGCTATAAAAAGGTCATTTTGGTGCCCTTATGTACAGGACATTGTGCTTAAAACAGACAAAGTGTTGGCTGTAAAAAGTGAGAAACTTCTGATAGTTTAGTTAAAACACTACGCTGGCCAAAAAACTAAAACTTCTGGTTAATGGTGCTCTGCAACAGCCTGGCCTGCTGAGACCGGCTCCTTTAATTGGATACACCGTTAAGAAAATGGACGGATGGTTTCTGAACTATGCTCACCTATCCAGGTACAATGCTCATTACCTACATGTCACTGACACGGTTGTAGCTGAGAAACACAAAAGGCAAAGAAAGCCCCAGTCGTCACCGAGCTCTGCATCAAGCAACAGCTCAGCAGGTAAGTAAATGATGGAAAGCCAAACACACATGTAACATCTGTGGTTAAGTATTTAGAGCACTGTGCTAATCGCTAATTTAAATAAGCTAAAATTTGTGAGCATATTTGGCAGCTTCAGCAGTAAATTTTATAAATAAATAACAAGATGATGGATTTTTGCCCGACTGTGACGAAGTCGACTCAGCTGTGTGACAGAGGGAACAATGGCGAGTGATAACAGGTATGCAGAGGTTAGCCTGGAGTGTTAGAGGGGCAGTGTGACATGTTCAGGTTCAGACATGAACAGCAGTTTCATGCTTGGAAGAAGACAAACATCCATAATTCTCTACAAGAAGTCGATTCTGACATTTAAAAGATGTTCAAACTAAATACTGAATCAGAGTCTTTGTATGGATCTGCATAGGCAGCATGCTAATGCTAATCTAGCCTAGAAGAAGCCAGCGGCTGCTTTTTAACTTTCTTTGTTGTCAGTTTGTGTTCAAATGCAAAACCTAAAAGAAAGACGTGTCCTCATTAGGAATTTGTGTCAGTGTGTGGGAACGTAGCCTTGGGTTTACAGAGTTAATTGATAATTATGAGATAATGAATTTCAGGTCATATTAACATGAAAGTAACAAGTTCTCTGATGGGTAATTAAGTAACATACTCCATTACCTCTAAGGAAAGTAACAAGTAATAAGTAATGCATTACAAATTATTAGTAACTTATTGTCATATTGAAGGAAAACAAACACATAATAAAATCAAACTGGTTTTGATTTCTGGAAGTAAAGTACGTTTCCTTACAGAGGTCACAGATAGGTGCTAACTAAGCTAATAGCGCTCTGCTAGTTTTGAGCTATTTCAAATCACTCAGCTGGACATGTTTGTGATATCGGAGCATTTTGGAGTATATTTAATCCAATTCTTTGATAACTAAGATGCTGCTCTGCTGTGAGCTCAGTGAAGTTTGTTGCTTACCACACACTCAGACTATGGACACACCATGTTAGTCACGTTAGCTAGCATTAGCTCAGTTAGCACTCCTTCCCCTCACCTAGCCTGCTACTAAAAGCCCGAGGTGCTGCAGTCGAGCCGTTTAAATGCTGAATTTTAAACCCTCACAGTTTTTAACTCATTTATTTATAACTAAAAATGTCCGACTATATCATTCTCAGCAAATAACATTTTAACTGTTTACTCTTCTTCAGCTTTATGTTCTTAGTTGACCTCTACTCATTTTCATGCCTCCCTTTCCTCTTCCTCCCGTTTTCGCCCTGAGTGACACTAAATATCTGACAAATAAACAATCTGCTGGAATTCAGCTGTGCCCCCCTCCCCGTCAGCCACATCCTGCCTGCTTTTTGCTTTGTGATTTTGCCTGAGATTACAGCTCACAGCAAGAAAACACAAATCTGACGAGTTCGGTCGGCCCTGCATGAGAGGAAGCCGTAGGGAGACACGGCAGAAGAGGAGGCAGATTTCACCGAGTGTGGAAATCAAAACGAAGCAGCAGCGAAACACCGCACATACGACAATCACTGCTGGATACAGCACAGTCTACCCTAAATGTGCAGGTAACCGAACATGAATGTTGGTGAATGAGACTGAACGGTGGCTGGTTACACTGAGAAAAGCAAAGACATAACCACGAGCTGCTCGGCAAATCAGATGACAGCATATGGTCCACAGAGGTTTGTTTACAGATTTTGATATTCAGATCTATACAAAGAGTATAGACCCAGGATTTGTCTCTGGGATTATGAGAGTGTGTGTGTCTCACCGTGAGGGAAGGTGACCTGGAATGGCTTGGTGGTGTTTCTGAGGTTCCACAGCGTCAGGCTGCCGTCTGAGTGACTGCACATGAACTGCTTCCCTTCGTGATGCCAGCTGACAGAGTGGATGGCCTGCACCGATCACACAGAGTCAGTGTTTCTCTCAAAGTCATAAAGCACTTCAAGTGAATCATTGTGTCATGCAGTGCCATGAGAAAGAAGCCTGATTGGGGAAGAGGAACCAGGAGTCCTGCAGCAGACCCCACACGACGCCGAGCTCGGCGAGCGGCTGTGACCAAAGTCCACCGAAGAACTGAAGCAAGTTCAAATGAACTGTAACAACCTACCGAACAGCCAAACCGAAACTGCACACAGGAGAAATTAAGCCGATTCAGAAGTGAAACGTGATGACACACGACACTGATTCTTACAGCATTTAGCTTTAGGCCAGATCTGGAATAAAACCTCGTTGGTATCGTTGTTGAATCCGTCCTCACGTAGTGTCAGTGCCCTGCTACGCTTCAAATGAAATATGAGACAAAGGACGAAGATAATAATCCTTCAAAACTGGTGAGCACATAACAAAGTGCTTCTCTCTGCGGATGGTAATTGACACTTTTGTCCAAATACAATGGAGAAAAATACAACTGACAAGATTGTTTCATACAAAGGCAGACCACATTTTCCCCGTGGAGCTCTATCAAACACACGCCTATTAAAAACACAACAATGATGTGCATCTGACAGCTTTGGTGTCCACACAGAAGAGCAAAAACGCTTCTGCAGCATGCGACACACAGTGATACGTATGTGATTCTACTCAGTGATGCCACAGCTACCACACCTTAGCTGTACAGGTAAAAAACGTCACGCAAGCCAAAACAGCAAAGTCGTTTTCCTGGTATCGCCCTGCGCTCAGCACGTCTGCCGCTGTTCTTCAGAAGACCTCGCTGGGTAATCTTTAGCTTCTTAAAAACATTATTCACAGTTATTCATGTCAAAGCCACAGAGGTCACGGCCCCGGGGAGCGTCAGCAGCAGAAAAATAGTCTGGATAATCCCGCAGATGTTTGGCCTGACATTGTTCCAAATTAACCTTTTCTCATTCGCACACTGAAGCTTATTCAGGAGGCTTTTGTTAGAGCTGTGCACTCATCAGTCCTAACGTGGTCGTTATTGTGGTAATCACAGTAAACTGAATTTTCTCAGATGGCAGCAGAAAATGTTTAAAGCCGGGGGTAGGCTGCGTTTTTCCCCTCGTCATCAGACGGAGAAACATCTATAATAACCTTTCAGCGACTCGATGCTGGAACGAGGCTTTAGAAAAGGCAGCCAGCGATGGAGATCGATAGCAGGTCCTTTCACACCAGATAGGAGTTTATGAAGTGTTATAGAAGAAAAAGTGCATTTAACCACAGAGACACGGAGGCGCAGTAGGACTGGGTGTAAATACAGAGCAAAACCAAATGTCAGTATTATTTTTGGTGCATATGAAGAGCTGACAGCTTAAAGTTCGTACTTTTTTTTGTCCTTTAAATCACATTCAGATCCACAAAGGAAGCTCATGAGCGTGAGTGTTACTGTTCACAGGAGAAGGAGGACGTAAGAGGTGGCAGCAGATGTGCTGATGGTGCGTATGTTTGAAGACACACGAGTTAATGACCTGTTAATGAAAGACGTTTGAATATTACATGAAAATATAGTTTTGTGTGTAACTTTTCAGCGTGCACTGTGATGAAACGTTTTCTCCCTGGATGCTGAAAGCTGCAGCACCTTTGGCTGAGTACAGACCGTGTAACCTAACACACCTGTCTGACATGACGCGTTTACGCTCTGCTGGTCTCTGGGTGCCAGTGTTGTCGTCTGTTCCAGCTGACAGTGCTGTGCAAGCTGCCCGAGGCTGCCCGGACCGGCGTGAGCGTTCCCGGGTCCTCTAATGACTGCTTCTTCAAAGAGCAGTAATTGGTTTGGCAGGCAGCTTTTCATAACAAACACCTTGTTAAAAATGAGAAAAGTTGCTGCCGCTCTGAGATGAAAAGTGCACTCGACTTTGGTCAGCGAGGGTAACTTGAAGAGAGCGCTGAGAGTCAATGTTGAAGCACTTCCTGTTTCACCTGAAGAACCTGTAACACTTCAGTGTCACATGTTTTTATTCAGGTCTGTATGTAAAAAAGAAAAACTCGACATGTCTCTGCAGGGCTTTGATGTCATAAACAAGCTGAACGTTCCCACTCGTGCACCCCCCTCTGGGACTCATTTCCAATTTGTTTTTAAAGCAATTTGTTCTTCATTCCTCTCAATTTTGCCAGATTCTTGTACATATCCTGCCTCCTGCTGCTATAATCAGGCATCCGCACAGAGACAGCTAAAATGAAACTACAGTTTGATTATTAAACAAACAAACACAGAGGCCACAGCAGACGTAGAAAGAGGGCAGACAGAAAGGCTTCACCTATCAAACTCACCTCATCGTAGTAGATCCTGAAGTCAGCCTTCTTGCCCCGGAGGTCCCACTGCACGATCGTCCCGCTCTCAAACCCTATAAGCAGCTGCAGACACGAGGACAGAGGAGACTGTTCATAATAAAAACATGCACGAGGTCTGTGCTCAGTGTGATGATGATGATGATGATCGGCTATTTATGTTTTAACCATTATTTATTGACTCAGTGCCAGTAGAGTAAAACAGGACAGCAGCCTCCTCCTAACTTGTTACCCAGTGATTAAACTGGATTTTTTCACACTGAGCGGCTGATTGTGAGCAACCAGCTGGTTTCCCAGAGGCTGAGCGTGCAACACCTGCAGCTTGTGTGACCACAAGCTGATTGCACAGCTCACCTGGTGGGAGGACCACCAGCCTTCAGACTGACCGTCGTCACTGTCAGACAGAAGGTTTTAGCAGACAGACAGGTTGCCAACATGGTGAAATCAGCCCGAGTCAATCAGTGCTGATGAGTGTGAGTCATTGGCAAAGTGTCTGTTTGCAGTAGGAGACTGGACTCAGTCGCTGGTTGCATTCTGGATATAGTCCTGTACAAACACGGTTGCCAGGTGCTTGTGTTATTCTGCAGTCAGATTGTTTCCTGCAGCAACTATGTCACCATGTGAGGAAGGTTTGTTTCTGTGTCAAATCTATGAAGTTCTGGCTGATCTCTGAATGTAAGCAGGTAAATTGTAGGTGGACAGCAGCAGATTAGCCACACTTGATCCTCTGGTATCTAGGGCTGCCACGATTAGTCGACTAGTCACGATTACGTCGACTATCAAAATCGTCGACGACTAATTTAATAGTCGACGCGTCGTTTGAAGCTTTGTAAGATCCTGAAAGACGCAGGAATAAGTAGCAGGATTTAAGAGTGTAATAACGGACTGAAACAGAAGATGGCAGCACTGCATGTTCAAGGATGCCAGCTGCCGTTAAACCCCGAAGAAGAAGAAACTGTGTCCCAGTTTCCAACAATGGCGGCAGCTAGTTAGTTTTAATATTACTCTTATTATTCTTTCTGGGTCACAAAATAAACGTTTAACATATTTTCAGGCGAGAATGTAGCTGTGTAAACCTCAAATATCTGCTCAGTTTATCAAGACACCACATATTTTCAAAAGCGCTCCGACGTTTTCGGAGACGTCTGTTACCCACTAGCTCGATAGCTAGCCGGGGGCTAGGCTAACTAGAGCCGTGAGAACACCGGACTCCCCGCAAATCGTTTTCAAACCCACCGCCGTCTTTCGCTACTCAGGTTAAACATGATATATGAGTCACTAAGGCTACGTTCACACTGCAGGTCTTAATGCTCAATTCCGATTTTTTGATCAAATCCGATTTTTGTGTCTGCTTGTTCACACTACAAATAAAATGCGACAGCAAACGCGCTCTAGTGTGAACGCTCAAAGCGGCCCGCATGCGCAAAAGAAGACGTCACACACAACACGCTCTGTACACCCAGAGCAAACCATATTGTTTGACTGATGGGCCTTAATATAAAGACTTCGGACTTTAGAATTAAACTAATCAGATTATACAGTACATAAAATATACGTGAAAGTAAAATGTTCACGTTTCCCCAACGTTGTCTTCCCAACAGTTTCACTAACATCTACACTTATTGGCCAGGAAGCGTTCGCGATGTCTTCTCCAGAACTGATAATTGGCGTCTGTCTTGTGTCAGTGACGTAAAAGACGGATTTAATGCGACATGACCGTTCAAACAGCAGTCGCTTTCTAAAACATCGGATATGTATCGGAATCAGTACCACATACGAAAGTGACCCAGATCGGATTTGAAAATATCGAATTTGTGCCGTTCACACTGTCATACCATGATCGGATATGGGTCGCATAGGGTCCAAAAAATCGGATTTGATGCGCTTTCGCCTGCAGTGTGAACGTAGCCTTAGATAACTTAAAATGTTGTTTGGCTTTTTTCAGTGTTTTATTTGTTCCTGAGTAAATCGGTTTGGCTGAGATTAAAGTTGTAGTTTTTACACAGCTGAATAAACGTCAAGCAGACAGCTGATTATCAGAAGTGTGAGATGCTGGAGAATATACTCCGGTGTCCTGTTATATTTTAGATAGCAAGGAGTTTATTAAACTTCACCGAAACAATCTGCAAATTTCATTAAAATTTAATAAACTATCATCTTGTCTTTATTTTTAGTTAGCACAGACCTTAAACACTTAAAGCTGTAAGCTAATGATAGTTATATAAGAGCAGATGCTGCTGGTGCAATAAGCTGTACGGTTTACGTCCAATGGATGATGATCTGATTAGTCGACTATCAAAATAATCGTTTGTGGCAGCCGTAGTGGTATCACAAACTGATTGCATGTTACTGCAAACTTGCCATTCAGTCTTAGACTGATAGCAGACTGATAGCAAACTGTCTTATTCCCATTTTAGACGACAACATAAGCTGCAGATGGTGTTAGAGGTGCAGCCTCAGCTGTGTCACTGGCTCGGTTTGTCTCACAGTCCCATCACTGGCTGTCTAACACACACTGGGTAAAACAGGCTGTTTATCTGTGTCTCTACATGAACACAAATGCACACAAACACAGATTTACTGATTTACACACACTGAGAATAACACACACTCCTTCATGTACAAGGACAATTCGTTGCAGTCCTTACCATATCAGCTCTGATTTGTATAGAATACACTGGCACCATATAAACAGGCTCCATAAACAAACAGCCCTGCATGCACCGGAGGAGAAAAAGCAACACTGCCACATACTACAACCCAGTTACACACAAATTCACAAACAGACGATAAAAGGGGAAGCAAAGCCGACCCAATCTGATCAGAGATCAGAGGAGAGCTGCTGCAGAAGCACAGCTTTAAAGACAGAGAGGAGGAAACAGCTCTCCTGCTGAGTGCAAAGACTGTGTGACACTGCACATCTGAAGAAGGGAAGCAGAGTGCAGGTGAGGGGGAAGCAAACCCGGTAAATTCTGCAGCTCTGAATACATTTTCAAGAGTGAGGACGCATGAAGGATCAACACTGTAGGATCTGCAGGCAGGTCTGCTGTGATGTGAATGAGACATATCAGTGACATCTCATTAACATAATAAATATCTATTAAGCATGAAGGCGGTGTTCATGCGGCTCTGTTGTGGGCAGTTTAAAGAGCACGTCGACAAACTGCAGTGAAATTACAGCCGTTTACTCCAGCAGAGATTTCATCAAAGGCAACAAAGCAAAACCTGAGAATAATCTTTTATGGGCTTTGGTGAAGAAAATTTAACTGCTTTTTAAACAATTTTTCTTTTCATTCATTTTTTGGGTTTTTATTTGATGTTTTTTGCAGCACGTTGAAAGAAACGGCTTAAACAAAACAAAATCTGTTCAAAACAGACCAAATAAAGAGCAGACGTTACATATACTACATATTTATAAGCTGAATAAGGGATGTTGCCACTGGAAACATTCATTTAATATCTGCTGTCATCATTAATTCAGTTTCTGCTTTGGTGGAACCAGCTCCCAGTCTGGATCCAGGAGACAGACACTATCTCTACTTTTAAGATTCAAACTTTCCTTTTTGCTAAAGCATATAGTTAGAGCTGGACCAGGTGACCTGAATCCTCCCTTAGCTACGCTGCAACAGGTGTAGGCTGCTGGGGGATTCCCATGATGCACTGGGAGTTTCTACTCCACTCACTATGTGTTAACAGACCTCTCTGCATTGAATCATATCTGTTATTAATCTCTGTCTCTCTTCCACAGCATGTCTTTATCCTGTCTTCCTTCTCTCACACCAACCAATCACAGCAGATGGCCCCGCCCCTCCCTGAGCCTGGTTCTGCCGGAGGTTTCTTCCTGTTAAAAGGGAGTTTTTCCTTCCCACTGTCGCCAAAGTGCTTGCTCATAGGGGGTCATATGATTGTTGTGTTTTGTCTGTATGTAGATGTCTGTGATTTGGTGTTATATAAATAACATTGTTCCAAACCTGTGTTAGTGATCAGTAATATAATAATAATGCTCTGTATTTCCTGCTGTATGTTAAACTTGTTGAACTGGATTTTTAAAGACTTCCAGTTGCGCAAAGTGATGCTGAGACTGATGTCATCTGAGGTCGTTTCACGATCATTTTTCTACAGAATGACATTTATCATCTCAAAGCTTTTATCCAGTTTGAAAGACTGACTGAGCGGAACAGGAAAGCGAGTCCTCCGGCTTCATGGTAGATGAGCCTGCACGAGCACTGACAGCAGAGAAGCTGGTGCATCAGTTGGCGACTAGCAAACTCACACTAACCTTTCAGTGACAATCACCATTACCAAGCACACGGAGGCTAGCTTAACTAACCTCAGCTACAGGACAGCAGCATTAGCGTGAGCTGAGAGAACTTGTCCCCTTTGCTTACGAAGGGTTAACTTTGTGCTGTTCAAGGAGAGGAGACGTCTCTAAACACACGGCCTTTGTTCTTGCTTGCAGTGAGCGACTGCAGTAGGTGACGGCAGCTGAAAATTCATGTCTCATTCTTTTGTCTTTAAAGCTTTTCAAGTCTGGTTTCATCCGAGGGCTACAGAATTCCACTGGCAAAAATCAATATGCCTCTCAATGACCTCTCTTTCTCTTTCTGCAACTTTTCCATCCAGCTTCTTTCTTCTTTGTTCGCGAGTAAAAAAAAGAAGCAAAACAAAGACGAGGGCACCAAGAGGAGCGACGCTGCACACAGGACGGCTCTTTTTCAGCGAGCACACAAAGACAGCCAAGGTGAGAGAGTGAAAGGTGAGCAATTAGAACAAAATAATGGCCGACAGGAAGAAAGGGTCAGGATCGAGGATGAAGATGGGGGGAGTGATGGGGGGGCGGGGATGACAGAAACACGGCAGAGGAAAAAGCTCAGATTTTACTGGAGGCACAAAGCGTGAAAAGGGAGGCAGCTTCAGTGCAGCAGACTGCTTCAGCACTGGTGCTCGAGGAGAATCATGAAGGTGATGCTTTGATGCGCCTACACACCTTTCCTTCATCCTTTGGGCTGTCACTCAAATGAACGACTGGTCCTGGGTGAGTTTTAGTTGATCTGTAATGAGAAGGAAAAATAACAGAGGTGAGGAAGACAAAGTGTAACGCTCTGAAACAATACTGCAACAAACGCTTTACTGCAGCCACGCACACATACTCAGCATCACAGCCATGCTTTACGCTAACACGCCGCTTAGCTGTGTGACATCCGTCGGCACTGTGTGGAAGAGAAAGAACCCACTTGATGTATTCAAACTGCAGTCAGCAGGGAGCAACAACAAAGCCTTACTTGTGGTATTTATTACATTTTTAAGGTGTTTCTGTTATAGCTGTAATTTTCTGGCCCCTAAACAAGCTGCCTGCTGCCAGCCACCATAATAGCACACAACACTGACATTTAGATATCAGGTACATCGTTTCTGTGGCGATGCAAAAATTACAGCCTGCAGTATAAAACACGCCGTAAAGGTGTCAAGCTAAACGCTCACATTAGGCTGTTTTTATGAATAATGTGAGGAAATGTGACATATGCATCATTTCAGTGTTTAAATAAAGTAAGGCACATAAAGTATACAGTCCTGTGCAAAAGTCTTGAGCCACCCTCCTTTCTTTATATTTTGGGAGATATGTGACTGAAACGTGCAAACATACATGGAAACACAGCATGTACGGCAAAAACAGAGTCTGTGCTGAAGAAGCACAGTCTGAGCTCTCCGTCAGCTCTGTGAGGATCTTCAGGAACTGTTCTCCAGGCTTCCTGAAGGACAGTCAAAGCTCTTCCTCAGATGTTTCTGCCTTTGCTTGTGTTCTCTGTCAGGATGATCCCACACTGCTTCAGTGGAGCTGAGCTCTGAGGAGGCGCATCCATCACTGATGTGTGCTTTGTGTTTGGCATCACTATGATGCTGAAAAATGAAGCTGCTGCCAGTCAGATGTTTCCAGATGTTCCTGCGTGGTGGATCAGACTCTGTAATTCATCAGTTTATCAAAGAACCTGAAACCATGACACAGCCTCCACCGTGCTTCACAGATGGCTGCAGACGCTCACTGCTGGACCTCCTCCTGACCTCCTCGTACACACTGACCATGATGTGGATCCATCTCTCCATCACACCTGTTCCTCTGACCTTCAGTCCAGTTCTGGTGTCATTTTCAGCCTCAGCCTGTCCTCCTGTTTCCCTTCAGCCGTCCTTCACTGAATCTTCTCTGATGAGGCTTCAGTGAAGTGTGATCAGCTGAAGCTCCCGTGTCAGCTCCTGTTATTAACATGACTTTCAGATACCTTACGCTGTAGCATTAGCTACATGAACGAGAGGACTGAGTATGAGTGAAAACAGAAAGACCTGAACTTCTGCTCAACAGCACCTTAACAAGAAAGTCTGTCTCCTTGGACAGAAAAATATCTGGAGAAGTCGTGAGAGTTTTCCACAGGATGGTGTGATATAGTATATTATTGTTGAATGATTTATTCTTGCATGATGAGAGTTTGATGAGAGCTCCTTTAATTTAAAGTAAGTTGTTTGTGCCCTTGGAGCAGGCAGCTACAGCAGATCAGTGCTTGGTGATTCCTCGCAGCACAAACCTGCAGCACTAAAATAAAATGCATCGCTATTTTCCAAGAAATCCACAAGAGCTGCATGATCACCGGCAGATTCAGTTTAGCTGCCACAGTCAGGACACTGTAGCATTGTGCCTATAATCTGGCGAGCTGAGGCAAAGTGTGACTGACGTGTTCAGATGGGCCCGTTTAGTTATGCCTGCTGCTGGAGAGCGATAAAAACATGAAACCAGAACACGCTCTCAATGCATCGCTGTTGCGTTAACAAACCAGGATATCAACCAACCATCTGCGACGCACAACACCTGCCCGGACACGTAAGTGCAGCACACAGGGTGAAAGCCAGGAGCTCGAATATATCGAATATACCCGGTGATGTAACCCGCCTGCTAACGTGGGACCCTGAACCCTCTGCACAGAGAAACAAACCTGTGCTTTTAGAACCAATCAGGACCGATCAACGATAAAACACGTCGGCGACAGAAAGTTCACAGCAGATATTGAATTTCTGATAAAGCAGAGATGAGTCAGGAAGCTTGTGATTGTGTGTGGAAGATCATTTCCTGTGGAAGCCTTTCACACCGTGGGGACACGTGTGAATCGGAGCCGAGTTACTGACTGATAACATTTCTCCGTCAAGGCCAGACTCTGAAAAGCAGCCCGAGTGAATCTGTGTTTGCCGATGCTTGGGATGAATATTTTCTGACAAGCTGTGAGGCCAAACAGCTGAACTGTGTGACTTCTCAAAGTTAGAGACGGAAAGTAACTGCAGCGAGCAAGAAGACGCTTCACGCTGACGCATCAGCGAGCGTTTGTCTCTGCAGGCTGCTCACAGCTGGAATTATAGCCAGCGTGTCCACAAATGCTCATGAAATCATTTAATCAATGAATGTTTGAATCCCACCGCGCTGTCTGATATTCTAAGAGAAACAGAAGATCTGCTCATGTTTGACGTGTTTCTTTGATCCAGGTCATGAAGGTCATCTTGCAGTTGTTGCTCTCAGAGACTGTACGATGTTAGGATCCTTTTATTTCATGAAGAAATAACAGCGCTGCCAAGCAATCAAAGATAATCACATAAAGCTTCCTCTTAAATCCAATCTGATCTGAACAGACACACCAGCAGCTCATGGAGATTTTAACAATTAAAAGCGTCCTTACATTACAGCGCTTTGTTCTGCAGCCAGGCCACAGTAAGCTGGTCTTTTTATTATTCCCTGCACCGTTAATGTGCTTTCTAACTCTGCCTTTCTATTATTCATGCTGATTTTCTGCTTGGGCAAACCTCTGTGGTCATTATTCTCCAGATCTTTGAAGATAAGTTGGTGGTTTGTTGTGTGGTTTTAGGGCAGCGTTTCTAATTGCGTCTCTGCTCTTAGGTGAAATGCTGTTTGCAAATAAACAGATGAACACTTAAAGCCCCGTTAAAGGCAGGATGGTCCCAGTGCTCGTTAAGCAGTGATTTTACCAAATCTGGCGCCAAAAACAAATCGGCACTGCTTGTTGTTGATCTAAAATCAGACTGTTGTCCTGCCCGGTGAGCACGATTCACCAATAACTGCATATTCTGCATGAACTAAGAAAAAACACATTTAGACTGGGAGGAAGAAAATGATATTACTGAAATATTTCGTAAGCATCAGAGAAGCACGAGCACCTTTTGGGATCACAAACACAAAGACACCTTAAGCTCCAGGGGCGCCATGACAACCAATCACGGCTAGAAAAGGATAGATAATCGATATGACAGACGAGAGGGGGCGAGGCAGGAAACGACACGTCAGCTGCAGACACCGCTCTCGCCGTGTGTCGCATGCATTCATGTAATATGGCATGTGCTGAGGCTGTGTGACACACGTGAAACATGGCAACACAAACAGCAAAATGTGTTTGAGCTTGTTTTTCACTGCCTCTGGTTTTATGATGTTTGACATTCTTAGAGACCATTCATGTCCATGCTGGGATCTCTGGAGAGGAAACAGGAAGTCCAGCATCTGTCTGCTGTGAATGTCAGCAGAGTCGCCAGACTGACAGAGGAAGTGATGAAACAAAAGCTTTGACATAATTACTCGGTGACTGTAAGGCGTCCAGGCCCCACCCCTCCCTCACCATGCCTGAAGTACGGCTCTCGTGACAACGTTTCCAAAGTCTTTCTGTAACTACGCAGACGTTAACATGCCAGCTGAGGCTTTAACCTTATTCGATGTTAGAATTAGAAATGATAATATTTAAATCATCGGCTCAGTCTCAGAGTTACTGTGAAGGGCGGCATCACCCCCCAGTGATGCAATCACACATCCCACGGGCGAACAGTGGGACATCAGATTATGGCGGCGACCGCCAAGCACCGCTGTTATCACGCTCAGCGAGTTCAACAAGGCAAACCAATGGAACCGATCCAGACACTCATTTTGTCCTTTGGTGTCTGCATTAAAATTACTATTACAGATTTGATGTGTAATAGATTACTCTGGACAGGTGTAATCCTGTGGTGTAAACTACAGAGCAAAGACAGACTTTATTTGAGCAGAAGCTCATTCAGCTCGTTTTATTGGAGGATCTGAAAGGATGATAAATCCAAACAACAGTAAACATGAATGTATTTGGTCTGAGAAGAAAACGGTTTAAATAATCTCACGTGTTTGACTCAGAGGGGGTTTTGTAGGGGGGGGTTTACAGTAAATTTCTTCAAGCGCTGAACGTTTCTTGACCTTCAGGCAGGTGTCTGTAGTTTTTATGACTTTATCCCTGCAGCGATTTAGACTCAGAGCTCTCTGAGTGGGCTTTCACCCGTCCACTCTGAAACGTGGCTGGGTGGGCTATGAACCAGCACGCTCTGCTAAATGTCCACGTGGAAGGTTTGGAGAAACACTGTTTGTTGACAGGCCACCTGCTGCTTGTGCTGCATGCATGTAGTGGGGAGCAGCTCAGAGTGCTGATGCACGTACGAAGTGCAGGATTTCCATGAGAAAGACAAACGCTGTTTAAAGTGGCCGTTCTTTACCAGCTGCACCAACGTAAGGCTCAGAACAGAAAAACCGTTCTGTGAGGTCGGAGGGCGTAAACATGTCAGCGCGGCCTTTTTACACACAGTATTTAATAAAGACGATGATCTTTTCATAACCCTCCCGCTGACGTATAGATTTCTCTAGCACGGAAGCATTTTTGCTCATTATTCATGCTGTGAAGAGGCCGTGAAACCGGGCGGTGGCTGGAAGCCAACTGTTTATTTTACAGTCCCAATAGCAGAAATAGGAAAACGTGCCGGTGTTTATTACAGCTGACACGAAGCCAGGCGCAAACATACTTCTGCTCATCGGAGGGCTCTGTGAGGAGTGAGCACTGGGCTGCTGTGTTTCTCCTCGCATCTCATTTCTATCTCTCATTTCAGAGCGAATCTCCTGAAGATGAAATTGTGCATTAAATATGTTGCAAACCCGTCTGAATATCAATGAGAGCCCGGCCCTCCTGTTTGGCTGCACTGGTCCCATTTGAATTGGTTTTTTTGCACACTGAACCAACCAAACGACTCGTGCAGTCATACGTCGACGCGATCCACACCCTCCTGTTTGCACGGTTAGGAGACTTCGCCCTCGCTCGCTAAATGTTGCACAAAGTCCCCTCTCATCCTTATTCATGCTTCGTGGAAATCCTCCCCAGATAAATAACACGAGTCCCCAGTCACCCCGGCTGTTGATGAGAAGAGATTCATTCTCGACTCGTTCATGAACCCTACTTCAGGAAGATAAAGAGTGCTGACGGTTAGGAAATACAGAATATATTACAGCGTCGTGTATAATACATGCCCGTTGTTGAGACTGTGGTACACTCTTCAGCTCAAGTCATAAAGGAAAGTTACCTATTCTTAAATGAGCCATTATCTACAGGCCATCTCTCCCTGATATTTAATTATAGAGGATCCAGCAGACATTTAGCTGCGTCAGCACGTTGAGGCACTTTTCTATAGAAGCATTAGAGATGTCACCGAGATCTACGATTCAATACCAGAACACTGAAAACGAGGCTGTTTCTATACTGCAGGTACTGTAGGCAGGTGTATGCACCAGGCTGCAACTGTTCCAGGAAGACGAGGAAGAAGAAAAACAAGACAAAGACGGAAACCACTGCACGTCCTACACTGGCCTCATAGCTCCGTCCTCACTAAAGGAAAATCCACAGAAGTCGACCGACGAAGGAGAAACGACCAACTCAATGAGCTTCTCATCCAAGTATTATCTTCTTATGTTATCCTGAAGTACACATGAGCTAATCTGAGAACGCTGGCTTGGCTGTAAGTGTGAAGTAGCGAGCGAATGCTTGTCCGGCCCTTTTCACTGCTGTGATTGGCTCCAGCTCAGCCGTGACTCTTAACTGGATAAGCAGAACAACAAACGGTCGGATTCGGCAACGTGACCCGCCTTAGTTGTTGGTGGCTCGCATGTTTTTGGCTGTTTAATTAACCAGATATGAACTTTTCCCGTGAACATGTACGATGTCAGAAAGCACTGAGGCGTAGCACAAAGTGCTCGTGTGAATGGGTGGAGGAAGCACGTTGAATACGGTGCTTTTAGAGCAGAAACACATCACATAAGAACTAGTTCATTTACCAGTCACACCCACTGCATTTAACATTCATCTTTCTTTGTTGTGGGAAACAAAACGCCCGTTCACATGACATGCTCACTCACACTGACAGCTCGCAGGCTGCAGGTGGCTGCAGTCCTCATTAACTGCAGCTAATTACACGACGTGTTTCATGTGCATCACAGTCGTAACGCATTCACATCGGTGTGTTTATCCATCATTATGTCACCTGGAAATCCTGAAGCACGAGCAGGTGAAGGTGGCTGCACGCTGCACGCTGTCTGTGCTGACGGTTAATCCACACAGAGTCATTCCAAACAAAACCAACCAATCCTGAGCCGCCTACGTCAGTAACGAGGTACACGTATCAAGGTGAAGGAGTAACGTAGCCTCAGCATGCTTTTCTAACCCTGATAAACTGGTAATATTTTAAGTCTTCAGTTAAACAAATATGACCGAGCCTGTGTTACTCCGACTGGACACACGGACGAGAAACAGCTGCTCTGAGCATGTTATCATGCAGCAGGTGTGACCACAGTCATGTGATCAAATCAGACCGTTGTCACGCTGCGGTCCACAGACTACTGCAAAATTAAAAACTCATCACAGAAGGACACGATCTACACGAGGTGTTCATGCATGCGGTCGCTTTCCTCCTGCGCTGAGACCAATTACAACAATATTTAAAAGGTGAATGTGATAAAGGACGTGTTGCGTGTGCACGCAGGGCAGCCTTACAGCCAGAGCAGGTCTTCATCGACAGCCAACGACCTTCCACATGAAACACTTTTCTTCTTCTATTTCACTGTAACAGTTCAAACTTCTCAGGTTCTTAAACAGATGCTGAGCTTGTCCTTGTTGACTTTGTCCTGAAGAATCAACAAACCAAACTTCCTGCTAAAATCCCAACCGCTGCCTCTGTGTGATGATTGGCAGACAGCACCTCCCACGCACGCACATCGTGTCGAGACTGCTCGCCGTAGTTTCAACTGTCACAAGGCAACAAGATGGCTCGGTATAAGAGCGACTTGTGACTGACACTGCAGCAGGGGACTTGTCAGGGTAACAGCAGAAGAGCAGCGCGTAGGTGGGTGACGCCGCGGAAAACAAACGGCCGTACAATGCAGCCGAGCAGCGTGTGCGTGCCTGATGGCGCCGAGCTGTCAGTCGGGGGCATGTGTCAGTTTCACAATAACCAAACACAAGAGCGTGCACATCGTGTTTCACTGAAGGAATCTAACGGTAACGTCTAACTCTTGACCCTTTGAAAGCCTGCTAGCAGTCAGCCTTGAAGCGCTTTTTCTTTCATGCCTGCTTGTAGAGCAAAATAACCGTGTTTGCAGGAAGTCTCTTCCTATACCGCCTCCCTCGGAAAAACAAACAAAATATTCCAATGGTGATCAAACTACGACTTTACAGATGCCAGAACCGCTCACAAAAGGCAGATGGAGGTCCTCAAATGCTGTCATTGGGGAGCGTTAAGGAAAGTCCAAAGGAGGAAAAGCTCAAGTCTGGTAGCTGCCGTGACAGTGCGACTCTTACGGCATGCATGGATCTAAGCATGCACGTTCAGAATAAACTCATCGTTTATCGTAAACCCACACCATCCTCACGATTTAGCACCGCTTCTGTTTCAGCCTCAGATACTCACAGTTCGATGGCCTTGTTCCACATGATGACGTATCCGGACAAAACGAAGGACTCGATGTTGACGATGTGTGTGTTCCCGCGCTCCGTCCCCACATACAGCCATTTACTCTGAAAGGGCAGGTGGCAAAATGTGATCCTGCAGAGAGAAGAAGGAAAACCGGCTGAGCGTCAGCCAAACAACGCTTTGTGCGTCTCTGGGTCAAACACATAACCACGCACGTCTCTGAGTGTTAGGACACTAATATACGCCTGGTGCTGCTTATGCTGATGTGCTTATATGTGTCCAACGTGTTGTCCATGTGAAACCTGCTCAAGACATCATTTTAAAGATATAAAGATAAGAAATGTCTTAAAAAGCAACGTAAGAGCAGGCGAGCCTGTGACGTGAGGTAATTACACTGAAGTCTTCTCTCTGGTGTTTTGTTGCCTGAGTGTAACTGATGCAGGAGTGTGTGTGTGCTGTATGTGACACCGTGTCACTGTCACAGTCATTTTCTCCGTGATAAGCTCCCTTCTTCAGACGAGTCAGAGCCTGACTCATCCTTTGTCGAGGCTTAATTTAGAACTGTGTTGTTGCAGGATAGCACCTTTCACGCAGGTATGATTGCCCACATTTGCTCTTCCTGCCCTTTAATGATGCAATTCCTGCTTTTCTCATGTGAGAGGAACTTTTTCCCTCAGTCTGCAAGTCCGGCAGAAACACTCTACTTATGGTACTTCACAGAAACTCCCAGCAGTAAAAGCTTGATCTTTTTATGTCTTCTGTAACATTTCACACTGTTGATATTCGCTTCAAGCTTAGCCTGGTCCATTCCAGAAACACCCACCATCATTCTGCACAAAACTTTACATTTGATGTATGAATTACTGAAAACTGTCCCGTCTGCTAAGACAGACAGCGTGGAGAGAAGGGGATGCGGACCTAAACGCAGACAAACGGAGGCGGATGTTAACAAAAAGCGAGCCTTTATTTAGGGCTGCAGCAAACATTACAAAACAAAAGGCAGGAAGGGAACTACCAAAAGCTAAAGATGAAACCTGGAAACACGGCGGGAAGAACGGCAGAGGAAATGCAGACGATCCAGAAACAAACAGAGGAACAAACACACAGAGAGACAGCTGGGAGCGACCGCACAACGAGACCGGAGGAACGAAACCGACGACACTCACGTAGCGCACGAGACTGTCAAAGTAAAACAGGAAACACGAGGAGGAGGAGCACACAGACCGGAAACGCACATCTATGACACACAACACTGTGTCGCCTACAATCAGCAAACCTGTGTGAACGTGCGTCTCCTGGAAACAGCCGATAACAAATATTTCATCTTTTTTTTAACTGTTCAGAATTTAATGTTTGGAAAAAACATTTTTTATTATTACTTTGATGTTTCAGGTGTTTTTCACGACCACATAAACACTTACACTCCTGCTGAATAACACATGATGTTATTGCACAAGAAAATAACTGTGTGATGCGAGGCTGCTTCTTCACCGTCTGGTTTTGTGAGCAGAGAACAAAGACCAGAGCAGTAAGTCACTCTCATGCTGATCACTGTGGAGCGGATCAGCCCAACAGCCACCCAGCAAGGCAGAATTATTAGACAGAAGACAAATGAGAGGGCAGGCGATTCAATAAGGATTTAAGGGGCTCGAGGAGATGATGATATTCAAACTGGCCTGGGGAAAGGTGGGGTGTGCAGCAGCACGGGCAGCAGAGGATTACACAGGCGTCTATTCCCACAACAAGCATTTAGGCTTCAGACGTCCAATTTGTACATTTCCTTGTTTAAAGAAGCATTTTATTCATCGTTATTACTTCGAATGGATACACAAACATCCATCCAAGAGCACAAATTCTGAAAAATGTTGACATTAAATGTTTAAATTGCTGTATTTTAAGAACCAGACCTGGAGTTTCACAGCGAGTCGTGATAGCGTCCCTGTGGACGCAGAGGAAGAAACTCCTTCTTTAGAAAAGCCTTTCAGCACTGAGTGCTTCAGTTTGAGATAATCGCTCGCATAAAAGACAAAGTGTGGAAGAAATGAGACGACCACAGGAAGTGGGAGGAGGCCCGTAGTGATGAATACAGATATATAAGGAAAATCAAAGCTTTTGTTTTAGCGGCACCATGCAGCATCATAATTATCGATCTGAATAAAGAAGAAAAGCATGACTTCAGCTGCTGGCAGAGCAGCAGCTCAAATAAATACTCCTAACGAAGGAAACGGATGCAGAGATTAATCAAATTGGTGACTTCATCTCAGGAACCAGTAACCTCGCCATCTGCTGTGCATGACCAGTGACCAGGACGTCAGGAATCCCACAGCGACTTCCTGTATCAGCAATAGGGCTGCCACGATTAGTCGACTAGTCACGATTACGTCGACTATCAAAATCGTCGACGACTAATTTAATAGTCGACACGTCGTTTGAAGCTTTGTAAGATCCTGAAAGACGCAGGAATAAGTAGCAGGATTTAAGAGTGTAATAATGGACTGAAACAGAAGATGGCAGCACTGCATGTACAAGGATGCCGGCTGCCGTTAAACCCCAAAGAAGAAGCAGCTGTGTCCCAGAATTCATAGCGCGGCCCAGCTCAGTTGTCAATAGGGCTGGGTATCGTCACTGATTTCTAGAATCGATTCAATTCCGATTCACAAGGTCCCAAATCGATTCGATCCACGATTCGATTTAATTCGATTCGATTCAATTTAAATCTGGGAAATTTTGACAGTCAGAAGTATAATTCAGATCAGAACATTTACATATTTTTGTATCTATAAAAAGGAAGCTGACACTCGCAAGACTTTATCCAAGGTGTGAGCATCACAGCAGATGCCTTTGTGTCAAAGTAGCTGAAGATAAAACACATAAAAACATGAAGGTGATTTTCCTGGCCTGGGATTTTATAAAAATATTCTGCAGTACATCAAAAACGAAAGAAAACCATTAATTAATGAACATTACCTCTGACGTTACAGCGGTTTTATTAGACACACGGCTAAGCATTTTGCATTTTGAATAATTTTAAAAAGTTTAAATTTGTTCAGTATTGAACAGCAGAAATGAGGTTTTCTTTTCGGAAGAATGTAAAAGGGGAAAAAACAGCGGCCGACAGCCTGTAAACAACAGTAGACTTGTGCGTAACAAGCAAGCGAATAATGAAGAAAGGGAAACTGTTCGAGAGGAGGGGGGGGGGGGGGGGGGGGAGAGGGGGAGGGAGAGAGAGAGAGCTGCGCATCGCAATGGAAGCAAAACAGTAAAAGAGTGAATTCATGACGATGTTTATGTGAAGCGTTTGGATCTTCTTTAGCTGCTGGTTCGGTCAATATTGTTTGGAGAGAGATCAAACTAACAGCTTTAGAATCAGCGCATAAAGGGCGTGAACACAAAGCGCAGACCCGGATCAGCGAGCTGTCGGCTTTCAGCCCCGACTGTGAGAAAGGCGACATCTAACTGATTCTGATCCGCGGGTCGCGCTGTGTGTTTAAGTCTATGTGCAGAATCCCTGTACCTGCTCTCATTTACTGTTTGGTGGTTCTTGAAATTTTGTGAGATGTCACCAGAGATTCTGGCATTTCGGAGAAAATAAATTTATATAAAAAAATCGATTCAGGATTTTAATGAATCGATTTTACGTTATCCAAGCCAGAATCGATTTTAATCGATGAATCGATTATAAAAACCCACCCCTAGTTGTCAACAATGGCGGCAGCTAGTTAGTTTTAATGTTACTCTTATTATTCTTTCTGGGTCACAAAATAAACGTTTAACATATTTTCAGGCTGGAATGTAGCTGTGTAAACCTCAAATATCTGCTCAGTTTATCAGGACACCACATATTTTCAAAAGCGCTCCGACGTTTTCGGAGACGTCTGTTACCCACTAGCTCGATAGCGAGCCGGGGGCTAGGCTAACTAGAGCCGTGAGAACACCGGACTCCCGGCAAATCGTTTTCAAACCCACCGCCGTCTTTCACTACTCAGGTTAAACATGATATATGAGTCACTTAGAGAACTTAAAAATGTTGTTTGGCTTTTTTCAGTGTTTTATTTGTTCCTGAGTAAATCGGTTTGGCTGAGATTAAAGTTATAGTTTTTACACAGCTGAATAAACGTCAAGCAGACAGCTGATTATCAGAAGTGTGAGATGCTGGAGAATTTACTCCGGTGTCCTGTTATATTTTAGATAGCAAGGAGTTTATTAAACTTCACCGAAACACTCTGCAAATGTCATTAAAATTTAATAAACTATCATCTTGTCTTTATTTTTAGTTAGCACAGACCTTAAACACTTAAAGCTGTAAGCTAATGATAGTTATATAAGAGCAGATGCTGCTGGTGCAATAAGCTGTAGTTTTACGTCCAATGGATGATGATCTGATTAGTCGACTAATCGCAAAAATAATCGCTGACTAGTCGACTATCAAAATAATCGTTTGTGGCAGCCCTAATCAGCAAACACTCGTATTATTATTTTACTACGACGGCCGACAGTCATCACAGAGCGGGTCTCTCTGCTGAGTCATGCGTTATCCTTGTGGGACTGTGATGAGGTATTAGGACACTGACTGTCAGAGGTGCAGCCTGGAGACACAGAGCTAAATGGAAAGGCAGCGCCTGTGATGGATGATGCACGATGCCCTTTTCTCCTTTTGTCTTACAGCGTGACTCGCTGCTCTTCCGCTGAGCGGTTCTGCCTCCTACCTTATCGCACCGACAGGCAGGTGGGACGCTGCTGAAAGAGGGTTTCAACACCTTTGAATCAAAGCATTACTCCTAACATTTAGCTCAGAGCCTGTGTGGGCAGACTGGCTGTATCGCGCACAGCTGCGAGGCTGTAAGACTCGTAGACTCTTATGCGATGACGCCAGCTGCAAAAATAGCTCAATCAGAGACTCCAAATGTGAGGATGGAATGATGTAAACATGATAAAATGATTAGAGTGGGTTAGATTACAGAAGCAGTGGCTTACAGTCAGCATCAGTGTAACCACAGCATCACTTTCTACATATTCAGCAGGCAGCAGCATCTCTCAGGCTGCAGGTAACATCCAGCCCCACCAACATCCATGAGCCTGATCTCATAAATAAACATAATAATGTTGAAGAACGCTTGTATATGTTCGGCCACAGCTACAAACAGGACGTGCAGAGTGAGTGTGCTGTGTTAACAGTGCAACATCACTCTGTAATAACACACGAGCACCTCCTCCCATGTCTGAGGCATCTAAGTGAAATCTGCTCACCTCCAGGCTCCTGCTTAAATAATCAGTTGTTAATATCTTTGCATTAAAACAAATACTTGTGTTGAGGCTCTGTTACAGGCACAAAGTCCTCTCCTGTCCTGTGTAACACACTGTTCACACTGCAGCGCTTCCTGGCTGTGTTATGATGTGCTGGCGACTCTGGCTCACAGCTCGTTGTTCTCCTGCTTCTTACGGGAAGTTTCAGCAGAGAGAAAACGGCCTCCATGACTCAGATGAAGCAAACAGAGTGAGTCTTACCTTCACTCGCCTGTATTAAGAGTGTAACCTGCCAGCAGCTGGATGAGAATGATGATTACATACAGTTACAGCGAGCACAGAGTTATGTTCACTAAATGTCCTCGCACAGAGAACAGGGAGGCTCGATGTTCAAAGCTATGAAAAGGAAACTTTTTCCTGCTGTAAATATTTAAGGACCTCATCTGTGGCATCGCACTCTCAACAGGCTCTGACCGTTTATCAATGTTTCTCCACTTGTTTAACGACTCAGACACCGTCAGAAACCACAGAGTTAGCTGAAGGTTACTGTGTGTATTTAAGCTGACGGAGCCAAAGATCCTGACAGGACCGCAATGTTATGTGTCTGGAATAAAGCATGCAGCAGCAGAGGTCCACCTACAGCGAGGACCAGAGATGGGCAGTAACGCTGTAATCCGATTACTTTTTTCAAGTAACGAGTAAAGTAAGGGATTACTATTGCAAAAACGGTAATTAGATCACTGTTGCTTTCCCGTAGGAACGCTGCGTTACTGCGTTACTAAAACCGTGATTTTTTTGCGAGAATGTCTCATGACAGTGACGTAAGCGAGTGCGACGTTAGTGACAACAGCTGTGTGCAGATCAACAGTGGATCATATATCGATTGTGGGAGAGAGTATGAGCGTGCAGCGTTTAAAGCGTGGAAGTACTGACCTTACTTTGAGTTTGATTCCATAAAAAGTGACAAAAACATTAGTGTCCGCTGTGCGTGGGAAGAAAACTTCTTTTTACAGCGAAAAAAACCCTAAACTTCCAACAAGCACCGAGTAGCTACGACGTAATGGGAAACTCACAGAGAAACTCGCGGATTCTTCCACTGACCGCGGCACACCTGCACCAGGGTAACCAGGGTGTAAATCGTGTTTTTAAAAAGTAACTAAGTAACTAAGTAATTACTTTTGAAAATAAGTAATCAGTAAAGTAACGGGATTACTTCTTTGGGGAAGTAATCAGTAATCAGTTACCGATTACTTTTTTCAAGTAACTTGACCAACACTGGCATGGACACTGCAAACTTGAACACAGCAGCTGAGGTGCAGCAAACGTTCATACTGATTCCTGCTCCCTTACAGCAGCAGCCTGCTCTTTCCCCCTGCAGACAGAAATGGCAGCCTGCAGGTATCAGAATAATCGAACGGTGCTACACTGAAGCGCCTGTGTCTGAACGTGCTCGGCTAAGCCGCTCACAGCATTTTGCCCATTTGGGTCACTCAGAGGCAGCGTTTGCATCAACTGAGTGACCCTTTGAGGTTTTCCTGAGGAGGAAACTGGGGGAAAAGTTTTTAAAACCAAGCATCAGCATCCAGAGGCCATTGTTTGGCATTAATGTTTAATGGCAGAGAGCAGAAAATGTGCTGCTGATGGGAAAAAGCAAAGAGCCAATAGACAGAAGGGGCTGAAAAATGGAAAAACAAGCGAGCCGAGGATGGGAATCTCTTTCTCCATTCAGAAACCAACGAGCTGAGCCAGAAGTCAAGACACACAGAACACACTCAGCCTGCTTCAATGAACATAGGACTTGATCACATTTGTACCAGCTGGAGGAAACGTAGTCTGTACCA
Source organism: Rhamphochromis longiceps (assembly GCF_057381845.1). Classification (NCBI taxonomy): domain Eukaryota; kingdom Metazoa; phylum Chordata; class Actinopteri; order Cichliformes; family Cichlidae; genus Rhamphochromis; species Rhamphochromis longiceps. The sequence continues at coordinate 39,161,774 of NC_140572.1, forward strand.
AGTAACGCCTGCTGGCTTTGACCTTCCTGCAGATAATCAGCCAGTATTGTCCAGTGTTGCAGGAGCTGCAGCTGGCGTCTCAGCCCTCTCTTTTCTGAGACTGGCACGAGGTGTCAAATATGTTACACCCACATCACCCCCACCCCACCAGAACGATGACTTCTGAAACAGAAGAGGAGCAAAGACACCAGATTCAGCTCTCTGACTGCTGTTCGACCCAGGCCGTCATCAGCAATGTGTTTTTAAAGTGTTGCACAGGTGCAGAAGCCTGTTTGCTATAACCGTGTAAACACTGCTTCATGTGGTTTTCAGGGTTTAGGTGATCAAATGTGAAACGAGTCGGCTGTGGCAGGGGCGTGGTGTCGCGGGGCACGGGGGTCATCGGCTGAGGTGGAGCAGAGCTTTTAGCCAGCATCAGAGTTCTGTCCTACATCTGAACAACACTCTGCTTCTCCATCTTTAGGACGCAGCCAGCATGACCCCAGAGCGTGCAACAGATCCGCTTTTCTGCAGGAGACATCGTGTCAGGTCACGTTTGGTGTAACGGACACATTTTCAGTTCAGTTGTGAAGAAAGCCAAAGTGGTAAGGCTGTTCCTCTAAGCACCCACACTCTGCTGTTTGGCTTTGGATACTGATGCCACAGCTGAGGCTGCTAACCAGCACATGCTTGCTGGGATGGGATGTAGCTACAGACCATCGGAGCCGCTCTGGGTGAGAAGGTGTCCACCTCTATGCCTCTGCTGTTTTTAGACGTAATGATACAACACAGAGTTAATAAATCATGATCCTCAGAGGAGGATCAGTGAGTTTGAAGTGTACACACAAACACTCAGCTCGAGCTGATTCGCTTACCAAAGGATGACATCATGAGGCCTATGTCCATCTTTTTATACAGATTTTATGTGCGAGTGTGTGCATACCTCTCTCTGTTAAACTTGAGTGAATGCAGGATGGCCGGCCGCCTCTGGCGCAGATTCCACAAGTGCAACGTGTCGTCTGCACAGGCTGAGACCAGCGCCCCCTGGAGGACAGAAAAGACAGCCTGTAATCCTTCTGCACAGCAAGAACTGCTCATACACAGACTCTGCAGGGCAGTCATAATAAAGCCACTGCATGAACATGAGCCCATCTCCAAACATCTGCTTACTGTCCTCACACCTTCACATCTGGGCTCTGCATGAACCCAATCAGATATTTGTTTGTCCAACTTTCCACTGAAACACAGTCGCAGCATCACAGACAGAAGCAGGCAGTGGTGACCATAAGGTGGAGCATCGCCTTCATAGCACACATGATTTGATTTTCTCTATTTTTCAAAAATGACTCATAAATGTGATTTTCTCCACCAATTACAGCGAGACAATGAAAGCATTAAGAAAACTGTGAAAGCGTATCTGTGAGGATTAAAGGCCTTGACTTTTACAGGTTACAGCTACTACTGAGCCTGTACATGGAGAGAAATAATGAAAATAATCTTCTATGTTATTTCACGTCTCCCCGCCCCGCATGGAGAGACGGTATAAATATATTAGCCTCTTTTCTTTTTACATAATCTCACCGAGAGCTTTTCTTTGGATTGAAGTCGTTCGTGTCTTGCACATCATATAATTCCATCCCACTGGGATTAACACGGCCTCACACTGACTTGCTAATTGCCCATTAAATTGCACTTAGTTTTGCTCTGAAACAGCTTCCACAAGTGAAGATAATGTTTCCAATGTTTGCAACCTGACTACTTCTGCAATCACTGTTCTGGAATAATAATGTCCCTGTTAGAGTGGCACCGTTTCATTAAGTGAAAGTAAAATCAAAAGCATGTGTGTGTGTGTGCGTGCGTGTGCGTGTGTGCGTGCGTGCGTGTGTGTGTGCGTGCACGTGTGCGTGCGTGCGTGTGCGTGCGTGCGTGTGCGTGTGTGCGTGCGTGTGTGCGTGTGTGTGTGTGCGTGCGTGCGTGTGCGTGCGTGTGCGTGTGCGTGCGTGTGCGCGCGTGCGTGTGTGCGTGCGTGTGCGTGTGTGTGTCGGTTCGTGCCATTATTTCTCTTAAATGATTCGAGTAACTGTTCAAAATCACGTCTGTCCTGATTCTTTCAGATCAGGCGGTTCTTTTGCTCTAACGTGAAACAATAATCTATGTGATGCACACGAGCTTCAGTTTCTTGCGTGTTAATGAGACGCTGAGTATTTGCTTATTTGTAGCTGGACTTTTTAAACTTGATTTAAATACTGTATTTTGTCTTTATATGGTAACATTGTTGCGTAAGATTAGTGACATTTAAACCCCAGTAAACCTGTGATTCAGTGCTCTGGCTGATTCTTAACACGGTCTGAAGCTTAAAGATTATTTTAACTATGCTGACTGAGACAGTGATGCCCCCCCCACTAATCACCCATCTCTCCCAGTATGCAGCAGAAAACACTGTAAGTACTGTACTGGTGGTTCAGCACAGCTGTGCTGTTTTTTCTGCACTGCATGTAATTTACTTTGTGTTCAGCTTTAAGCTTCTTTTTGTGATAAAAGCACCTCTAATGTTTTTTGTGCACGTTTTAAAAATGACATATTGCAGTTTGGATGTCTGCTGGTCCTGGGGAGGAAGGTGCAAAATCCTTTGCCATTGAGTGAGATTGTAATAAGTGTTTGCTGAGTTAGCAGTGACCACAGTATGAATTCAGTGGATCAGCTGAGGTAATGGCTCGGTCACACAGTAGTAAAAATAGGACAGCAACCTCCCTGTGACTGGGAACAATGGGAACAATGGGAGGTTTCACTGCATTTTGTTGCAAGTCGTTGTGGATACCAGCTTTTGGCATGACCTGGAGTCAGCCTGTAGCAGTAAGTGCAAACTAAACTGGCTGTATTGTGGTTGTATTGCTTCTGTAACCTTTGAGTGCCTTTGTGTTTTTGTCGTTGCATCACCGGGAATGTCGAATTTGTGTTTCAAATCTACGCGGTTCTGGACGAACGCTGAATGTAAGTAGTTCATGTGAACTTCTGTGATGACAGCAGATCTTCTCTGGTCACAGTGAATCGAAACATCATCATCAACAAACTGCAGACTGACAGCAGACTGACTCGCTGCTGTTCCTTCTCTGTCTCGAGGCACTAAAGTTGTGAGAGGTCACAGATTTCATCCTCAAACATTTCAAAGGCAGCTAGACTGCAAGTCCACCGCACAGAGTTACAGTAACTCTGGTCGTGCTGCAGCCTCCTGACTGTAGTAACAAACCAACAGGGTGCTCAGTTTAACTCGACTCTGTCAGTTGATGCGTTTTGTCAGGATTGAACGAAGCCCAGTTTTTCTTCTGTAGCTCCATTTACAAATATCCTTACATGCTGACAACAGGCACGTGTGATGTGCTTGGGTTTCACTGCAATGCAACATAGCACTGCTAGAGTTGCTCAACATCATGTTTCATGAACACTCCTGAAGAATCACTGCACTTCATAATTGTCAAAGGGCAGCAGGGAAGTTTTTCGAGCAGCCAAGAACGGAGAAGGCAGAGGAGGAGAGAGCAAAACAGAGTGAGGTGGAACAGCCGCTAATGAAGAAATCACTCCAGACGGGGAGAAGAGAGAAGCGAGGCAGACAGGGTGAAAGCCTGTCGTCAATTATCTTGATGTCTTGATGGCAACAAAGGGAAGATAACCAGGCACAAGTACAGTGAACGGCATGGGTGGAAATGAAAGCCGTGCCAAGAGAAATTACACAGAAAGACATCAGAACATCTCTTGGTGCACGTATCTCTACCTGTACTCAAAACCAGGTGAGGATGAGCCCCGTAGTCTAGATAGCAGCTCCTTTCAAAAAGCAAGAACAGAGACAAACAAAGGATCTGCTTAAATCCACCAGAACCTTTCATCTTTTGTCTGTCTGTATTGATCTGGTCAGTAGGAATGACTATTAAGACACTCATCACAGTACACACTAATCGTTCATTAACTAATCAATATCTAAGCCTCATCATGGCCTGACATTAATCAACACTTTTCAGAGGAACTCCCTGAAAAGTGAAAAAACAGAGCTGAACTCAGCAAACTGTGGAGCACGTTAAACCCGACGCCGTTCAGAGCAGCAGTGAGGGGAATAATGTTCGCTCACTTACAAAGAAATGAGCGGTGTCTGATTACAAATGTATTTTAATTTAAAGGAGTGAATATCAACCCCCACGTCACCGAGTAAAAGAAGCATTTCAGCCCAGTCACAATCGAGCTCTTTGGCGTCAGCTCGACCTGCTGTGTTTGGAGGAAGAGGAGCGAATGATGTGACTCGTACAACATCATCGTGGTTGGGGCTGCTTTTCTGAGACGCGTGACACAAAATGTTGGACCTGAGCCTCCCTCAGCCACAGTACTGAAGAGTGGTTATGGACGTGTTACCTGAGTCACTGACCCACTGCTTTGGTTTTACGATGTTCTGAAGCCTTACTTTCTGTATCTTGTATTTCCTAGTTTCTTAGTTAGTATTTGATCCTGTTCATGTCTTCCTCTCCCCCCCTCTCGTCTTTTGGATTAGTGCCGGCTGTGTTTCCCAGATGTTTCCTCTTTGCCCTGCTCCCCTCTTGTATTGAGGGTCTGATTCTTCCTCGTTCCCGGCCGTGTGTTCTGCCTGTTTAGTCTCATGTGTATTCTCAGCTTAGTTAGTTTTGTATTTCTGGCGTTCAGCAGTTTTGGGTCCGTTCCTGCTGCCACACACAGCAAACTTGACAGGATGGGTCTGTTAGTACGACAGTGACCCAAAACTCACCACCAGGGCAACAAAGGAGCGGCTAAAGAAGAAGCACATTGAGGTCATGGCGTGGCACGCCTCAGGCACACAGATAATCTGTGCAGGGAGCTGAAGCTCGGAGAGTTTCTGTACGGAGCAGTGAGCCTGATGACCAAAAACACGTCATCGTATTGTCTTTGGCTTTTTTATAAGATCGAATGATGACAGATACACGTTAACACTGGTTCAAGCAAATCAAGCTACCAAAGTGCGAAGACAACCTTGGAGACCTCTGCTACTGACCCGTTCATAACATGACTGAAGTCTGTGTGCTGTGAAGCAGAGAAGAAGAAATGAGGGGTGACTCCAGAATTCAGCACATTGCTGTACGTTTACACCTAAACACAAAACCACGCGTCGCGTTCGGTCCCTGCTCAGCTCAATAATCGCCTTTTTCTTACATTAGCACTCTGCTCTCTTTGCCCCGACTCCGGCACCAAACCAGCCTCTTTACATGTTTTATTCATTAAACATAATAATGAATTCAGAATAGAGAAACGCACACATTAATTAGCCCATTCATACCCTCCACTGACAGTGCCACCAAATAATAATCTATAAATATTTTTGCTCATCAAATACGAAGCGAGAGGCCCACGAGGATGGTACGAAATTACTAAGTAATAAAAGACACGACGTGTGTGGGGGTTTGTGTGCTAGAGGACAAAGACGCTCTTCGTGCATGCAGCGCTCTCGAGTACCTGAGAAGTGGCCTCGTTTGTGGGTTGGTGCTGCGTGTCTAATGGGGAGAAGTCATTACACCTCACTGAGTGTCAAGATCAGGTCTGAATGCACGAGCCAACCAGGGCAGCCCACGCACCGAGTCCACGAGAGGGTTCTGACATGGAGCACTGCTATTATCCACTCTGTCAAGCGATGGGAGGACCTGCAGTCAGTGAGGGAGCATTAACATAGAGTGCGTGCTACACCATGCAAACATATTTATGAGCAAAAATTCATTTCTGAATCCCGCTGAAGACGAAGAAACCTGGTGGATTTCAGCTGGTTGGGGACAAAAAGTAACTGCACGATTAAAAGATATATCTGGATGATTTTAACGTCAGTGAGGAGTCAGCTGATTCACTCTGGTTTTGGTCTTCTGTGTGTGAAGTGCTGCCTATGAGCTTTGCAGCATTTGAGTGATTCTGCCTCTGACAGATGATGGGCTTTAACGTGGATCACGAGCACTGATCTTTCTCCATCCCCGTCTCTTCCCATCGTTCTGCTATAATTTAATCTTGTTTTAGCTGATAAAAAACTGTGTCTGCTGTCTTCTAGGAACATGTGATCCGTCCTTCAATCTTGCTGGTCTGCATCTTAAAGTAACTCATCTGTATTTACAGTCCTGAAAGCGTCCTCTGTGGATTCAGGATGTTGTCAAGAGCACTGATACTTACAAATATTCACGAACACTATATATATATTTAAAAAGCCCCCACTCGCCCCTGCAGGCGGTTTACCCTTCAAGCTCGGGTCCTCTTCCAGAGGCCTGGGAGCTTGATGATCCTGCGCAGTATCTCTGCTGGTCCTAGGACTGCGCTCTGCCGGACAGAGATCTCCGATGTTGTTGGAGACTGGGGAGCATGCTTTTTTTATTTTGTGCCCCATTTTTGTGGAACAACCTCCCTCAAGATATTAGGCAGGCTGCTCTGTGGAGGTTTTAAAGCTAAGTTAAAGACTTACATGTTCACCATATCTTATGTGTCTTTAAATTGTTGTCAGCGTTTAAATTGTATTGCTTTTATTTATTTATCTTCAAATAACTGTTCAGCACTTTGTTTGATAGCGCTTTATAAATAAAGTTGTTGTTAATAATGATAATAATGGATCGCATTTATATAGCGCTTTTCTGTTGTTGTTTTTGTTGTTATTGTTGTTGCTGTTCCCAGGACTGCGCTCTTCTGGACAGAGAAGTTCCCGGGATCTGCTGGAGCCACTCGCTTAGCTCGGGAGTCACCGCACCTAGTGCTCCGATTACCACGGGGACCACCGTCACCTTCACCCTCCACATCTTCTCGAGCCCTTGGTACTCCTCCAGCTTCTCGTGTTCCCTCTTCCTGATGTCGTTGTTATTCAGTATCACTACATCGATCACTACGGCCGTCTTCCTCTGTTTGTCTACCACCACTATGTCGGTTGGTTAGCCACCACCATTTAGTCCGTCTGTATCTGGAAGTCCCACAGGATCTTAGCTTGGTCATTCTCCACCACCCTTGGGGGCGTGTCCTATTTTAACCTCTGGACTTCCATTTTTTTGTTACATATAACTAACTATGACTATAGATGGTTTATATAAAGCTGAGGGTCCATGCTTCAGCACTTCAGTCTCCTTTTGGTCCCTCTGTTCTATATTAGTGTTGGACAGAGACAGAATTACTATTCAAATACTTATCGAACCATTTTTTAAAACACACACACACACACACACTTCATGCTTTTAAAAATCCACTAATATGACAAGATACACTTGAACCCACACACTGCTGTAACGTGCTCTCAGCTACACTCTTACACTATTACAAAAACATTTGGGTGCTTAAACACACACACACACACACACACACACACACACACACACACACACACACACACACACACACACACACAACCTGTCTATACCTGTAACACAGAAACACACATAACCCTCTTCAGGCTCATCCACCTCCATTTGCCTCAGACACATCACAGGTAGGCCAGTGAGTGATGGAGAAGTGGGCTGAAACAGCCAGTGGGCTTAAAAAGAAAAACACAGAGGAAAGAAAAAGACGAGAGGAGCCGAGAGGAAAAGAGATTACAGCAGAATAAAGCAGAAGATCGATGAGAGACGGCTTTACGTTTGAGACCTGTGTCAACCTTCTGCTCTTGTAACCATCGTGAAATCCTCTTCCCCCGGTACAGCGTCAGTATTTTGTTAGAAAGTACAGCAATAAACTGCTGTTAAAGTCCTAAAATGCACAGTATGACACAGCACTGTCACGTGTAAGCCCACACCACAGTTTGTCAGGGTGGAAAAGAAGAGGAGAGAATAAAAACCACATCGGTGTAACTAAGCACTGCTCACAATGATCCTTCATTTAAAACAGTGACATGTGCAGTGTTTTGGCTGCTGCCACTCAAAGATCAGTTAACTGAGAGTTAATCATGTTTACTTATAAATGTCACGACCATCAGCCTGCAAATGAATTCAACTAAATCTTCATTTACACAATTGTAAAATGCACACTATGCATAAAGTATAATATGACTGGTTGTTATATGGTATTAAAGCTTCCATTGTAAAAGATCATCATACACTGCAGTGTTGAAGTCTTCTGCTGACACAAAGCTTTCCAGAAATCCTGCCTGCATCAGATGCTCCGTGAACAGTTGAGCGTGTGTGGCCCTTATAAAGGTCCAGTCAACCAAACACTGTGTGAGAAAACACACAGTGTGGTGACGAGAGATGGGCAGTAGCGCGTTACTGTAATCCCATTACTTTTTTTCAAGTAACAAGTAAAGTAAGGGATTACTATTGCAAAAACGGTAATTAGATTACCGTTACTTTCCCGTAGGAACGCTGCGTTACTGCGTTACTAAAACCGTGATTTTTTGCGAGAATGTCTCACGACAGTGAGGTAAGCGAGTGCGACGTTCGTGACAACAGCTGTGTGCAGATCAACAGTGGATCACATATCGAGTGCAGAGAGAGTATGAGCGTGCAGCGTTTAAAGCGTGGAAGTACTGACCTTACTTTGAGTTTGATTCCATAAAAAGTGACAAAAACATTAGTGTCCGCTGTGCGTGGGAAGAAAACTTCTTTTTACAGCGAAAAAAAACCCTAAACTTCCAACAAGCAGCGAGTAGCTACGACGTAATGGGAAACTCACAGAGAAACTCGCGGATTCTTCCACTGACCGCGGCACACCTGCACCAGGGTAAACCTCCGCCTACCCCACTCCTGCTTTACAGGTGAAAATAGAGCAACAGGACCGCTGAGTCTTTGACTTTATTTATTTTCTGCTGTGTTTTACTTGCATCTATTTGAAAGACTGAGTGTAAACACAAAAAATATTTTATTTTATGTGCTGGAATGTGCAGAAAATAGGTTTAAATGTTAAACTAATTTCTTCCAGTCAGAGAATGTTGCAGATAATTTAATGTTTGCTTGATGCATAAAGTTAAAAGATTAAAACTAATAAAACAAGTTTTAAAAAGAGACTTTTCCATTTGATTACATTTTGTATGATGGATTATGCAGAAAAAGTAGAATTGGGCTGAAAGATCTATCACTTTATCACCTGTTCAGGTTGTAAATCGTGTTTTTAAAAAGTAACTAAGTAACTAAGTAACTAATTACTTTTGAAAATAAGTAATCAGTAAAGTAACTGGATTACTTTTTGGGGGAAGTAATCAGTAATTAGTTACTGATTACTTTTTTCAAGTAACTTGACCAACACTGGTGGTGACTGATGAGACCGGAGCTTTACACTCTTATTGTGACTTTATTTCATTATCAATGAATCCCATAATAAAGGAAACCCAACCTAGCTACCATGCTAACAATCTCCGGGGTAGTTAAAGGTGATTGTTATCACCACCGTCATCGCTTCATTGTTAGTTCTACTGAAGAACTAAAAACGTTTCGTAATCATCATTATAGCTACAAAGTTATAACTTGTTATTAGCACAGCTCCGGGTTTCCAAATATTATAAAAAGAACTAAAAAGCCTCAAAGATTGTGGCTTACCTCATTGATGAGAAACTGCAGCTGAAGAACAGCAGCTCCGCTCTCATGCTGACAGTAGCAGTCCACCCCAGGTCGGCCCAGTCTGGTGACACCACAGAGTCAAGGAAGAGCACCGAGTTTCTGTGGGTGTGCAGTGAGTGCAGGCAGACAGGACATCCAATCAGTACATAAGCATGGAGCAGATATGATGATGAGCCAAACCTTCAGGTTTATTTACAGACACAACAACAGCACACGTCCAGGTTTAACTGCTGCGCTGCTGCACAGTCTGAGGTGCAACACAGAATAAAGGGCTTCAGGCTGACAGTAGCCTCTGTTCCTGGTGGTGTGTGTGCAGTGTGAAACTGTTGTTTTGTTGTTTACTTGAAAACGTATCTAAAGGAAACGTGGCTGCACAGCAGCTGAACGACAGAACATCACCACAGCACAGGCAGATGGAGCAACGTCAGATCCAGTTATACGGGACGACTGGATGTGAACGAAGACGTGCACTGTAATCTCTGCTGGCTGCTGACAAACTGTACCTCTCTCACCTTGGAGCACCCAGGTTCATAGGGAAACAACATTCAGAAACAGTGTTTTTATCAGTGTGTGGTGCCGGCGATGCATCATAAAAAGACGCCGTTCAGCGTCTTCATGCTGTCAGAAATAACCCTGTCGAGCCCATTATTATTATTTTTAGCAGTTTTTCTTAGAAAGCACTTCTTCTGTGTGAGCTAGTTAGTTAACAGTTGGTATAACGATCGGGTACAACATTACTGTTTCCTTGCAGCTTGTTTAGGAAACAGGTACGCTCACCAGAGGAAGTCAAATCCCCGAGAACATCCTTCAAAGCAGGTGGAAACCAGCAGGAGGCAGAAATGACACAACGTGGAAACAGAGCCAGTTGGATGAGAACTACAAGCAGTTATTCAATCACTACAGTTTGTTCAGTTTGTGCGCTGTGTTGCCAGCATGTGTCAGCACACCGCAGTGCAGCTGAGAAACAAGCAGCCCTGCAACGACTCTCATACGTCTGGTTATTATAAAGCAGGCATGCAGCCAGAGCCACGACTGTCCTTCTTATCAAGCAAGAACTGAAAACAAAGAATCTATTGGACAAAATATTTACTGCTGAAGTTTGAGTCAGCGGAGAGGTTTTCACCTTTTCTACCAACAAAGCTCGTTTGCATTTTCTCTGCTGCACGCAGCGTTAGCTCTGCTGCGATTTCACGAGCACATGAGCTGTAATGTCTCATTACAAAACCTGTGCTATGATGTGCCCGGCTATTTTGCTCTACCCTTCTCCCTAAAGAGATTTCTGTCCACCTCGTTTAGCGTCAGTGGCTGCCCATGACACCTCGCAAACAGCTCGGGGCAAGGTGATCGTCTGAGCCATAATCAAATATGTGTTCATCTGGTTAACAGCACAGCGAAAAAAAGAAAATGACAGTATGTGTAAACGCTGTGAGTGGAAAGAGCGATCAGAGATACGGGTTCAGTATTAATGAAACCCAGAGAGAGGAATCAGAGAGCAGGAGACTGAAGAACGATTTAATGTGCACAAGGAAGAAAAGCAGACTTAATTACGCTTATTTCAGCAGATCCAGTTATAAATCCTTCAGTTACCAGTAACAACATCCACACGTGGCTTTGGGATAACGCTTCAGCTGGCAGACGTACTGATAGCATGCACAGATGTCCTCTGAAAGCAGCAGGGCAGAACCACCCAGACAGTCCCTCTATACAGACTCATCTACAGCAGCAGCCGTGGAGCCGATACGGCGAATCGTTGAACCAGGCAGCAGAAATCAGCTGCACTGGGAAGGAAAGACTCGGTTTATGGTTCAAAAGGCCGGCTGTGGCTTTGGGCTGAAGCCAACTTTAGTTATGAACATTTACTTACTCTATACATGCGTGCAACAGCCTTATATAGAAAACTAGCATATATGCTAACATTTGAGGTATTGTTGTCTGTAAAACCTTAGTACCAGAATATTTAGGTTCCTGTGATTATCAGTGACAATAATCACAAACACTGTTTATTAAAACATTAAACGTTTCTTATAGTGTGTTAAGAAACGTATGAGTTGGACCACAGAGTGTTTTTATGAGCGTCTGGTGCCAGCGAGTGGATTTGAGGATGGCTGGTTATGGTCAAAGTCAGCTCGATTACTGTTCATACAAAATGCTATTTAATTATCATAATTGGCCCTGCCAGTATCTCTGTATTACATATTCTGTCTTTCATGCACGTTGCAATCAGGCGCAGATTTGTAAAATGCTTCACTGTCCGTTTTAATTTATCAGATTAACGGTTTGATGAGACACCGTGGCAGACGTCCAACATGATGCAGAGGACGCGTCACAAAACTGTGACCTTGACTAACCAGCGGGTGCTGTGTGTGTGTGTGTGTGTGTGTGTGTGTGTGTGTGTGTGTGTGTGTGTGTGTGTGTGTGTGAGATTTATATTGTTATAGCATGTATGCATAAAGAGCTGAGCTGTTCCTGAATGATAAACTGACTGTGCTTTTACTTTGGTGGGACAAAGTATTTGCCCACTTCCTGATTTCTTATGTTTTTGTGATATTTGTTGCAGTCACATGTTCCAGAACAACAAATATCTGTCAAAGAGAACCGGAGTAAATACAAAATGCTTTTTCATTTATTAGGGGAACACAGTACCTATACCAACCTACCTGACCCGTGTTTAAATGTGACGTAAGCTGAGTTCAGTGTCACCGCAGTCGGGTCTGATTACTACCTGATCTGCTGAAGGGAGAAATCACATGCCTGAGACGTTAAGTAGGCGAAAGGAGCTAAAAACACTCAGCACATGATGCCAGGATGTAAAGAACCTGGAGAACAGCCGAGGAACAAAGCCACTGTAAAAGTCATATTTCTGTCTTACATTAAAACTTGTCAAATGACCACAATAAGAAGAAGAACCAAAGACTTCACAGCACTGTTCGCTCACATGTTACTAATGAAATTATAAAGTTCATGTCAGGTTAGGACGGGTCTATAAAAACAGCTTTAAAGGCGTTTAGCAGCAGATATTGTAGCTTCTCTGTCGTCGCGTCCAATCAATGGACCTCTATCACTAAAGGAAAGAAGACAGAAAAGACGAAATAGCAAAAACTTTAAGCTTTCTTGAGCCTTTTGTGCTCGTGCACCCACACCGAGCCGCCAAACCTAAAAGAAAAATCTATCCTGTGACCTATGGAGATCCATGGAGCACAGAGAACAGGCCCCTCGCACAAACCAGTCGATATGGACTGTTTCTCCTTTGAATTCCCACACAGCGGGTGACTCCCAGCATTAAAGGCTTAAATGACAATAACTCAGAGGAGGGAGGCTGCCTGTGAGTGTGTTGGTGTGCGTCAGTTAGCGAGTTGTGTTAAAGAAGCCTGCACTGGTGTAATGTTCTGTGTCAGGACACTTTATATTATTATAAAACATCTATTAAACGTTTGACACAGGCTAGCTCAGTGGCAGTGATGCTAACATATGTTATATGTAGAATGTTCATTTTAGATATACTGTAACATATGACCTGTAACATATGACCTGTAACATATGAACCGTAACATATGAACTGTAACATATGACCTGTAACATATGAACCGTAACATATGAACTGTAACATATGAACCGTAACATATGAACTGTAACATATGACCTGTAACATATGAACCGTAACATATGAACTGTAACATATGAACCGTAACATATGACCTGTAACATATGAACTGTAACATATGACCTGTAACATATGAACCGTAACATATGACCTGTAACATATGAACTGTAACATATGACCTGTAACATATGAACCGTAACATATGAACCGTAACATATGACCTGTAACATATGACCTGTAACATATGAACCGTAACATATGACCTGTAACATATGACCTGTAACATATGACCTGTAACATATGAACCGTAACATATGAACCGTAACATATGACCTGTAACATATGAACCGTAACATATGAACCGTAACATATGACCTGTAACATATGACCTGTAACATATGAACCGTAACATATGAACCGTAACATATGACCTGTAACATATGACCTGTAACATATGACCAGTAACATATGAACTGTAACATATGACCTGTAATATATGACCTGTAACATGTGACCTGTAACATATGAACCGTAACATATGAACCGTAACATATGACCTGTAACATATGAACTGTAACATATGACCTGTAATATATGACCTGTAACATATGAACCGTAACATATGAACTGTAACATATGAACTGTAACATATGAACCGTAACATATGACCTGTAACATATGACCTGTAACATATGAACCGTAACATATGAACTGTAACATATGACCTGTAACATATGACCTGTAACATATGACCAGTAACATATGAACTGTAACATATGACCTGTAATATATGACCTGTAACATGTGACCTGTAACATATGAACCGTAACATATGAACCGTAACATATGACCTGTAACATATGAACTGTAACATATGACCTGTAATATATGACCTGTAACATATGAACCGTAACATATGAACTGTAACATATGAACCGTAACATATGACCTGTAACATATGACCTGTAACATATGAACTGTAACATATGACCTGTAACATATGACCTGTAACATATGAACCGTAACATATGACCTGTAACATATGAACCGTAACATATGACCTGTAACATATGACCTGTAACATATGAACTGTAACATATGACCTGTAACATATGAACCGTAACATATGAATGTGCAGAGACGATGTGCGTGTACGCTGGTTTCTGAAGGTGAGGAACAGCAGCAGAGCAGCTCTGTGGCTACACGGGTGTAAACTGTGTCGATGCAATGATCACGCTCTGTGTGTGTGTGTGTGTGTGTGTGTGTGTGTGTGCGTGATTCAGGAGCTGACTTGAAAGGGAATGGTAGACTTAAATCATCTCTGTGTCAGTCTGCATCTTTCTCTCCCTGACAGGCGAGTCTTTGTACAGATCACATTCAAATTCACATCACACTCAAGGGCGCATCAAAACACACAAGATGCTGTCAAAACACAAAGCTCATGTGAAGGTGAAGTCGCCTACATCCATAAGAAGACAACGCTGTGCTGCTGCCAGCCAACAGGACAGAACGGCAGCGAGTTTTTGTTGATCGTGTTTGTCTCTAAAACCAATGAGTGGAAGAAAATGTGTCGTGAATTTAAGTTCGTTTGTGATGCTCGGGTTGCCTCTGAAAAAGGATGGAGGTAAACAGAGTAAACATGTTTACCTCCAGGTGTACAGCACGTTCCCATCCCAAGAGGAGACATTCCCATTTTTAGGTTTTCAGATTTCTTAACACCGTATCTGCGATGGATCTGACCTGGGGTACCTCTCACCAGTAAGATGGGGCATATCCCAGCTCGCTGGATCAGGTGGGTGCAGCCGCCCACTTGGCTGAGGGTGTGGGCCGTAGAGCTGTACCCCTCTAACTCTTGCTTTAGTATTCATTTCACCGACAGACCTACAAGGATGCCGGGTTTTCCGTGAGTTAAATTCTATTATCATTTCATAAGCATCTTACCGATAATTATGTGTCTGTGTCCCTCCCACACACGGAGCAGGAGCAGCTAGCAAACATTAGCACTTCGTCGCTCATGTGCTTAAATCTGCCTCCAAAAACAAGATGGCGATAACTCTACAGCAGAGGATGATGGCTGAATATGTTCATGATGTACTCTGACACTTTATTAAGTACACATTGCTAATACTGAGTTGGTACTAAGACATCTGAACTGCTTTAAGTAATAATTTGACAGCACATATTAACATTTAACTTCTACATATGAAAAATAATCTTAACTGATGTGTTTTTGGATATTTGCTTTTATGCTGTGGTCCAAACACAGAGGCTTTTTGTCTTTAGATGTTTTATTCTATATATTATTTCTGTTGGCACACCATCATTTTCATTATTGTTCTAACTGTACCTCAGCTCTCAGTCATGTTTGGTCCTGATGTTTGAATATTCAGGTTTCAAAGGTAACATTATTATTATTAGTAGTATTAAAATGATAAAATCATGTATTATTTGTCTAGCGCTTGCTTCTAAACTGGTGGTTGGTATTACTTTAGCAAAGATTAGCTATATTCAAACAGAAAAGGTGTTGTATGAGAGGCTTTGAGATGCACTTAACAGAAACGAGTGTTTTTAGATAACAGCACCTGTAAGGAGGCTAAAACAAGGTTAGCTTACAATTTTCAGTAAATTATTACCAACTCTCCCTGCTGTGTGCAAACAAGAAAATTAGTTCAGAGCTGCACACAATAGGCTCCAATCACACACATGTGTTTATCTCAGCAGGAACGGCAACACTTATATCAAGTCTACTGTGAGGAGGAAACAGTGTTTGCTTCCCAGCAGCAGGACGTTGTGCTGCAGGAGAGACGAGAAGATCTGAATTTAACTGATTTGAACTTGAAACATTTCTCCGTGTTCTGCTTTAACGTCTCTGCATCATTTTTTCAGGATCTTTTCAAACACTTCACAAATATTTCCAGTCCTCGGAATCAGTTCACGTCTTTGGCATCGTGACGTGAAATTGGAGTTTCTGGGATGCAGAAAGATCTGCTCCAATGAGCACCGCGGGAGGACTAATGATTAGCCAATCAGCACCGTGGGTGAGCGGTTATCATTAGTTGTCATGCTGTGCACTGGAACCTAGGCGTAATAATAAAAAAGGGAGATGGTTGTTGTTGGAGTCAAATTGTTAAATGTTGTCATTGTGTTACTTAAATTTGTAAGTCTTAGTTCAAGCAGCAGACATTCCTCTGTCTCTGAGCATCTCCAGCCTGCTGGACGCTGGGGGAGGCTGCAGCGTGTTATTACAGGGACGCACACACACTCTCGCACATGCATACACACACATGCACACACATAGTGCCTTATCTTTTGTGACCATAGGGTCACAATGGGAGGTGCTTGTGTGTACTGTAACTGTTTTCAATAAAAGGCGGCAAGCGGAGGCCGGAGTCGAGGTCGTCTGTGGTTGGACTTAGAGTGTGAGACACCGACCGGCCGCCATTGCTAGCAAGTAAAACCGTTCCGTCATTGTTTTGCTTTCTTCATGAGGAATAAGTCTCTAAACCAGCGGAGCCTGTGGAAGCGCAGCCCCAACAGCTGGGTTACAACAACAACCTTATCGACTGATATGTAGTCTCAATACTGACTACTGGACACTTTATTAGGTACACTTTGCTTTTTCTGGGATGGACACTCTTTTCCCCTCAGAGCTGCCACTTTGGGGCATCGATCCAACGCTGTGCCGGAAACATTCCTCAGAGATTTTAATCCATGTTGATTCCACCGAATCCCAAAGATGCTCCGTGGGCACGAGATCTGATAACTGTGGAGGCTGCGAGCTCGCGTTCAAGAAACCAGATTATTTGAGCACCATGTGAAAAACAATATCCACCACATTATTACACCATCAGCGACAGCCTGAATCCAACAACCATCATGTTGTTTATCCCAAATTCTCACATCCACATTTTTCAGTCTTCTGTCTGGTGTGGTCTTCTGCTGCTCTAACCCATCTAATTCAAGGTTTTCACATGCAGAGATGCCTTCAGCTCAACGCAAACTTCTTCAGCCCTTCTCTGTAAAGTCTGGAGATGGTTGAGCTTGAGCACCAGCAAACAAGGAGTTTCTGAGATATTCATACCAGCCTGTCCGGCACAACAACCATGCAACCTTCAAAGTCACTTACATCAGCTTTCCTGCCCTTTCTGATGCTCATGTTAAACTTAAATTAAATGTCTAAATGCAGTGAGATGCTGCCATGTTTAATCAGCATGCCAGGCTGATTAGATGTATTTAACGAGCAGGTAAACAGGTGTACCTAATAAAGTGTCTGCTTCACTATTAAAAACCTAGAAAATCCAATATTCGAGTATGGCTTCTTCTGTGTGTTGTTATTAATAAATAACTAATCCCACAGAACTCTGTCCGAACAGGTGTGATCTCAAACTGTGGATGGTCTGAGCGACATTTCTGCATTTTCCGCTGCTGTCTACTCATTAGGAAATGCCTTCTGCTCAGGACTGTGAGGTGTAAACACGAGCTTCCTGATTCCGACCTAATGCATCCTGGATCCATTTCCCTTAATTGTATTGCATTAAACTCACCCGCCTAACACGCAGCACTTGTTTTTCAGGTCTGATCGTGCTTCACGCGCTGGAAACTAAAATCCCTCCATGACCACAGCCCGGAGCAGCTAAAGACCGTCCTCTGTCTGAACCGCACTGCCAGGCAGGTGATATCGGCCATCTCTGGTTTCTGCCTAATCCCTGATATCTGACTACAGAACACGTCTCCACAGTCACCTGGTGTTTTTGTTCTGTTCTGTCATCTCAAACATTATTCTATCATTATAAGAGGATGAGGTTTGTATTAGCATTACAGAGGCATCCACGTTATCGTCCTGCATCAGTGTTCACCGTTTCTAAACCCTGCAGAAAAAGCTGGGAGCTGTTACAGCTGTTACAGCCGTGTTCTTCTGCATGCAGTGATGTTAGCACCGGGGGCTGCGCTACTTCAAACTGCTGAAATTTAAGATGAATCTTGATTAAACTCATTTTACTCCACAAAATTATACCACAGTGCTTCTTGAATTGATCCCACTGCATCCTCTGGCTATCACCCAATCCATGCTTAAAATCTATCTCTCACCCCACTTTATCTCTTACCTCTCTGCCTCTTTCACTGTGTCTGTGTGTGTGTCTGTGTGTGCATGTGTGAAGGAGGGTGTATAATAACTGGTTTGTGTGAGTTTAATAATACTGGTGAAGGAGTGGAGACACAGCTGGGCAATTTAGATTTGAGTATAAACATCTCACAGCAGAGTGGATACAGAAAGAATGTGTGCACGAGAGTGTGTGTGCACGAGAGTGTGTGTGCACGAGAGTGTGTGTGTGTGTGTGTGCGAGTGTGCGTGCATCAGTCATAAAGCTTTGTGAAGCAGCCATGATGTGAGACATGTGAATGATGTGTGACTTACTTGGCTGTGCAGACAAAAAAGGAAGATAATTGAACATTTATGGTTGTTTCATATATGATACTGCTTTGATTTACAGAGTCATAGATCTGTTTATAAAGAGAAAGACCATCAGCATACACACAAACTGTTTTCATGTTCCAACACAATGTTCATACAGAAATATGGCAGAGTATGTGTGAACCAGTTTCAATAGATGTCCAAGAAGAAGCCTTAATAATATCACCTCTGTTCTAAAGCCATGATTTCAGTATCCAAGCACAAGCCTTTCATTTCTGCCAGTAATTATCTGATTAACCAGCCGAGTGACTCTCAGTGAAAGAATACCAACAGCTGTGGGCAGCCAACCAGTTCAGGCTTTTGTCCTTGTGTTGGTCAAGCTCCATTTTTGGCCAATGCTCTGTGTCTGTTTTATTTTTTTATCGAAATCATTTAAATTAAGAACCATGAAAATGCTCCTCAGTGCTGCTTAATTCAACATGAACACCTGGGAGCTGTCCCTCGACTCCATCCATCAATCGACCCATCATCCATCCATCCATCCATCCATCCATCGACCCATCATCCATCCATCCATCCATCCATCCATCGACCCATCATCCATCCATCCATCCATCCATCGACCCATCATCCAGCCATCCATCCATACATCGACCCATCATCTATCCATCGACCCATCATCCATCCATCCATCCATCCATCGACCCATCATCCAGCCATCCATCCATACATCGACCCATCATCTATCCATCGACCCATCATCCATCCATCCATCCATCCATCCATCCATCCATCCATCGACCCATCATCCACCCATCCATCCATCGACCCATCCATCCATCCATCCATACATCGACCCATCATCTATCCATCGACCCATCATCCATCCATCCATCCATCGACCCATCCATACATCGACCCATCATCCATCCATCCATCCATCCATACACCGACCCATCATCCATCCATCCATCCATCCATACACCGACCCATCATCCATCCATCCATCCATCCATCCATCCATCCATCCATCGACCCATCATCCATCCATCCATCCATCCATCCATCCATCCATACATCGACCCATCATCCATCCATCCATCAACCCATCATCCATCCATCCATCAACCCATCATCCATCCATCCATCGACCCATCATCCATCATCCATCCGTCAGTCATCCATCCATCCGTCATTCATCCATCGACCCATCATCCATACATCGACCCATCCATCCACCCACCTATCATCCATCCATCCATCCATCCATCGACCCATCATCCATCCATCCATGCATCCATCCATCCATCCATCCATTCATTGACCCATCATCCATCCATCCATTAATCCATCATCCATCCATCCATCGACCCATCATCCATCCATCCATCCATCCATCCATCCATCCATCCATCGACCCATCATCCATCAATCCACCCACCTATCATCCATCCATCCAGCCATCTGCCCGTGATCCATCCATCCATTGACCCATCATCCATCCATCCATCGACCCATCATCCATCCATCCATTGACCCATCATCCATCCATCCATCCATCCATCCATCCATCCATCCATCCATCCATCGACCCACCATCCATCCATCCACCCACCTATCATCCATCCATCCATCCATTCAGCCGTCATCCATCCATCCGTCAGTCATCCATCCATCCATCCATCCACCCACCTATCATCCAACCATCCCGCCATCGACCCATCATCCATCCATCCATCCATCCATACACCGACCCATCATCCATCCATCCATCCATCCATCCATCCATCCATCGACCCATCATCCATCCATCCATCCATCCATCCATCGACCCATCATCCATCCATCCATCCATCCATCCATCCATCCATCCATCCATCCATCGACCCATCATCCATCCATCCATCCATACATTGACCCATGATCCATCCATCCATCCATCCATACATCGACCCATCATCCATCCATCAACCCATCATCCATCCATCCATCAACCCATCATCCATCCATCCATCGACCCATCATCCATCATCCATCCGTCAGTCATCCATCCATCCGTCATTCATCCATCGACCCACCATCCATACATCGACCCATCCATCCACCCACCCATCATCCATCCATCCATCCATCCATGCATCCATCCATCCATCCATTAATCCATCATCCATTGACCCATCATCCATCCATTGACCCATCATCCATCCATTGACCCATCATCCATCCATTGACCCATCATCCATCCATCCACTCACCCATCATCCATCCATCCGTCATCCATCCATCCCTTATTGATCCATCCGTCCAGCCATCTATCCATCATCCATCCACTCACCCATCATCCATCCATCCATCCATCGACCCATCATCCATCCATCCATTCAGCCGTCATCCATCCATCCGTCAGTCATCCATCCATCCATCCATCCATCCACCCACCTATCATCCAACCATCCCGCCATCGACCCATCATCCATCCATCCATCCATCCATACACCGACCCATCATCCATCCATCCATCCATCCATCCATCCATCGACCCATCATCCATCCATCCATCCATCCATCGACCCATCATCCATCCATCCATCCATCCATCCATCCATCCATCGACCCATCATCCATCCATCCATCCATACATTGACCCATGATCCATCCATCCATCCATCCATACATCGACCCATCATCCATCCATCAACCCATCATCCATCCATCCATCGACCCATCATCCATCCGTCAGTCATCCATCCATCCGTCATTCATCCATCGACCCACCATCCATACATCGACCCATCCATCCACCCACCCATCATCCATCCATCCATCCATCCATGCATCCATCCATCCATCCACTAATCCATCATCCATCGACCCATCATCCATCCATTGACCCATCATCCATCCATTGACCCATCATCCATCCATCCATCCATCCATCCATCCATCCATCCACTCACCCATCATCCATCCATCCGTCATCCATCCATCCCTTATCGATCCATCCGTCCAGCCATCTATCCATCATCCATCCACTCACCCATCATCCATCCATCCATCCATCCATTCAGCCGTCATCCATCCATCCATCCATCCATCCATCCATCCATCCATCCATCGACCAATCATCCATCTATCCGTCATCCATCCATCCATCCATCGACTAATCATCCATCCATCCATCCATCCATCCACCTATCATCCATCCATCCATCCATTCAGACATCTATCCATCATCCATCCATTCATTCATCCATCCATCCATCCACCCACCCATCATCCATCCATCCATCCATCCATCCATCCATCCACCCACCCATCATCCATCAATCCAGCCATCCATCCAATCATCCATCATCCACCCATTATCCATCCATCGATCCATCCACCCATCCATCTGTCATCCATCCATCCATCCAATTATCCATCCATTCGGCCATCTATACATCATCCATCCACCGATCATCCATCCATCCATCCAATCATCCATCCATCCAGCCGTTATCCATCAGCCATCCATCCACCCATCATCCATCCAGTTTAGGATCATGGTTGGGCTGTAGCCTGTCATAGCTGTCATAAGATGCCGTGCATCTTAGGTTGGTGCTCCGTCACATTTATACAACAACAAATTTAAAGGATAATTCCCATAAACTGCATATTTCTCATATTGTATTTTTACTGCTCTGTGACTCATACAAACTTTTCCGAGTTTAAAAAACAAGTCTTTGCAAAATGACAGCTGCATATATTACATTAAAGCAATCAGGGCGAGCTCCCTGAAGACTCACAAAGGAAAGTTTTTTTATGGAAATCATTTTATTTCATTTAATGATTTTTGTTTTGGGTCTGATAGAAAGCAAGCACGACATCAGGAAGCCTGTTTTCTGCTCGCTGCACGAGGATCATAAATCAGGGACGGCTGGCTTTCAATATTCATCACTAACACAATTATTAACCGCCGTCAGGCAGGTACCCTCGGACCTATGTTTGACCTCGCGTTGTGCCATCTTCCTCCAGGGTTTAGTTTTAAATGAACGTGTGGTGTAAATATCTTACCTACACACATCTGAGCTGCCACACAGTAAAGCAGTGAGAAACATGTTCACAGCTCAATGATTTTGTTTTCACAAGCTTCATAAAAGGATTCTCCTAATCTGTGTACTAACACATTACTTGCACAGTGCTCATGGAGTCAGTTCTTGTGTACTGCAAAAAAGGACAAATCTATCAAACTAAAACCACTTTGATTAGTGGAAAGCTCCTCCTGTGAATGTATCTTGAGAGATGCTGCACTGCTCTGCATTGATGTGATAAGAAAAGCGAGAGAAGGCATCTGTCTGGACCAGGCTCTGATCATTTAAAGATACATTTATCTCATTGCTTATTTGACTGGTTCACATAATAGTGATTCAAATGCTAAAGGTTGTCTGCCCACCACGCTTTTTAAAGACTACATCTGTGTGGGTCAAAGCTGTTCTTTGGGGATTACATACAGTAATTTTATGTAATCACCAAAGGACAGCTTTGAATAAACATAACAGCCAATGTGGAAGTAAATATATAAATATAAATATTTATATTTGTATATAATTATAAAAAGTTTGGATTATTAATCACTGCATTATATATGAGTGAATGCTAACTGCTAACCATCTTTGCTCTGTCCATTATTATCAGTTTATGAAGCAGTTTAAATGACTTTCTTTACAAACAACTTTAGATCTTTTTTCTATTTGAAAATATTTCTTCCTCCACTCACCCCCAACCTGTCATGAAAAAGATGGCCCCGCCCCTCCCTGAGCCTGGTTCTGATGGAGGTTTCTTCCTGTTAAAAGGGAGTTTTTCCTTCCCACTGTCACCAAGTGTTTGGTGGGCTGTTCTCTGTATGACTGTAGGGTGTTTACCTTACAACATAAAGCACCTTAATGTGTCTGTTGTTGTGATTTGGCGCTATGTAAATAAATTTGAAGTGAAGTGAAAGTGAATGGTCAGGATGACCTGCTGAAGCTCAAACTGAGAATCATAATGGAGAAGAAAATGGGGGGTTCAGTGACTCTGAAAGTGTCGTGGTTGTTGGTAATCAGAAACTGCTGATCCACATCTCTGTGGGCTCACAAAGAGAAAACATCCGCTCTCTGGATGTTGATGCCCGAGGTCAGAGGAGAAAGACCCCGACTCTGCAGCAACTGTGCGATGCCATCATTGAAATATGGATCATAATCTTGACCTGAATATTTACTCTGTTCAATCTATGCCAATGAAGCCAAAAATCAAACCCAGTAGTATGAAGGAAGGCATATATAATACTAAATAAAAAATGTGCCACACTATAAAAGTTTCATGCCAACAGCAATTATCCCCAACTAATTATTTCATCTAAATAAAAGTCATGACTGGAGGCATTAGTGCTTTTATTACCTCCTTTTCTCTCTGCCTGCCAAACATAACGTTATATTTTTAAATCATAAAATCGTATCTTAGTCGCACTTTCATGTGACAGAGCAGAATTATTAGTTTAGCTGCACATAAACACCCACAAATCAGCCATTATTTCTCCTTATTTCTCAAGTGAAGCTCAGTGAACTGCATATTAAAGTCTGGCAACACACTGCGGGTCCTTTACCCAGCGCTGACCTCTGCCACTGATCTCAGGCTCCTTAACATTGTACACAGTGTATGTTCACAAATTACAAATCATGTCTTATTAATATCAGATGTGATTTCCACCTGATTTATTTAGTACTGCTGCAGCTATGCATGCAAAAACATCAGACTTTTACTTCCTGCAGGTTTTTGCCATTAGAACTCTAAATGAGACATCAGTAAACGAACGTCCCACTTTTAAAGCGTGCTGTCTGCGGACACATAGCTCATCTGGATGAGGAATACTGTCTGTGCCCGCATCTTGCAACAGCTCGCAGGAGGCATTTGGATCAAAATGTAATTGGATCAGCGTTCACACGTTTGGAGGCGGTCTGTTTCACTCTGTGATCAGCTCTCAGGCAGGTGTAAATGAAATCAGTCCAGCTTGACCACAAAAATGTCTCACCTGGTTGTCTTTGCTAGGACGCGGACCAACATTTCTACCACGAGCCGTTAGCTTCACCTGGGATGGTTTGTGTTCGTTGACGAGCAGCCAGCAATAACCAAACTTTTTAGCATAATGTGATCCAATCACAGCAGAGCCAGGAACCAGATGACAACAATGAATTTTAAAAGCGGGTGTAAATGAAAACATGTGTGTATAATTAGTGTTATCAACGAGGAGGAGCCGGTTTGGCTTCATCTGTTCTGTTCAAACATCGCTAAAACAACAACGGCCTTTTTAATGTCAACACCGGCACATTTGTAGCTCACCTGACCTCTAGCATTTAACAACGGGGAAAAGGAAGGGTGTGATAATCCCCGGGCTCTTTGCCTGCACGCTATGTCTTCTGTTATTTGCAGGTAGGTGGAATTGTTCATTTGTGAGCTCCTGAGCCGGCGTTCCAGGCCTCTCGAAGGCTCTCTTCCTCACACTACGTTCGATTCCTTTGTTATTTCATCTCTTTAACTCCCACGCGGTGCTCTTCAGAGACCCACTCATGAATGACACCGATGTAAGGGGCATCCACATACTATTACTTCTTGTAGTTTAATCTGACTTTCTGTAAATAAACAAAGACAACTGGCACATTTTAGTTTGCCATGGTTTAACAGCCAGCCATAAATGGGAAAACAAAGATTTGATGCTGTGACATGACTGATCTCACAGGATATGCAGAAACAGTTTTCTCCTACTGGACCGTAAATGTAAAGACTTTGTTTTACAGCTGCTGGCAAACAAAAGACACACAAAGGCAGATAAATGAACTCAGTTTAAGAAGCAGTTCAAAAATATGGTTTTTGTAAAGTACAGGGAGGAGGCAGGGCTCTGATTGGCTGTTCTCACCCACTATTCTCACAATAGTGATGTTCAAATTTGGATGTGTTACTGGGGTTATAAAAAATAAAAAATACATGTAAAAATTATAATGAAGAATTTCTGGTGGAGACAGCATGAACAGGAAGAAGCAGCGTACACTATTAGTTACTATACAGTGTAAAAGGGGGCGGGATTAAATAAGTCATGCTTCGTCCTACTTCCTTTTTGAGTTATTTAAGTTATTTATAATTATTATTGTTTTGTTTTCATTTTGTTTTGGTTTGTTTGTCTCTTTTTTCTCTGTTGTTGTTAAACTATTTTAATATGTTCAAAATAAAGATCAATACAAATCTACATTGATTTCAAACACTGAACCTTTAGTGCTGCACTCTGAGAGAAATCACTTTGATGTCATCTCATTTAATTCTGTTATCATTAAAAGTCTGACTATAATATCAAAGCATGGGAATATGTGATTTACATAAATACAAATAAAACTAAATCAAAGGAAAATGCATCTTTCTGATGCTGCGTGACGTCACATGGACACACACACACACACACACTCGTACACTCATGGCTGCATCTTAATGAGCAGCTCAGTGAGTAATTAACCTGCAGATAACCTTCTTTGAAGCAATAGAATTGGCTCTCAGCTGGAAACAGCACAGAGATTCTCACAGGTCAAAAAATAAAAAAGTACTGCAACAGTCCGAGGTCTCCTTCACATAGTGGGGGAGGAGCTGGATAAGTGTAAGCGGAGCGCATCCTAACCTAAGGATGATTAAAGCTCCTGCGTGTGACTTGGATTTCTCCTGTAAGTATTCCGAGTGCTGGATCAGAGGGAAGACTGTGGCTGCAGATGCAATAAAAAGAAGGTGGCTGATTTCTGCTCCTGTGTTATTTTGAGTTGCTCTGTCTCACAGTGCTGCTGTGCCACAATGATTCCACATGGAATCATTTTAAAACTGACTCAATGCATTTCTTTGTCTGTCTCTACAAAGCAGGAAAAAAATCAGCTTGTATCTTCATCTTTGTCAGCATATTTTCTTCATCAGTCTAATTACTTGATACTTTTTGATTACCAAAACAAATTAAACAGTCAGATAAGTCAAACTTTACTCAGCTCGTTCTTCTTGCTTCCTCCACTTCTGTACCATTGATTCATTAATGTTGAATTCTCTGGCAGCTGCTCTATTCCCATGTTGCTGCAGTATATTAATGACTAACCTCGTATTGTGGATGGATTATCTCAGTTGTTCTCCTGACTGAAGTTTGGTCCGTTTACAGCATCCTGCCATGCGATTACATTTGTCTCTAACCATGAAGAACCTTCACGTTAACTTTTATCGAGTGGAAAAAAGTGTTAGTGTTCGTCCTCCAGCTTCACTGTGTTTATGCTATGCTAACATAGCTGTGTAGCTAGCGATCACGTAGCACATCATTATATAGCAGCTAGCCCAACTTCAGTAACCCTACAAACGTCACTGCTGTTTAGTTTTCTGTCTTCGTTCATGTTGGAAGTGATAGCAGAGCTGTACGTTTGATTTTTTCATAAATCTCTCAGTCAGAACATGCTATATCATGTTTAGGTGGAAGCTAGCGAGCTAACTTCCTGCTAACTTCTAACTCCGTTAAATGTAATAAATTCTGTTTTCGTGGATGTTAAACTTAATTGTTACACCTGGTAAAGCAGCAACGCTGATCATTACAGATGAAAGAATTTAGACAGTTTTTAACTCTCAGTGATGCTGCAGTGTTCGTTTGACTTTGGGACCTGAAGCGGAGTTTAGGCGGCTTTGAAGCTTACCAAAGTCGCACTAAAACATTTTTGACAGATGTTTGAGCGCCGTGTAGCACATAAAATCGGTCCGAGGTCAGTAAGCACAACCAGAAATCATAAATAAGGAGCACTGATGATTTTTGAGAAAATTAAAGGATTTTAAGTGCACCTTATAGTGCAGAAAATACAGTATTGTTTTAGTGATGACTGTTCTCAATGCAGATCCTTCTCCTCCAAAGTGGAGATGAACCATAAAGAGCAGGAGAGCTGCTGTAAGGGTAATGATGACCACACCTGCTGAGTAACTCAAATATAACAGGTGACAAAGGGAAAGACTTCAGACAAATTTACAGTGTCAGCACAGTTTGAGTTAGCACACACAGAACAATCACAGGATTTTGTTCAGGATGTATTTGACACGCTGTATCCTGTGGTTACAACACACCGTTTATATTGTAAACTTGAAACATAATCCTGTTCATTAACCCTGATCTCAAACTTCACGTCCTGCAGTTTGTTCTGTTCTTCAGGCGTTCCTCATCTACATGGTTTTATATAGCTTCTATTATTAAATACCCGTCTAACGTCTACAGGCACTGACGTCATAATGCTTCTTTCGTCACCAGGTGGCGCCAAAGCAATTAGCGCTGTGTTTTTGATTCGCTGGGGTTTTGCCCTTCCTGACGCCACCCCAATGGGCATCTGTGTCGGGTATATATTTGGTCTAAATTCACCCGTCGCTCAATTTGTAAATGTGATAAAAGTGGCCTTAAGCAGTGGGCAGGAAATGGGGCAATCAAATAAGCCGCTGTCTCTGAATCTAACTTCCGATATTAAAAGATCAGACAATTTTTCAACCGTTCGGCACAGAAGATTAAAAGCTGCTTCCTGGCGCTGATTTGAACTCTCTTTAGACTGCCACTCCTGCTGAAGCTGAGCCAGGGGAAAATATCGAGGCCTTATATCGGGGAAGTATTAGTGCTGCAGAACTGTGACAATATGACACACAATATTACACAGTTTGGGAGGCAAGCTCACCCGGGCATGAGCGTAACATACTTTCATTAAACATTATAAGAACTGTGAATGGGAGGAGAGCGTTTCTGCTCTCGGGCTCCATCAGCGTTATTTGCCACTGTGGAATATACAGCATGTTTCCAGAGCGAGAAAAGTGCAGCCGAGCTGTTTGTCAAGTAACACAATCACAAGCCCAGAGAGATTTTCTGCTCCAAAGAATTAAGTGTGGCTAATGCAGCGTCCTGCTGAGGCCAAGCCTGCTCGAGTACGCACACTTCCACTGGAGAAACACACCCACAGTAACACAATGCAAGAAACACACAAGTGCAGAGTAGAGACACAGCCAGGAGAAACTGAAGAGCCTCTGTCGCTCTCTCTGGGTAAGGTGCAATTTGACAACAGGAGCCATCGATTCAGCTGCCTGCAGGCTTTTTATAGAATCCAGCACCATCATTACGACCTATAGCAGAGCCCAGCCTGCCTCAAAGCCTCCTCATCTCCACGGAGTTAAAAAGAGACACTGGGGGGACAGTCAGAGCAGGGAAACGGGAGATAATGATGGTTTTTGTAGACGTAGCAAAATCAGGGGGAATGTTAGGAAGGACAGAAGGAAGGAAGCAGATTGGAAAGAAACGGCACGAACGATGGCGAACGATAAGATAGCAGCTGAAAAAATAAACAAAATGGACGCAGGCGGGAGACGACGCTGAACGCAGCGACGAGGTGAAGGAGAGAGGGAGGTTACAACACTCACAAACAGCACAAAGCTCGCACATGCTCAAGCTTCCGTAAATTTGCAGGGCTTTGGTGATGTGCTGAGGGATTACAGGAGGCTTAAGCCAGCTCTCACAACATAATGTTAGGTAAATTATCCATAATCACTTTTCTGCCTCAGCGATAAAACAATAAATGAAGAAACATGTTCTTAAGATAAACGGCTCCCTGCTCCCACTTTTATGAGAGAAACATGCTGAACTAACAAGTCGCAGCTCACTGTAAGCATCACCACAGTGACAGCATTAGAAAGTGGGGAGGAAGAGAGCTCTGACAGAACCAGGCTCAGTCAGGGTCCCGGTAGTTCCTGTTACGGTTTCAGGTGTTCCTACTTCTTAGATGAGGAAGCTGTGACGATATAAACATCCTGGTCATGTTGCACATGCTACACTGTCTAACGTGGACATTTTCACATGTGATCATAATGAGTTTACTAGGAAACAGTTATCAAAGAGTGCAGTTTGTGCAAATCCTCTTTTTATAGACGTGCCCAGGAAATATAAATACGCTCTTTTAAACTGCGCCCTGATCACGTGTGGCCCTGCTGCTTGTAGCTGCTGATAACTACTGACTGTCTGTTTCTTACACAGACCCCCATCAGCAGCTGTATAACATTTATAAATGCTTTTGTGAATAAGCTTTATTAACTTTGCACATTTAAATGTATTAGCTCGATGTGCGCACAGAGCCAGCACAGCAGAGCAGACTGTAGCTAACAGGATCAAGAACTCATTGAAGCATTGTTAAAACACAAATGAAGTTTCTCTCCAGTGTTATTAAGGTAGGCAGTGAGATGCAGCTGTCTCCTGAGCTGGACCAATAACATGTCGTGATGCATCAGTCAACCCATGACACACGGGTGCTGCTGGTTAGCCGAGCTTTAGAGGAAAATATTACGAGCAGCGTGCAGATTAGGATCCAGACGCGCTGGAAGCATCTCTGTGCGATAGACGGGATCGCATCCTCTCACGGTTACAAAGGACAAGTACACGTAAAACTGCCCTGCAGTCCGTGCATCAGAGTCACAGCCTGCAGCCTGATTCTGTTTGAAAGTATTCACTTTAAAAAATGTTCATCGATATTTCAATAATACTTCACGAGTGTCTGTGTTGTTTTCCTCCAGCAGCTCAAGGCCAACAGTCCACTTGTATAACAGGAGATTTTTAATTAACCTGCAGTGCACACAGCTCAGCTCCACGTGCCTTTAAATGAGCCTGCGTGTGATATTTTGTATGAAACATAAAGAGCTGTTTAAGTCAGTCAGGGCGGAGCTATCCATCAATAACAAGTCCCAGTACCAGCACGGCCATCAGGATTCATAAACCATTGTAGCTAACACGATCGATTACTCTGTAAGTGCAAATGTTGTAGTGACAGGTACAGCTGCTCATCATCATCTCAAACCTTTAGAAAAACTGGAAAGTGCGTCCACGGTTTCCACCCAACATGTGAGCGTACTCCACTACTTCACCCAAGTGGCCTGTTATTTTTGGAAGCCAGGAAATAACAGACCATAACTGCCTCAGTGATGAGCCAAGCCCGTGTCACTGCCTATTGATAATCGCTTTAGGTGTCAGAACTCTTGTCTTGCTTCAGTGCTGAGTCGGAGCCAGAATCTGCAGCGTCTCTGTGCTCGTCAGGGCTGCTAATGTGCTGACGCTCCGGGGCCAAACAGCAGTGCTAAAGCTGCGCATGGCACTCCCCGCAGCTCATGCGGTTAGTAATGCTTGTTGCCTGATGGGAAAGCACAGCCACTGATTGAGTTTATCCAATCAGATGGGGTGTTTTTACGTGCCATATATTTATAAAATGCACTTGCTCTGTTGTTTACTGCAGAATCTTGGATGTGTGAGGACGCAGCTGCCTTTGCTTCATTTGCTTTTAATTTAGTCTCTTTATTTATTTTATTTATGTGTTTTTTCGTGTTGGAAATTCAGAGACTGCATAATGGGCGCTAATGATCATCTGCTGCCAGGCTGACAGTCTTGTGAAGATGTATTATTAAGACACGAGTGTGTCTGTGCAGAGTTCAGGTCCTGTGTACACACACTGGTTATAACTGCATCACATTACTGATATATTCATATTGTCTGACTGTAAAGCTGTAGGTGTGCACGAAGACCTTTCAAAGATCGGAGGGTGAAGGGAGCCCCTCAGCGCGCAGAGCCCCCTGAGTCGTTGTGATATTGGCTAAATAAATAAAAGCGATCTGATGTGACTGGCCTTAATAACCGTCTGAGTCATCTGGGTCTATATGACGGCACCTCTTTCCCCCTCAGTTTAGAGCCGCACGGCTCCGTTTGTTTAGGCCTCATTTTGTCAGGATTAATGTGTTGCTTTCATAAATAAGCTGTACGGTGCAGCCGGCTATCGGAGGCCATCAAAGATCGATTCGACCTCCAATCACAAACCTGTCATTAAAAAACGCCACATCGCGCATTTCTGTGGGTGATTTTTGGACACGTGCTCATCACCACGTGAGACCAGGGGTGGAAACGAGGACGTGACTGGCTCATGAACGCAATCAAGTCATAGAAAACATGACTTTATTATAACAGTGAAAGAAATGAAATCCAACGCGAGCGCAGGAAACGTTTTCACTGTGAATTTGTCACATTCACAAAAGTTTACAAACCACAACATGAGCGTAAGCTCCGTCAGGTGTTTACGGCGCACGTTTCCAATAGTGACACATTATCACTTGGCTCGTACTTCGGTGATGGCTGAAGGCAGTCGCCCAAACACTGCGCCCACACGTGCACGCGCTCTAACAACCCAGTTGCTGTTGGATCTATAGTCTGGCGAACGCGGCGTGCTGATCATATCCATCAAATAACAAACAAGAAAAACCTGCGTCTGTGCTGACAGCCAATCTGGCGTTTGTTTGGAAAGACTTCATGTTAATGGCTTTAGTTCATTCTCACACAGTGGATCCACACATGCTGAGGTCAGGATGCGGTCAAGCAGCCATCAAGCATGCGTACAGTACATTCATGCTAATGGATTCCAAACAATGAAGTCATTGTGCTGCAAACGCACGCTGCCATCATGAATCCAAAGGTATCGCTTCTATTGCAACCTTATGCAAGAGTATGATACAGTGCAGAGCAGATTTTAGCTTCAGCGAGTTGATGTCCTACTTTCTAAATTCCCTCTGTTCTCCCTGTTATTTCCCCTCTCTCTCTCGTTGGCTTTCTCCGTTCCTGCTTAGAAATGTAAACTGTGTGGTTGACAAATGGTGAGTCACAATGTGGGAAGATAAATCAGCCAAGAGCCCGTCTCTCTCCTCCTCTCCTCGCAGGAGTCTTTGCGTTACCCTCGTGTTCGCACATGTACACCTACACCGATCGCCTGCTCGCACTCGGGGGCGAGCATCCTTTTCTAAACAGCCCACAACACCTCTTCCAACCTCACGCTTGCCTTTTCTCTCACATGCGTGTTACGTGGAGCGTGTGCACAGCCACACACAAACACAGATTCATCGCCGAGCTCGTAACGCTGTCTGCATGTTTCGGTCTCTATAAAGCCACAGGCGGTGTTACAGAGGAGATTAGAGCGCCGTTGTGCCGAGACGTGACTCATTCACCCCAAATGTTTAGAACGACCAAAAAGCGAGCATCCCGTTTAACGGGGGGAAGGAAGGAAGGTCTGAAAGAAAACAGAGAGCCAGTACGATCCAGCACGCTGATGGATGACAACATCTCAGATGGTAATTGTGATGAATATCAGTGCGGATGCTAATGACAGTGAGTACACTTGTCTAATTGCTCATTATAATCCAGATGGCCTCGCTGATACATCATGGGAGCTCATGACATTGGTTCTTCTTTCCTGAACCAATTACATGCTGTTTGGACCTCAAATGCCCAAATTCAGTCACAGCCAACATTAACCGACTTTAAATCCTACAAAGCTTCACATGAGGAAGCTTACATCGGCGCGGTCAGTCTGCAGCTCATCACACTGACGTCCTTCTAAATGTAACGATTGTCTTTACAACAGAAATCCTTTCAGAAAGTCTCCAAACGCTGCTTTTCCG
The DNA here is from genome assembly GCF_057381845.1 of Rhamphochromis longiceps. Lineage (NCBI taxonomy): Eukaryota > Metazoa > Chordata > Actinopteri > Cichliformes > Cichlidae > Rhamphochromis > Rhamphochromis longiceps. Next base: position 39,194,817 of record NC_140572.1, read on the forward strand.
CCCTGCAGATGCTCCGCCAGGCCGGCTTCAGCCGCTGCTCCTTTGTGGCTCCCTGCCTTCGATTCTGTCCTCAGTAAGTGAAAAACATCCTCTGCTGGGCTCAGATCAAACGGCTGACCTGAACGTCCCATTTTTCTAACCCTTTTTTTTCCCAAAGTAGGACAATGAACCCGCGGTGCTGCTGCAAAAAGACAAAAACTGTGTCGCTGCCAGAATCCTTACGGGTCTGATTGCGGCGCGTGGCCCATCATTCGCTCTCATATTAAACTTTGAATCCTTGTTTTTGTTTGTTTCCTCGTTTCGCTCAGAATCCACGAGAGCCGTGGACTCGTTAACAAAACGAGGTCGGGTTTGATCCGGTCTCAGTGTCCCTCTCTCACTCCCTTTAGATTCTGCTGGGCTTCTCCTACGACCTCTTTCACAGCCTGACCTGCAGCCTCCTCTTATCTGTCTCTCAGCATTTGTTTCTCTGTAATCTTCCTTTTTATCGTTCCTCTTCATCTTTCAGGGGCAGAAGCAGATAAAAGAGCCACCTGCCGGCCCGAGCGTGACACAAGGAAGCCGGGGAAACAGCAGCATTTGCATATCAACACTCTGCTGTGAAGTATGAGCGCCATGAAACGAGCTCGGTACGAGATACAGAAAGCCTCGTTTTAAAAGGCGCGGCGTCCCTGCATGTTTGTAAATCATCAGCCAGCGCCTCCTGTGTGCTTAACTACTACAGTCAGTATTTATTAAATGATTACCATGTTGGAGTCAGAGCAGAGACCAAATCACGTACATGTGAGCAGCTCTGACCATCGACTGGTGCCACACTCACAGTGTACAACATTTAGGCCAGTTTAAAGTCCCTCTGTGAAGCACATGCATGTATTTAACCACTCAAATGTGATTTGGAGATATCGTGCACGTAATCAGCTCGGATAAAAACCAGCAGGTTTTAAAGAGCTTTTTAGCACCATTTTTGTGATTGTTCAGATATTCCACAGGTCGGTCCAGAGTTCTCCGAGTGTCGTCTCTCTCATCACGTCTCTGATCAACGGTTGCTTCTGATTATAATGTCTGCCGACAGCTTCGAGAGTCTCCGCCTGCTGACTGCGACACACCGCGGCCCTCAGCCCGGAGCGAAGTGGACGGGCTGGACGGGCGGGGGACACGCAGAGGTTCTCTGATTAGCTCCAAACTCGTGTGTTAAACGGGAACGACGAGCAGAGCGCTATCATGAGGTGGACGTGTTTCTGTCATCTGGCAAGAAACTTTGTTTACATTTCCAAAAGTGCGTGGTGTCATTTATTCATTCCTCCCACATCCCACACACATCCCACACATCTAACAACACAGGTGAGGACGTGTGGGTGCAGGCCAACCGTCCATCTACACCGTGGGTGGTGTCTTACTCCACATCACCGTGGCTTACTACATGTACGTGGTAGCTGTACCTCAGGAACACGTGTTTCATGGGGGCTTTGAGACTTCACATCCAAAACATGATGCCAGATCTTTCACATTCATTCATGGAGTGAACGCGTTAAAGTCTCCATCAGGAAATAATCATTCATCAGCTTCAGCTTTGGACACTTTGTAGCTCCTCCATCAAACACACACACACACACACACACACACACACACACACACACACACACACACACACACACACACACACACACACACACACCACTCCACCTGCAGACGTTTTGTCCAGATCCCACAAACAAACAGACACGTGACCAGATGGACACAACAAAAGTCTCTTTGTGTTCTCGAGCAGATGACAAAACGCGGCGGCGGCTCCGCGGCGGCTCCGCGGCGGCCCGGCTGCTGGCCCGGCTGCTGGCCCCGCTGCTGGCCCCGCTGCTGGCCCCGCTGCTGGCCCGGCCGACGAGCGGCTCACTCCTTGGCGGCCGCTTGTCGGGGCCTGGGGCCTGGGGCTCGCTCGGGCCCCTTTGGAGGTGGGGTGCCCCCGGCCTCTCGGCCTAGGGCTCGGTCACTCAGGCGCAGCTGGGGGCCGGCGGAGCTCACGGGCGCGTCACTGCAACCCCCCCTGGCTTCTGCTCCGCGGCTGCTGAGTGAGCCCTCATCTGGGACTCTCCTCAGCTCTTACTGGGACAGTGGCGCGGCTGCCCCTCTGTTGGTCTTCCATGGTCTCTTGTGTTCTGGGGGCCTCTGGATGTCTGGAGTTTTGATCTCCTCCATACCCGCTTCACACCCTGGAGGACGGGGCTGTGGCCCCCCCACACTCCCTAGCAGATCATTACATGGAGAAACCTTTGGAATGCAAGCATGCTGATCCACACAGGTATGCACACATGGGTATTCACAGACGCGGACTAAAGCTTTCTTGGCTGCTGCCTCAAAGCACACTGTGCGCTGTCTATCTTGCGTGCTGCACAATATCGTTTATTACTTAGTAAATACTGATATCTATGACTAGCTAGTTTATTGTGATGGTGCTTTGTTTTCTCTATTATTATGTTGCTCTTTGTTGTTTGCTGTCTCCTCTGTTTGTTTGTTTGTTTGTTTTTTCTCCATACAGGTGACCCAGGAGTTTTTTTTTTTTTTTTTTTTTGTCTCTCTTCCCCCCCCTTCTCACCGTCTCTTCTCCCCTTGGGTTTTCTTTCTTTCTCTCCCCCTCTTTCTCTCATTCATTCCCCCTGTCCTATTTATTAAAAAAAAAAAAAAAAAAAAAAAAAAAAAAAAAAAATGACAAAGGATGAACTGAAGCTCTGCCATCACGTAATGTCGCATACTGCTGTTTCTGATGTCATTTAGAAAAAAAAAAAAAAAAAAAAAAAAAAAAAAAAAAAAAAAAAAAAAAAAAAGAGAAATCAGATTAACAGGGGAGGCAGCTGGCACGAGTGCAGCCCTTTGGCTGGGAGCTGCTGTTTTGGAGATAGACAAAATGAATTAATGAGCTAATGTGCTGCTCGTGACAGCCATGGTGGTCACGGCACCTTTGCTGTGCGGGCCCAGGACATCACATTAGTGCTGTCCTCAGCACAGCAGGCCGCAGTGCGCTGTCATCGAGCTTTATTGTGCTAAAAATAAAAACATGTCTTATTTTGTTCTGTGTGTTGGTTTGGGGTCCATGCACTGCGTTACTGATTCGGGGGAGTGTTACAACAAGCGGTCGGGGTTTAGCAGTTACATTAGACAAATAACTTCTGCACGTGTGTTTCCGTTTATCTGATAAATGAAACAGATGGTCAAGTACATCTGGGCTGTCCACATGAGACATTTATGGTATCCATGGCAACATGGCAAAGCCAGACTCAGCCCTCTTTGTGAATGGTACTTACATCCCCACCACCCTTCACAGCGAACACGTCTCCTTTCTGATTCTGCAGACACTTGACGTGTCAGTTATCTTTGTGATGCACCGAAAAAAAACCGGAGACGGATGAAGGCGAAGCTGCGCCCGTGACGGACGCTGCGTGAAACATTCAGCTCAGTTACAGATATGTTTGGATGCTTTTGTGAGGGATGACGTCTCTTCCACAACATCTGCATCTCTTTAAAAAGAATTTGTTTGATGTTTGAAATACTCGATCTGTTACACGATTCACGTTTCGCACGTTATCTTTAATGCACCGGTACGTGTGATACCACAGCGTTTACAGCTTAACTGCTTTAACCTTCCATGTTTGTGATATTGTGAAGAGTCCAGCTACTGTACAGGTCCAAACGTTTGCATTAATCCGAGTATGAAAGGAAGCAGTCAGGGAGAAAGACGCAGTAATAATAATAAAAACTCTCAAAGTCTGTAAATATATCCAAATAATTTCATAATGCACGACAGTTATACCCAATTACTCTTGACCATAATCAGCTTCTCCCCACACTGTTTGAAAAGATAATAGAAATCTAATCTAATGCGTGCTGCACCACTGCTGCCAGAATGCAGAACCTTCCTGAGTCAAATTATGCAACACTGCAGGTGAGGCCTCCCCATGTTGTGACTGAGAGCCAAATTTCAGACACGTTGAGAACGTTAAAGTGGAGCTAAAAGCTCATTTATGGCTCCTTGCAGCGCAGGGCAGCTCCGTGGTTAGCACGGCTGCCTCACACAGAAGGTCCTGAGCTCGACTCAGCCGTCCTGTGTGCAGTTTGTGTTCTTCCTGCTTGTGTGGGATCTCTGCAGGTACCTTCTTCTGATTGGCTGCAGCATGCTACAGACATGCTGGCATATTTTCCGACATATAGCAGAATCTCAATCTCCTTTTTAAGAAGGAAGAGTTGCCTCTTTATTGTTCTCATTACTTGACTTTTTAATTTGACTGCAGGTACGAAACACGGCCAATCAGAGCGGGCGATCTTCAGCTGTGCAGCAGCGCGCGCAGTTTCTCGTGCCGAGCAGCTCGTTGTGTCTTATCTGCGGCTCTGAAACAGATTTGCTCTGGTCCTTGTCTGCTCGTGGTGAAGTGAGCATTGCATTCTGTCATGAGTGTAAATGCATATATGCTCACACCTCCACCCTCACGTGGAGTAAACACGTCCCGGCGCTGCCGTGTCACATAATGGAAAAGGACATGAAGCTCATCTAATTAATCAGACTTTAAGACTCTGTGTACTGTTGCACCAGCAGCACAACTAATTGCATTTGCAGGATTCGTTTGCAGCAATGATAGCGGCATCAACTGCATCCAGTCAGACCTCGGATAATTCCCACTAAACTATAAACGTGTTAGACTGTGATAGCGTGCAAGAGGAGAAAAATCAAACTGCTTCAACATAAAATCGCACTAATGAGGATGATTAGAAAGCAAAGTGGCTGCATGGCCTGCACACATAATTAAATGTAAGGCATCCTTAAGAATTCTTCACTTGTAATTCAAAGTGTTTCATCAAACAGAACGCTGATGACATCATTTCTTTATTCGTCATGTGTCCATTTTTGTCAGCGCACTGTCTGCATCACAGAGGTGGGAACTAGCAAAGTACAAATACTTTGTTACTGGACTTACACATATCTGTACTTTACTTGAGCATTTACTTTTCTGACTACTTTTTATTTTTACTCCCGACATTTGAACACAAATATCTCCTTTCTTTACATTTATACAATAGTATGTAAATGATATATACACTTTATATACTGTCCACTCCCCACATGTTCAAAGCAGGCTCCGTACTTGATGTTCAGCAGTAACATTTATGGTGTTTATACTCGGGAGGAGCGACTGCAGGTCCATAAGCTGTGTTAGCGGCACTTCAGCATCTAGCTAGCTCTGCTGAAGAGGAGCGAGCATGAAGGGAGTAACAGCTTTAAGTGTCAGGTCATTTGAAATGCAGCGTTTCTACGAGCTCACCAAACAACACACAAACTGTGTGTTTGCAGTTTGTCTCACAGTGTGTTGCAGCTAAAGGTCCGGCTGCTTTTCACAGGGAGAGAAAAGACAGATGAGCTACGTCCACTCAGAGATGGAGAAAGATAAGAAAGAAGGACAGGAGAGCTTAGAGTTAGAGGCAAGGATGCTCAGTGACATCTGATAACTGCAGATTTGAATTTAACATGCGGTTTAATCACATATTGGATCCGTATGTGACGTGTTTTAATAAATTATGGATTTTCATACAAAACAGACTAAGAATGGTTGGTAGCTACGGTTCACTTTCTTACTTTGAGCTCAGAGTCGGTACTTTTTAATGTTTACTTGGGTAAAAAAGTGGCTTCAATACTTTTACTGGAGTATTTTTAACACTAGTATCTGTACTTGTACTTAAGTACAGAAAGTCTGTACGTGTCTGTTGTTTAACCTTCTGTGATCAGCAGGTTAAACAACACTTTGGCTCAGGTAGAAAGTCTGATACTCAGCCTGCCATCCAGGAGAGGTTACAGGAACAAAACAAGTATCTTATTTTATTCTGCTACTCTGTTCTTCAGCACGCAGTGCAAAGTATTTATTTCATTATTATACAGCATAGTTGGGTATAGTTATACTTACTCACAGGTCGTTCTTTGAATGTTGCAGTCAGCAGGACTCTTCATTCTGGATGAAGATCTAAAGGTCGGATGGCTGAGAAGGCACAGTCTGCAGCGACCTGCAGGACGTTTGTTGTCCTGCGGTCTCCATAGAACAGCGTCTCAGACGTTCTGTATGTTTGGGGCTCAAACTTCTGACAGCAGCTGACAGAGTGGTGCTGAGTGACGGCTGTGCTGTAAATGAGCAGAGCTGGCACGCACTCGTTGGATGGATGGCAGCGAATCCAAACTCCTCAGATGCAAACTTCTCAGTCACAGATGGAAACTCCAACTTCACACGAACGTCGGATCAGATCACAGAAGCTGAATTTTTCCCTCTGTAGTCTGTAGTAAACTCTCAGGCCAAAGACTACATTTTGCTTTGGAAGCTTTGTGGACACCTGAGGAGGTGGACTCCAACAGGTGATGACTGCATGCTAATCAGGTGAGGTCTGCAGACCTGCCAACAGGTGTAAATGTTCATGCAGCTGGTAAATGCAACCAGCACCGAGCTGTCCTCTGTGTGTAGGACACATGCACACTTCTTATTATTTCTTTGTAATTTGCTCAGAGATGGGAAACAGGTGCAGCGATGTATCGAAGCATGTGCAAACACAAACAACAGAAACAGTTTTTACACAGGAGGACGCTCCGAGCTCTTCTTTGGATGTTTCTGCCTTCAGCTCTGTTCTCTGTCAGGATGACCCCACAGTGTTTGTGTGCTGGGGGAGGCCCATCCATGACGGACAGACTTCCTCTCTGTGTTTCTTTCTCTGTGCTTTTACTGCACTGGCAGTGTGACCCGTGGCAGGTGTGTATCAGATGTTTGTAGGCCTCACACTTCGTCCTTTGTCCTCTACTCGTTGAGGAAACACTGTGCTGAGATCTGCAATGTTTTCAGCTCTTTTTGAATCAACTTGTTGGTGCAAAAATTCCATTTTATGTCAAACTGTGGTACCTTTCATGGTTTCTACTTCACTAAGTTCACACCTTTGAAGCTACAATATCAAAATCTGAAATGTGCACAGAGACGTATAACTGGATGTACAAAGAGCTCGATGTTTGAATTTCCTTCTGCTTCCATTCGGAGCTCCTCTCACAGTCGAGCTGAGGTTGGCGACCCCGCTGCGATATTTCTCCAAAAATATCAGGACATTTTCAAGTCCTGTTTGTTGGTTTGTGTTTGGGTAAATGTGAGCGCATGCAGCTTTGTGGGCCACGGGGCCGATGAGTAACACGGCTCAGAAAGTTATTTTACTGAGGAACAAAACACTATTTACACATATCAGTACTCACAGCTAAATGTCAAAGCAAGCCGGCGCCTTTTAAAATGTTGCATGTCAGAAACAAAGAGAGGAACAGAATCTGTGTTGCTGTCCACACGAACTGCATGCAGCTCACGCTACGAGCTCATGTTTTTCCCGTGTGCGTGACATCTCTCCTGCACAGACAGGCCGCAGACGCTGCTGTGCTAATGTGCTGCCGATGCTCCACCTCCTGTGAAGACTCGAGGCGTCAGGCGGCCGTGGCTCGAGTTAGAGAGATAAAGAACAAAAGATAAAGGAGGATCTCGTAGCACAGGCCAGTGATTCTGTTTCCCCTCGTTCACTGTCTCTAATGTCACAGTGCAGCAAACACGTCTCACTGACCTTTGTGCTGTAAAAGCCTGAATGCAATCTTTAAGCATCACCTGCAGACAAAGGTCGCCGCCCTGCTTCACCTGTTTATCCTGGAAAACTACAAACCAGCATTTCAACAACAACATGTCCGTTTCTTTTATTGTTCTGCACATTTTCTGCACCTTAGATGTGAAATCAGTCCAAAGTGCATCCTGCTGCTGGCTGAGAGATTATGTGAAATGACACATGAGCCACTTCATTTATTATCATTTCTTCTTCTCCTGACAATCAGCGGCAGAGTGACTCTGCTGCACGCGCTCGTTTCTCTGCCAATCAGGACAACACCCTGAATCTTCACTCTCCACACGCCTGTTGTTACTGCCTGATTCTAGCCAGTGTGTGTTCATGTGTGTGTGTGCAACATGGCACCCACAGAGTCTCGGGGCTCATCGTGGAGTCTGGGATTCTGAAAATCCACCGAGGAGCTGCACGTATGTCCTGTAGTTTCATCTACAGTATGCAGTGTATTATTCAGCAGTAGGCGGTCACTGAAATTTCCTACAGTGTTCTCAGTGCTGCTATTAATAGGCTGCTGACCTTTCATTCTTTGAATATCTCTTCATCTGTAGCAGAGGGGACAAAGGACCACAGACCAAACACAACAAGTTAAAACAAGATAAAGGTGAAGTAAATGGCACCGGTTCTGTCATAAACGGTAGTAACCAGACTGAAAAGCAGCGCACATTTCAGGTGCTTTTTTTTTCCTGAGCTGTGATACACTTTGGATTCCAGCCAATCATTTTACGTTTCCGAGGATAGTAGGTGGGGCCAGGTACGTACGTTCTTTTAGAGCAGAGCTACAGATTCAAAATGCCGAAGGTGAAGCGGTCAAAGTCTGGCTGTACTTCACAGCAAAAGATGCAAACTCAGCAGCAACAAGTGCTTTAAGCTGATACTGTGATACTGTCAAAGGAAGTAACTCCTCGAATCCGATGACGTATAGCATTTTGTTAAAGCTGAGAAATGCGCCGTATTTGATTTCTTGCTGCGAGACCTCACACCGAGCACATCTACTGCGGGTGTGGTGCCTGTTATCGGACCCGGAGTTAGCAACATCCCCCAAAAACCCGAAGAGGAGAGTCCTGGCCCCTAGCCCTGCCAGTGTAGCAGAAATGATGAGGATGATGATACGTTGAGTAGGCTAACCACGTTATTACATTAATGCATGTAAGGTGAACTAGCAAACACCGTCATAGCTACATGCGGCTGTCTTCTTGTTTGATGGCAGATGCTCCCTTCACCCTGGCCAAAAAGGCTAAAATGACCAAAGAAAAAGTGGAAAACAGCTAAACATGAGAGGTTTTTGGACAAAGTTTGTGTTCTCCATTCTTTAAGCACCGGCACCGTTTCAAAAGTACCGGTTTAGTACTGGTATCGGATAAAACCTAAACGATACCCATCCCTATCTGCAAATCAGCGTGGCTCAGCCTCTGCACTGCACTTTATGCTGCATGCCATCATATTTGCTAATAAAGGACTGTTACAGAAAACACCAGCAGATCGCTGGTTGGTGAATAATGTATAAAGACGACCAAAGAGCTGAGCTTTTTAAGCTTTTCAAGCTTTTTATGTCAGATGTTGGAGACAGCATGCACTGGATGCATGCAGTGATAAAAATGTGGGACAGAAAGACGAGGACGTCGTATTACTGAGCGTCAGAGAAATAAAACAACGAGCACAGAATGAACAAAGATCAGTGATCTCACACTCAGCAGGTTTTCATGCACCACATGCACTGAGTCTCTCACTGCATTAAAGCAAAGCACTGCTGCACTGCTGTCTGTGCAGTGGAAAGTTTCAGGGCTGTTGCACATTTGGGAACAAGACACCACACCCCACTTCCACCCATGTGCTCACACTGCACAGGGAGTGCAGAATTATTAGGCAAATGAGTATTTTGTCCACATCATCCTCTTCATGCATGTTGTCTTACTCCAAGCTGTATAGGCTCGAAAGCCTACTACCAATTAAGCATATCAGGTGATGTGCATCTCTGTAATGAGAAGGGGTGTGGTCTAATGACATCAACACCCTATATCAGGTGTGCATAATTATTAGGCAACGTCCTTTCCTTTGGCAAAATGGGTCAAAAGAAGGACTTGACAGGCTCAGAAAAGTCAAAAATAGTGAGATATCTTGCAGAGGGATGCAGCAGTCTCAAAATTGCAAAGCTTCTGAAGCGTGATCATCGAACAATCAAGCGTTTCATTCAAAATAGTCAACAGGGTCGCAAGAAGCGTGTGGAAAAACCAAGGCGCAAAATAACTGCCCATGAACTGAGAAAAGTCAAGCGTGCAGCTGCCAAGATGCCACTTGCCACCAGTTTGGCCATATTTCAGAGCTGCAACATCACTGGAGTGCCCAAAAGCACAAGGTGTGCAATACTCAGAGACATGGCCAAGGTAAGAAAGGCTGAAAGACGACCACCACTGAACAAGACACACAAGCTGAAACGTCAAGACTGGGCCAAGAAACATCTCAAGACTGGTTTTTCTAAGGTTTTATGGACTGATGAAATGAGAGTGAGTCTTGATGGGCCAGATGGATGGGCCCGTGGCTGGATTGGTAAAGGGCAGAGAGCAAATCATCCGGACAGGCTCAGAAATAACTGCATCGGAAATATTTGACATTTATTTATTTTTGATTTTTAAAAACCAGAAATAATAGAGAGTAAAAACTTTAGTCACGACTCAAACAACAGCATTAGTGATCATAATTAAAGCAAACAGCTAATTGGTTCATGCTGGTC
>NC_140572.1:39210203-39220203 GCF_057381845.1 Rhamphochromis longiceps
CCTGATCTCACCTGAACCAGGTTTAAAGCTTCTCAGCTCAGTTTGATCAAAGATGACAAGCAGATTAAATCAAAGCTACAGCGCGTCCCAATCTGCAACAAACCGAAAACCAGAGACATGGACCCCTCAGGTGTCTGAGAACACAGGTATCTGCTTCAGAGAAAGCCCAGAGGTGAAGGCACCGCAGTCACCTGAGAGAAGATCCAGCTCTGCAAACAAGCAGCTCCGGGCTTCAGCGGGGCCCGGGGATACGATTTTAGGGATAAATCAAACCGTAATTGATTAATCCGCCCATCACTTTATGAGTAAGCGCTGAAGGAGACTGCACACCTGCGCCAAGGCTGAAATCCACAGAAATATCTGGTGGTGTTTTCTTGGATTTCACAAGATCATTTTTCATACTTAATTTCAAATGTATTTGTGAAGGTAGCACGACGTGTGCTAGAAGAACCTGGGTTCAGGTCCTGGATGTAATCTGTCATCCATCCATAACAAGCACACACAGAGCTCTGTTCCTCCTGAATGTGAAGTCTGTAGCAATTACTGAGCCAGCTGCTGCATTTTCTCTTCCTAGAGGTAAAGTTTTAAAAAATCTGATTGGATAAATCTATTTTTATGATTGCGGGACGGTAACGCTTTAATATTTAAATCAAATCTAATACAAAGAAATAATTATGGAATGAAGAACATATTAAAAAGGAAAATGCTGGGATATTGATCGGCTGGAAGAACGGATTCATAGCAGAGATGAAGTATTTGGTTCAGCCGTTAGCTTTGTCAAATAGACACATATTCACACAGCGTCACGTCCACCTCTGACACTCTGGAGCTTTTACGCTTTCTTTCAGCACAGAAACCACTCGGCCCACTCACACATCACCCCGGCGGGATGTCTGCGTGGTTGCTGCAGCGTCCGTGTTTGGTGCCTCTGCTGGAGGAGGACGCTTGGTGTTAACGAGGGTGTAACATCGTACCTGTGCTGCAGTTACTCGTCCTCCACCATCCCTGTGACCCAGGAGACTGTTGCAGGGTGAGTCTGCAACCAGACAAGTGAGTGACACGAAATGACAGGATAGAAAGAGGAAACAGAACCGGAGGGGGAGGTCAAAGGTCGGAGCTGCGGAGGCCCCTGCTCGGTTTGTACAGGAGGAGAGACATAACACAGTGGGAGCCGCCTGCTTCTGTGGCAGCAGTAAAGTATTTACAGTAAATACATTAAGTCTGTGTTCTGTGTGTGATCAGAGGTCATTGCTGTGTGTGTGGGCGGGGCGAGTGAACAGGAAGTAAAGGATACATTCGTACTCCACCAGATCTCGAACCGATGGCCAGGATCTTCTGCACGGGGTCAAAGGCCAAAGCGGTGGGCTGGTAAGGGAAACCATGACGCACCGTCTGCAAAGAAACACACAGATCATCTTGATTTATAACAGTGATGTCAAACAGGAAGCAGGAAATGCTTCGTTTCAGCGTGACTCCAGCTGCAGAGGTGTGGTTTCAGCTTCAACACGTTTAGTCTCACTTTGAATGAGGTCACACTCTACAACACTGAACTCTTAAACATGACTAATGACACCAAAAGGACTCAATCGTTTTCATTTTTACCACATTTTAACGTGAGCACATATTTTATGTGAACACATTTTGTGAATGATGACAATCATTTGTGTGCCTGCTGCTGTGCTGTTCATTAACTGAACCCAGTAATAACACACAAACACTTGTGACTGCAGTGCTTCTGTTTTCTGTGACTGAGGTTAAGCTTTAAAATGACCGACGGTGAGGGCAGCAGCGAAGAATACGCAGGGCTGCGTGTAGACGCGGCTCGAACTGAGCATCAGAGTGAGGACCAAATGGGATTTAAGTGACTTTGAACATGGTGCTGCCAGCAGACTATTACAGAGTGTTGATCTGCTGGGATTTTCCCACACAGCCATCTCTGAGGTTTACAGAGACGCTTCAGAAAAACAGAAAATATACAGTTTTAGACAACAGGTGAGTGTAAAAGTGCAAAAGTACTGCTGTCTGTCTATCTGTCTGTCTATCTATCTATGTTTAACACTCACAGGCTGATGAAACACAGAGGCTTTACAGTAAGTAATGAGCAAGGATGCAGGACCTCTTATTCATGCTGTAAATGGATTATGAACTGAAGGAAATTGAACTTGACTCACAGTCAAATACAAAAGCCTGACTTGGCAAAACATGGCTGTCTCTCCCACTCTGAGATGCAGTGCATGCTCTGCAGCTGTCTGCTGTAAGTCATGTTAAATTTCCCAGCAGTGGCTCACTTACAGTAATCTGCTGTGGGGGGGATGCAAAGCTGTGGACATCACCAGAGCTGACTGAAAACATGTTTATGGGAAAACTGCAGTATTAGAAAGTAATATTACAGGATGATACAGAATATAAAATAGTTTCTTATTTTTAGCTTTGAATGAGAAAGTTGTTGGGCTGATTTCCTCCAGTTCAGACAAACCGGTGCAACACACACAGACCAAGCTGCATCCTGTAAAGTGTTTACCTCTAAACTCCTCAAAGTGAGTCACAGTGAAAGCCTCTCAGCACACACTGTGGAATTAACACACGCAAAAAAACAGGATGCATTGTTTGTCAGAGAATGTGTGGCTGTTACAAAATACATTTCATTTGCAAAACTCTGAAGGAAACTTGCTGAATGATACACTTCCAGTTCTAAATCCACAGTGTGGGTTTTGGTAGCCATTGTTGCCAGACTCAGCAGAGCGTGATGAGAACCAACGCTCACCAACCAGAGAGGGAGTGTGTGTTTGTGTGTGTTTGTGTGTGTTTGTGAGACGTATCCTAAGGTCGCTATCCGTCACACAAGCAGGGTCGGGTTCCACGCCGCGTCCAGCCTGCGAGTAAGAAACAATAAGCTTTTGATCTAAACAGACGTTTTGTGAATCAGCAGTTTCATTTCATTTGCTCTGAATGACGTTTAAAAAATAAAGGACAGTTCCACAGTTTAGTGTTCAGATCACAGCACGCAGCAGCTGACGACCTTTGTATTTCTAATGATTCTGCCACCTGTTTTATGCAATGCAGAAACACTCACTGGGGATGATGATTAATATAATGAGTTTTCATTACTTCATGCTTCACGGTCTATCCCTAACCCGTCTTTAAGTCTGACGTCATTAGCCGTGCCTGGGCCCAAACTCCGCTTCAGGTCCCAAAGTCAAACGAACACTGCAGCATCACTGAGAGTTACAAACTGTCTAAATTCTTTCACCTTTAATAAAATGATCAGCGTTGCTGCTTTACCAGGTGTAACAATTAAGTTTAACATCCAGGCATCCATGAAAACAGGATTTATTAAGTTTAACAGAGTTAGAAGTTAGCAGGAAGTTAGCTCGCTAGTTAGCTAAACATGATATAGCATGTTCTGACTGAGAGATTTCTGAAAAATTCAAACGTACAGCTCTGCTATCACTTCCAACATAAATGAAGACAGAAAACTAAACAGCAGTGATGTTTGTAGGGTTACTGAAGTTGGGCTAGCTGGTATATAATGATGTGCTACGTGACTGCTAGCGACACAGCTATGTTAGCATAGCATAAACACAGTGAAGCTGGAGGATGAACGCTAACTTTTTTCCACAAGATAAGTTAACGTGAAGGTTCCTGATGGTTAGAGACAAATGCAATCGCATGGCAGGATGCTGTAAACGGACCAAACTTCAGTCAGGAGAACAACTGAGATAATCCATCCACAATACGAGGTTAGTCATTCATATACTGCTGCAGGGGCTGGAGTTACATCGCAAGGGTTAAAATCTGAGCTTTAATATGAACAGTGGTGGTAAAAACCGAGAGAGGCCGACAGGGATCACTGACTGTTTTTTTTTTGTTGTTGTTCAGATTAAATAGAACAAGATACAAAACATGTTAAAAACACAACAGTCTTAATAAACACAGTAGTTTGGGCCCAGAAGCAGGGCTCATATGTCATCACTTAAAACCCGATAACTGTTGACATGAAAGCTCTCACAGGTACCTGAGCCTGTGCTCATTTCTATACAAACGTTCCCACTAAATACATTTTTCCATTATTTAAGTCCCTCTTTAATAACAGCTACCACATGTACTGCTGAGTGTGTGCGTAACTCTGAAATAACAGGGCTGCTGATGCTTCTGAAGGCACTGAGCCGTGACACTCGGATATGCACCATAAACTCCAGCAGCAGCACTCTCACACGCATGTTCAATGACTTAAGCTACTTTGAAAAACAACGGCTTGGAGATTGTAATTCTCTGCACAGGCTGCTAACATCAGGAGCTCCAGCTCAGCTGTCCCATGCCCTTAATTAGTCAGAGATGTTTGTTAAAGCTTTTTATTGCATGAATAGTTTATCCTCTTGACGTCGAGGTTAAATGATTTTCTTTTACCTCCCTGTAAGGTCAAGTTTAACACCAAGCCTTAGCCAGCCAGTCGTTCTACGAGTGACGCCTTCAGAACAATACGACACTGACATATGTTCACCCTCCTGTAGAGCTGTAGACGATCCTGTCAGTGCTGTTTCAATGCTTAAAATCTCAGCTATGGTCATGGCGCCTCTCCAGTGGCAGTCCTGTTACGGTACAATTCTGCTGGGAAGCCTCAGATCATTCGTGTCCCGTTTGCTTTGACACAGCACTGTTGCACACTAAGAACTTCCCCCATGAAAGCTTCCTCCAGCGGGACAATGTGCCATGCCACTCCACAGAAAAATCCTCAGTAACGGCTCGAGAAGCACGACAAAAAGCCCGAGGCAACGACACAGCCTCCAAAGTCCCCAGATCCCAGTCCAATCAAGCATCAGCTCGAATCTCAGGAACTACCCCGATCCACTGAGGCCCCGCCCACTACCCCGAGTATCTGACTCCAGGAAAACCCTTAGTTCAAAACTCTGAAGGCCACAGCTGCATTAGGTAATCCTACAGTGACGTGCAGCACACACCTATTTACGTCTGCAGTCTGTGAGTCAAACACACACCAGTTAAATTAAGAAGAGAGAGTAAACAAACCCTAATTATTACAAGCATGCTCATGCTGTGGATGTAGGCGAACACATGCATGTGTGCACGCAGCGAGCAGCGAGTATCTGAGGACCACCTGCAGTACATCTGTGTTATGGCTGCCAGAGGCGACATTACATCAACTCCTGTCTCCATCCACCCTCCTCCCCGCTCCGCTCTCTCTGATGTCCACACAAACACAACCTTTATGCACGCTAGCGTGATGTTCAATCGCATCACCCTCTGCACGCATACACCCCCCACCCCCGAGACTAATACCACCTCATGCCACCCACGAGCCTCTTTCTCCACACAGCGTTCAGCTGCAGAGCTGGTCTAGACCCCTGTTTCTATAAATAGCAAGCAGCACCCAACACTGCCAGCCAATTGTGCATTGAGCAGCTATGTCTCCAAATACGGATCAACACAGAGAAGCAGCACGGGATGTTTCCGATCTACATGTGACTACAACATAAAGGCGCTACGCTGCTAATTTTGTGGAGCTCAGTGTGCACGAGATAAATAAGAGTAACACGTCAGCTCTCCTCTGCTTCTCAGTCATTAGCAACCACTAAGGTACAAAAGCTAGCTAGCTTCTCAGTTTAAGCCAGCACCGACCTTGTTATTGACACCTCTAATGATAACCATCATCAGCTCAATATTGCATTACATCAGCTCAAGCTAATTATCATAAATGTCACAAGCAGCTGAGTGAAAAGTAAACAAGTGGTGTGATTAACATGGACACGCTGTGTGTGGCCTGCGCAGCACTGACCGCAGCGCTCGCGGGGATCGTGTGTGCTGAGACACCAACAGCAGCAAAATGTTTTCAGTCCCTGAACAAAGTTATTATTTTTGGAGACTCGGGGTATAAGGTACATAAATTCAGATTTCACAGCCGAATGTACGACTATTTTGTTCACGCGTCGTCTGACAAATGACCTCCGGAAAATGGAGTTAGGACATAAAAATAGCAGAATCAACAAACCCGAGCAGTTCCTAACAACCAGCACAGAAAGTGTGCATGTGCTCATATCTGCCACTCTGCTTTAGACACATCAGCGTCACAGGGCGCCATGTGGAGCGCTGCCCCACCGTTTCTCTAACTTTAAAAACTCACTGCTTCATCAGTTCATTAAGCAGCACGGCAGCATCACCGAGGACCCGACTAATGAGTCATGCATTAACCAGACGCTACACCCTGATTGTGATGGTGCTTGGATACATTTATTGACACAAGGAAATCGCATGGGGAGCTTTGCACACGGCTCACGAGTAAATGGAGGAAGTGATGGAGAGGCCACTTGTGATGTGCAGTTTGAGGCGAGAGCTCTGACAAGTGGTGAATAATACATAGAGAGAGTAGTATGTGAGCAGGCAGCAGAGGAAGGCAGAAGAAAGAGAAGTGATAAGAGAAGCACCGTGCACACAGGAGGTCACGTCTCTGTGTTTCTGTTGTCACATCTGAGGTTGAATAAAGTTTTTATTCACTGTCCAAAATTTTCAGTTTTAATTTAATCATTGAAATGTTCAGTGTTAGCTTAGTAAATTACTCTGATTACATTAGTTTGCTTAAATATCTATTGGCTGGAGTCACATAGGTATGTTAGACTCCTCCCATTTTTAGTAAACAAAAAATGGGCGGAGTCTCAGTTTTCTGTTAAACTCTGTGCTAACTGGCCTCAGACTCGTTTGTAAGCTAGCTTAGTTCATGGCTGATCTGGTCTCTGGTCTATTTTTGCGATGAAAAAACTTAAAAGTACCTTTTTTTATTAAAAAATGTCTTTTTCTCTCTTGTGGGGCACTTTCTGAGATAGCCAAACAACTCAAAGGCGTAATCTACGGTGGCCCTGAGAGGTCAAACACAGCGCAAACAGAAAACAGAAAAATGCTGCAAACGCACACTGAACACAGCTGAAGTGTTTCTGGGGACGAGATAACGGGAC
The DNA here is from genome assembly GCF_057381845.1 of Rhamphochromis longiceps. Lineage (NCBI taxonomy): Eukaryota > Metazoa > Chordata > Actinopteri > Cichliformes > Cichlidae > Rhamphochromis > Rhamphochromis longiceps. Next base: position 39,217,166 of record NC_140572.1, read on the forward strand.
GGACCGGCTGCAGAAGTGACAGAAAGCGTGAAGGATGGCGGCGCCACACTTTAATGAAGCAGCGTTGTCTTCGAATCACATGATTCTCGTGGTTCAGGTTGTCAAACTGATCTTATAGGTTAGAATGAAGAATGAAGCCGAGGTAAACTTTACTGTTTCGTTCCTGTTACGTGAAACTGTGGTGAGATTCAGTCGTCTCATCCACTGCAGAGAAACAGTTTCTTTTAATATTTGATTCTTTGAGGGATTTTCTTCTTTAATTTTATGACATGATAGACTAGCTTCTTGTTTTTCACAGGTCAAAGGACCGACTGCAACCATGTTAGAACTGAATGTACGAGCAGGCAAATGTGTCATGTGGCCGCAGTAATCGGGACACACGAGTCCTGTTGTGCCTGAGAAAGATTTCATAATTACAGGTTATTATATCTTGGCTGGTTTTGTTTGGTAAACACAACAAAGATGCTGTTGCTACACGCTGAAACCTTGATCTTAAAAACCAAACGCTGCTCTGTAATTAAAAAACTGGCATTAACAGTGAATGGCCTCTCCGTGCGCAGAATCTTTTATCGATGTTTCTGCCCAAATTAGTTTGACTTTGCTTGAAACTTCAAGATCAAAAGTTTTGAAGCTTTTAGTAAGAAGCCGTGTTTTATGCAGATGTTTATATTGATTTAAAATGGAGCGCAGCAGCTGTTATTAGGAAAAAGAACTGAACTGAAGGCCTGCACGTCACAGGAAATGACTCGAGATCAATGAAGCCCACACTCAGCTGTGATTTAAAATTCAAATTGGAGTATTTCAGCGCTCCCGTGGCAACACTGTATGCAAATCCATAAGGCCGAATCAATCCTGAATTACATAACTGGCCTGGTTGAAGCATATCTGCTTTATAATCAGGCCAGAGATTTCAGAGCTTTTAATAAACACCTCATTAAACAAACCAACAGGAAAGGATGTGAAATTAGCAGCTGCTGGAAGCACAGTTAGAAGCATGTCTGACTGCAAAGGTTACGAACTCCTTGCACATACAGCTCGTCCCGTGTGCTGCCCTTGTACATACAATTAGTTCACGTGCATCACCCAGGTGTTGTAGCACCTGTCCCCTCCGGCTAATGTCACCATGACAGACAGCAGTGCAGAGGAACGTGTCACAGTCTTCCGCACCAATTTACTTTACAGCGTCAGAGAGACCATCAAACAAACACGGATCCACGTGGGCTTCCCCACCAGCGAGATATTTCCAGCGTGCTCTGAAATTCCTTTGATCCTGTCGGCTGAAAATAAAGGCTGAGCTGGGGGGGGGGGGGGGGGGGGGCTGTATGTGGGAAACAAGCATGAAAAAGACAGTCGTTACAAAACACACCTGAACCCAGAGAGTCCTGTTACGTTGCCCTTCGTCTGCCCTTCGTCTGCCTTCGCTGAGGGGAGGGTCCGTGGGACCGCCCCAGCCTTTGTCGTCGCTGGAGGGTCCGTGGGACCGCTCCAGCCTTCATCCGCCTTCGCTGGAGGGTCCGTGGGACCGCTCCAGCCTTCGTCGTCTGCTGGAGGGTCAGTGGGACCGCTCCAGCCTTCATCGGCTTCGTCTGTCTGGATCAAACTTTTCACTTGGTGTTAAATGTTTGATTTTTGGGTGGGGGGAACTGTTACGTTTCGGTGTTGTCAGTGTGTTCTTTTTGGCGTGACTGTTATGTGTTTCCTGTTTTACTTTGAAAGTCTGTGTTATCTTAGTCTTTTCAGTTTACGTTTCCCTGTCTCGTCAGTTCTGAGTTGCCCCAGCTGTGTTTCCCTCTTGTTGTCCATTTTCCTGATTGCTCCCTCTAGGTATTTAAACCCTGTGTTTCAGTGTGTCATGGTCGCGATCTCCCCCGTGTTGTAAATAGTTTGGTGTTTTTGTTGTAAATAAATAGTCTGTTGTAAATAGTTGTGAATGGGTTTGTCAATACTTTTCGTCATGGGATATTTTCGTTTTGGGATTTTGGTGGAGAGCCTTCGTGGTTTTATTTTCCTTATCTTTGTTTTTCTACGTTGCACCCCGGTTGCCTAGGCCGGGGTGTAACAGTCCTGCCTGTGATCGACACATCAGTGCTTCCTCAACTCTGAGATATGAATTCTTATTTTTAGTCTTTGAATTAAAAATAGTTGCACAGAATATCGAATATACAGTAATATTCTAAAAATAGAGAAATGTATCTTAACACAGCTGCATCTCTTTGGTTCCACATCACTGAACAGATATCAGGTCATAGCAGCTTTCAGAGCTTCTGAAGCCAGATCCGATTCTGCACCTGAGCACATTCCTTCTGTTTGCTGTGAAAAGCATCGAGCAGACATGACGTAATGGCACATAAAGAGTGAGAAACAGATCCGTTTCACAGCAGCGATAACCACTACCTCCAAATGTGCCAGCTGAGGACGTCAGCTCACTGACAGGATCCAGCGCGAGAATCACTGCTTTGCACCAAAAACAGAAAACTGTGGCATGACCAGCTTTTCATATCCAGCGTCTCCTGCAGGCTCTGTTTTCTGTGAACAAAGTGATTGAAGGATTTCAGAGTGTGATTCTGCATCATGCTGAAAAGCCAAACAATGAGGGGACTTTCATTCATCACTTAGAGCGAAGCTGATCTAATAAGCACTTCCTCTATCCACTGTCTGCACGCGCAGAGCTCGGTGCACAGGGCGAGGATGCTGAGTGAGAGCTCAGGAATATGAAAATGAATGAAGGACCTGCTGACGGTGAAGAGCAGGCGTCAGTGTGCGAGGGGGGGGGGGGGGGGGGGGTGCTTATATGTTTGCCTTTGTCTGTGTGTCTTTATATATCTGAATCTGAATCATTTGTGTGGGGGGCATGTGATTATGTGCACATACCCACACAGATCCACGTGGAACCATCTTTGCTTTCCTAACTCGGCCCCTGCATTATGTAACGTCAGCCTCCCTGTGAGGGTCGGGCTGGTGTTTTAAATCTTTTCATGAACTGTTTACTCTCAGAGGTTTGTCCTGATGCTTCGTGCTCTGGATGTCTTCCTGTGTCT
>NC_140572.1:39225203-39512703 GCF_057381845.1 Rhamphochromis longiceps
TTTCTCCTTCAGTCTGAGTAAGATTTCACTGAAGACTTGTTTCAGCAGCGCTCTAATTGGTCTGGAGTGCATTCCTGTACAAACTACAAACACACCAAAACGCTGTCTAATAAAATCTGCACTGTTGCTTCTTCCCACACTGCAGAGCGAGGACAGAAGTCATGACTAACTTTGAGAAGTTAGCCAAACACTCCCACACGCAGCCCACAGAATTACGTCAGAGAATGTTGATCCTATCTACAGCATTTAGAGTAATGAATGAAAATATAGGTAACTGTCATAGATTGACGGGTGACGAATAAAAGGAAAACACAAACCTTGCTCCACACTACAGGTGGCCCTGCTATGGTTTGGACGGCACCTTGCTACTGTGGCTGTGAGGTGTTGTGAGTCGTCACCGTGACCCTTTCATGGAACATCTCTGTCCTGGTAGGAAGCCCCATAAGCATGAAATGATATGAATGCTCTTCTCTGGGATTTGCAGGTTTTTTAGCCAAACCGAAACTTCTGGAAGATCAGCAGGATGAATATAAAATCACCAGAAGAGGGAATATTTACTGGAAGAATGGAGTTCCATCACTCCAGCAGACCCACAGACATGGACCCAGTACCAGGCTTTTCCTGTCAGCTGTCTCTCTGATGTCTACAGTTCAATAAGTGATAATGAACATGTGTGTGTTACCAGTTTTATTGCTGAGTGAAATTACTGCATTTGCAGTGAAGTGATCTGAGTCTCACAGCAGCAGCGTCTCTGAAACATTGGTGGGTGTAACCTCATCAGGACCACCATTAGCTCTCAGCTTGTGGTCGACCCCCAGTGACGTTCATTAACTAATCAAAAACAAATTTGGTTCCTGCCAGGAGAAGACGATTTGTTTGCCCTGATGAGGACGAGTCATTGAATTCAGGAAATGATAATACGACAGATGAAACGTGTTCGTTTTCCTTGTTTATCCCTCAGAATCTGTGAATTTGATGCTGAAGCTAAAGCGAACAAGCAGCTTCTGCTGTGTTCAGCGTACACAGGTTTGCTAACAGTCATTCATGGTTCTCCCACTCCTAATGTGCACATCTGGCGCAGGATGACAGGCTTTGAAAACTCATTCTTCCACCCATCAAAGTCCAGCCTTCATACAACATAAAGCTCTGTCATCGGTGCATGTTGTAATTAATCACACCCGAGCCCTGTCTGCAGCACGACAACTACCTGACACACTAACCATGACATGCAACCTCCTCTGACACAAACTCAGGACAAACGTGTGCTTGAAGGCATGTTTGTACATTCAGTGCTTCCTCCTGAGAAGTTCAGTCAATAGAAGCATCACAGCCGCTCACAGGGGAGGAGCAGCTTCCTGCACGGGCCGGCCATCCTGCTGCTCTTTTCCAGCATTTTCTGCTGCCTGCTATAGGCTGCTCTGCCGCATCCTTCCAACCTGAATCAAGCCCCCCCCCCCCCCACCTGCCCAACACACACACACACACACACACACACACACACACACACACACACACACACACACACAGCAGTGTTACTCTGCCTAATAATAACACACTCCTCTAAACAAGCCTTTTCTCTCAGATTCTCAATGAATTATTCACAGCCATTCAGAGCCGTCCCTGTAAACCCGAGAGTCCTCACTGCATCAGCAGAATGGATCCAGGACCAGAGCTGCGACGGGCGGCAGAGGAAGCTATAAATACCCCCATTCAGCACCCCTCCCTCATTCTCCCCCTCCTCACTGAGCAGCACTGCAGCCTCCTTCCTCTGGCTCGAACTCCTTTATGAGAGCGAGGCTCACCGGTTATGTCATCGCTCCCACTCCACGCAGCGTGGACGCCGCTGCTCACCCACTTTCTCTCAGCTCCCTGGTGCACATGTGCACAACTTACTGCGGCCCGACACAGTGCTGCACACACGAGAACAAGCACGCGCACACACAAACACACGAACGGTTCTCGGATAGACTCGGAGGCCGCTGAGAGCAGGAGCTGTCCGCGGTGCTGAACCTCTGACAGCCAGCAGCAGATTCAACTTTCACCCGCACCCCAAAGCCCAGAGCCGCCTGCACCTGCCCGCCTGTAGCACCTCGCAGGTCACGTGTTCACTCGGGTGTAGCCTAAATAAGCGCCTCCATCAACCCACCTTACACAGCTGGAAGTTTTCCGACACCAGCGTCTCCTGGACGTCGATCTCCTTCGGAGTTGGAGCCGCCGTGGGAGTCCCGGCCGCGCTGCCGCACGACGGAGAGCCCACAGTGGCTCCCGGGGAGGAGGTGGTCAGGCCGTCCAGCACCTTCCGGAACTTCTTCATTTCGTTCCCCGCGTGTCGGGCTCTGTTTTCAGGTTAGGGGTAAAGAGGTGAGCGGCACAGTGTCCACTGTCACGCGCGATCCCAGCGGTTTAAGCAGCTAAAGAAACAAAGCTGTGTTCCTGCAGCAGTGCCGGGGCACTAACAGGGACCCCCACCCCACCCCCGTCTCTCTCTCTCTCTTAGGTGCAATTTAAAAAGTCACAGAGGCTCCTCATCGTGCTCTCTGACGTTTGTCCACGTGAAACGAGCGAGTCCGTGGCACTCTGCTGCGAGGATCCCAGCCAACGTTGCAGATGCAGCTCACCTGTCTCACAGCAGAGCGCGAAAGGAACTACACAACTTCTGCATCCCGGAGGAACATGCGCTCCCGAGCCTGCAGACAAACCCGGGCAGCGAGCGGCGGCGTGCACACGCACATGTCACACGCAGGTGCACGACACCAAAAATAATCAGAGCAAAGAAGAAGTGAACTTTGCTCCTCCGCCCCGCCCTCCCCGAAAACCCCACAACACCGTGGCCGCCAACAACAGGAAGAGGAGCCAGCGGACGGAAGGCGCAGAGGCGCTGCAGTTAACCGAGGCTGGAGTCCTCTGCGAGGCCACAGAACACAGCAGTCAGCACGGAGGAGAAGGAGGAGAAACACGGACAGCCTGTTCTCGCGTGGATCGCGTGGGGCGGGCTCGGCGCGGTCTGTGGATCGAAGTGAAGCGGTGTGTAGTCTCGTCCAGCTGTTTCTCCCTGCAGCCCAGAGACCAGAGGCAGGAGCTGTCCGCGGTGCTGAAACACCACCACCACCAGCAGCCCCGCCCCCACCCACCCACCGCTCTCTCTCCCCTCTCTCTCCCCGCCTTCTCGTCAGTGATTGGTTGCCCGGCTCTGAAGCGGCGAGGAGCAGAACGATAAAGGAGCAGTTCACGAATCCCAGCAGGGCAGCCTCAGATCCGGTTAAACCGTCAGTCACTCCGGTGTCTCAACAGGAGCAGGTTTGAACTATTAATGTTTAAAAATCAAGATTTATTTTAACCTTTAAGGTGTAAATTACCTCAACATTCAGGTCACAGCTGCTGGATGTCAGTGAGGCTTTTAAAGCTGCTGCTTAAAAATGTTGGAGAGCTGAGGTGGAACATTTATTATTATTTCTTTTCATCTTTCCCTGTGTGTTCATGCTGGTTTATGTCCTTTATAGAAATGGGTTTTGTCTCCTGTAACGTGCTTGATGTTATTAAACCACCGACCGGTTTGTTTCCACCACATTAATGTGTACACTACATTACATATGCGCATACATGTGTTAAAATATTTAGTTTTATGAAAATCATCATCACCTTTATTTATAAAACATCCACAGCTGACACAAAGTGCTGTACATTGGAACTATATAATAAAATTACATAATATGTAAATAAAATCCAAATAAAAGAAAAAGTAAAATAATTAATTAAATCACTAATTTAATTACAAGAGAAACTAAGTGTCCCTGTGGTTAAAAGCCAAAGAATGAAGTGGGTTTTATGACGTGATTTAAAAGTGGAAGGCTCCTCTCTAATCTGCAAATTATTCCATGATTTCAGTTCCATAAATGTTACTGAAACATGAAGCACCGACTGACGATGTGATGATGCTGATGGAGAAGTGCAGTAAAAAGTCCTTTAATATCTCTGGTTCCAGTTTGTTCTTGGTTTTTAATGGTGTGAATGTGATTTTGCATGTTTCAGTAACCAGAGCATCACTGAGAGTTCACACTGGTCCAGGAGATGCTCCCTCATCATGTCAGGTTTCTTTCCAAATTCTTACTTTAATTAGTCCAACAGGTCAGAGCTCTGATGTCACTGACTGCCTCACCCAGCTGCTAACAGGGACATCTGCCAGATATTTAGCTACCAAAACATCAAAGAATCAAAGGAAAGCAACTTCTCATCATTTCATACAATATTAAGCACGATGTAGTACAGTGGGGGGAGGGGCATGTTAACTATTAACAATGACAACAAATCTTCCTTCTTACTTACCTACCGTCCGTGTTGAACGCTGTGGTTGCGTAAGCACTTCCCTCAGCAGCCGCTGCCCCGGGCGACACTTGATGTTATTGAGTCAGCACGCGCACACGCTCGCCTCTGTTCTGCTCTCCAAAAAGCAGCGCTTTGTGAGCTGTGTCGCTCAGATGTTACAACACAGCCCACGAGCTGTAATGGCCTCGAGATTCCTCTGTACGTGAATCTTTTATTCGTTTACGTTGAAAATATATAAACTGTTATGTTGTGACACAGGTTGGCGCGTGAGAGGCCGTAGAAGCTAAATGGCAAAGATGTGGCATAATTGGAATCGAATTGAATTGCTTTCACACGTGAAGTGCACACGAGCTCCACGGAGGCTCATTTTCAAACCCAATTATTCAGCTCTTAAGCACCTTTACTCAGCACTGAGCTGGGGTCATTTCAGCGTCCGCCGAACAGATCTGTGAAAAAGCCAAAGAATAAGTGTGATAACAAACACATCCTGTCAGCGTGGAGCACAAAACTGCAATGACTGCAGTGTGGTTCCAGAACAATGACATACTGGGTAAACTGGAATGCCTCCTCAGAAGTTCTAGTCGATCTTCCAAATGCACGCTAACAGGCCTGCTCCATCACCATGCTAGCCTGACTCATGTTTGCATTTTCCCAGCTTATTATCAAAAAAGTCTTCCTGGAACCACAGACTGTATACAGAAGATGGTCACTCACTGGTTAGGAGCTTTGACTGTTGCCAGTTTGCTGTTTGAAACCAGTGGACCTGAAACCAAGGAACAGCGCCCTCGTACGGCAGCGACCTGTCGATCACAAAATACCTTTTTAAAGCATCTCCTGTCATTTTTCTTCGTCTAATAGTCCTCATCGCTTACAAAGTGAACATGGTGTAAAAGTCAGTCCGGCCTGGGAGCGAGGTTCTAAACGTCACGAGAAAACTGCTTCCTGAGGTCAAACACTGTGAGCTGAGGGTCATTTTATACCAGAGCAGCAAAGCTCTGTGTAGCTCATTAAAACCACTGCTGACTGTAACTCAGGCTCAAACACCCCAAATACTCGAATAACTAACTCATTAATATCAAAAGGTCAAAGGTCAAGCTCATTTAAAGAGGCTGGTGTAAATCAAATGGTTCATAGATATTTGGCATCTTTGCTGGTCGCGGGGGCTCAAAAACAGCAGTCCGTGTCACTCACGTGTTCCTCGATACACGAGGACGCTGCCTTTGGGCTCTTTTCATGACGTGTCCTCCGTCTGTCCACGTAACGCTGCTGTAAGCTGCCCTCAAAGCGCTGCCATCGTTCCCCTTTAATGTGGCATGTGAGGCAAATACAAAGAGATGGAGGCAGCAGAGTTTCTGTGTCCTGTTTACTGCACCTCGACTGACAGCCAATACATACAAATACAGAAAGTGATGTTGTCTCAGATTCAGAGACAACACTGTTTGCAAATGTGCATCCACGGGCAGCTTTGTTTTGGATGGCACATGGTAATTAGGCTGCTGGCTAATTTAGGGCCAGAGATAATTATCATCCTTCACTGAAGATTAGAAACAGAGGAAAAAATATTTAGCATTTAGAGAACATTTGCTGAAGACTGCTGATATGATGATGGTGGTATAAAAACCGTGCTGGATGAATTATTATTTATCAGTTACAAAGTGCCTCACATACAGCTCTGTCTTCATGAAATGAGATGAGCAGGATGCTACTGTGTAAAGACTCGTGTAAATCCTGCAGAAGCTTCGCTGCCGTGACTGTCTGAGGAAAAGCAGCAAGTGAGAATGTCTGACCTCTGCATCACAGGAGTACTTCCCCTCTGCTCCATCAGCTTCCTCTCACAGACGATCGGTGCACACTCGTTTTGAACAGCAATGTCACTAAAAGTCGATCCAAGGATCCATCAGCACCGTAAATGTTGAAATAAATAAATGAATGGATGGGATGTAGCATTAATATCATAAAATATGCACAGGATTAACTGGAAGCGCTGCAGCCGTCCCAGCAGCTTCGGGTTAAGAGACGGGGCGTTGTTGTCCTGCTGCGATCGGGAACTTTACTTCTACGAGGAGAAACAAGAGCATCGTAATGTGGAAACACCTGAGCTGTTGCCGAGGGCTGTGGAGCTTCATCGCCTCAGAGTCACTTCAGCAGTGAGCGCATGTTCCACTTCTCTGTTTTAAATTTTTGATGGTAGGCAGGGATGACCTTTGGTTTACATTTGGATCAAAGATTGGGCTTTTAAATTATTCACGTCTTAACCTGTATGTAGCATTTTAATGTTGCTGGGTGGTGCTAAGGTCAAAAAGCCTCATATAGTGTGGAAGCAAAATGATGGTGTCTTTCATAACACATGTAAAAACAAAGTAATTAGTGTAAAATGCACAAACCCTCCAGCTATGGTGTAGTAAAAAATTTGCATTAAATTAAATGGAAATTACAACGATATTTAATTTGAGGAGCTGGATTGAGACACGAGTTCAGCATCAAATGTTCGTTCAGAAACATTTCAGTGCCAAACAGGATGAACCACACTCCAGCAGGACTGCTTCATATTCACTAATAAATCTGTCCTCAATGCGACTTTATCATTTAATTACATGGTTACATAAGTGTAAAATGTTGCATTTGATTGAATCCGGTCAAATAATTAATGATTTCTGTTACATTTCACTCACATTAGTTTATTGAGGGTGAAGAATCCTTTCTGAGTGTTGACTGAACCGGACACGTTTGTCCTGTTAATCCTGCTGTCACGTCTCAGGAGCTGTTAAAGACTGGCTCACTGCTCGGGATCATGATTTACAAACTAGCAGCACTTACAGCCGAAACACTGAAAATCCTGCCGGCTTAGCTCCTCACCTTGTTCCAGGAAGTGCATTTGTATTCTGCGCGTGATCAGAGATGCAGCAGACCTGAGTCCTGGCAGCAGCGCATCACTGCGAAGGCTACATGCAAATTTCATACACTGCAAATTTATGAACCTCATTCACGGAGCGAGCCCGTTTGGTGCAGGAACATGAGTCGTACGCAGCTTCCTGTTTAACAGACGCTGCAAACACACCCTGAAAATCAGAACCTCAGGACGCACGTTCATATTTTGATAATTGCTGTCCAGCACCCACCGACAGTCCTCGGTGCCCCCGTCACCGCTGCCACCCACCCATCTGTGGAGTTACTTTAGCTCAATTAATACCTGCTGGGCACATTTGATAAAAGTGCACAGGAGCAGAGTCTAAAGGCAAAGTGAAGTCACAAAAAGATGTTTTTAATCAATTTCCAATTAAGAAGTCACCCCTATCTGTATGACCACTGGTAACAGAGTCAGAGTGGAGGAAGTGGGGGCCTGGGAGGTGGGGCTGATCCTACAGGGATTATTCATTTCCACATAAATGAGCTGGTAAAATCGTGGCTGTTTCTCAGGATTCATTACTGACCACGAGATGAACACGAGGAGAGGCCACGTTCACTTTTTAAAATTTTGCTTTCTTTACAGCTGATTGTGATGCTGATAAAACTGTTTGATTCTTCTCTCAGAGAGGGCACGCAGAGTGCAGATGCTGCTTTCTTGTAACAAGCTGGAGTCGAGCAGTTATTCATTACCCCCAAGCAAACACAAACCTTTAGTGGCAGAGATAACGAGAGTCACCGCGAGTCCAAGGACCCAGTGGCATTTTCTTGTGCTAGCTATCCACTTACATGAGTGTCTAGATTCTCTCTCGTTCTGTGTCTCATTCCACAAACAAACAGGACGCTGGTGGTTATTTCCTGAACCAGAAATAGCAAGATTATTATTTCAAATCTCCATCTATTTAATATTTAATAATCAAACACCCATAAAGTGCCATGCAGGACGCTGATATTTTTACTTTGTTTGCTCAGACTGATGAAGCACGGCTGTTTTAAAGACCCCAACACGGCTGCTAAACTAACACAACACAAAGAAACAGAAACAGCTCATACTTTATGTAAGCAAAACACCTGCTTTATTCAAAATGGTCAATCAGTGCATCAGAACAGGGTTTGTACAGTTGAGCTTCAGAGTGAATATTTAGTATGTCTGGCCATGTTACCGCATCATGGATCAAACTTCAGAAAGCTGGAGAACTACTGCCCAAGAAACTTAAAACAAGAAAAACAACATAAGGAAAAAGGGCTCAAGACTATTGCACAGTGCACACACTGAGTTATGTTATCTTTGGTAGATTTGTCAAAAAGAGAAAGTTGGTTCCTCAGTATTTTGTTTAAGTGCTTAAAGAAAACCTGAACTGGTCTTTGTATATTTGGATCCACAGAGCTGGGAAACAGTCGCTGTGAGGGCAGGAGAGGGCGGTCTAAAATACCTCAGCTTTATTTTCTCTATTTCAGTTGTAAATACAGAAGTAAGACAAATCTGATCTTTGCACTGACACAAACAGGCTGAGGTGAAGTGCCAGCTCTATATGCCACACATATACTAACAACTACATCACCTGATGTTTTAAAAATGCTGAAATCCAACAATATGTCATCGTTGTCACAGTAAACACCTTTCATTCTGACCTTACCTCAGGGAAAGGTGGGCAGCCGCTGCACTCTGGCTCCAGCTCAAATGACATCGCTGCTTTTAGGAAAGTCACAGACAAACTATGGAAGCTACATGTGAAAGGAAATGAATGCTATGAAGTGGGAATGAGGCCTTGAACAGATTTTCGTTTCATGCTGAGAGAAACCAATAAAACTTTCCCAGAGAAGACGCTGCTGTTCCCATAAAAGGACAGTCAATCCTTTATAAGAAGGACGGATCAAACAAATACGGAGCACAACACTGTAATCATTTAGAAAAGTTAGACACAGCTGTTTGCTCACTGATACGTGACTCTCTGATTTGTGTTTAACAGACGGTTTGAATCTGCACAAACAGCCCAAATGCAGAAAAGAGGTGGATGTTCAGCACGCGCAGATTTAAAATATATTTAATAATTAAGGAAGACTACAGAGGGGCCATTGTCTCACGGTGTGTCACTAACTCCATACAAACAAGCTTTGTAGGATAAATCTGCTGCTAGTGTCATGTACACCACTCGTACTACTATTAACTGCAGCACTGCTGCGAGCACTAACCACAGACACGGACAAACAACTCTGAACGAGACATCGCTGATCAGACAGAAACCGACGTACAGAAAAACTCCCTCGTCCTACTTTTATGTTTTATCAACGTCCTTGTGTGTGTGTGTGTGTGCGTGCGTGTGTGCGTGTGGTCCTGCCTGTTGCACGATGATGGATGTGTCATCGTTGTCTGCAGCAGTGAGGTAAGGTGTGCTCGGGGTCTGCTGTGCAGCCATATGGCAGATCAGCCTCTCCGGCACGACTCCAGCCTAACAAAGAGACGCCCCTGTGGTTTCTACAAGGTCCATTCATGGTCCGAGGGTTTGATCACAACTCTCTTTTGTCTGTATGTAACTCAGATTTATTAATGCAGCACTTCTCTAGTTATATAAGAGCACGTAGGACTGCTTTTAGGATGTCATCCTGTGAATTAACAAAACACAATCTGGGAAAAAGTCACGATGCCTCTATCCAACTAATCACAAACGACCGCTCCTCTGGCAAACACACCCAACTATGTAAACGCTCCACAGGTTTGGAGAAAATCATGTCTGTAAGAACGCCACGACTGGGTCAGCCTGACCGGGTGGTGGCGTTGGAATGCTCCAATGAGCCTAATCCTGATCTCAACCCCACGGAGAGTCGTTTGAGTGACAGAGTGTGACAGCTTAGTCCCACAGGATGACATCTGGAGGTTCTGCCAGTCCATGAGGAGGCGCATGACTGCCATGACCCCCACATAGCAAAACTGGTATGGCCCACACAATATGCTTACACATGGCCCACATACCGCAGAGAATGACGGCCCTTTTCATTAAAAGGTAAAGAGAAGCATTACGACCGCTGAGTGTTTGTTTTAGGTAACAGTAACTTTATTCTTACAATCCTTTGAAACACAGAGTTAAAGTGTTTCCCAGTTTGAATAAAAGACACACACTGATGATAAGTGCACTTTCCAACACACGGTTGCATATTCATCCCAACACACAAAAGCAGAGCGCTGTATGTTAGTGAGCGCCGGCTAGTTCTGATCTGCACCAATGGGAGACGAGCTGTGGACGACTGAGAGACGTATGTGAAAGTGAGTGAGAATTAAAGTTTGATCTAAATGATAACTAACTATCCTGACTTAATATGGTTAAATCATGAATTTACTGTGATTAACACTGTTATACCTGCTGAACCATTAATAGGAACTATGTGACTGAGTGAAGCAGGCTGACAGGACCCAAACGTCACGCCACGATCACAGCGAGCACCGTCATCCACACATGCACAAAACAGGGCGTGGCCAGCCGACCAAGATTACTCCAAGAGCGTCTCAACGACTCGTTCAGGAGGTCATAAAGATAACTTTGATCCTAAATAACTGAAATCATCATTTAAAAACTGTATTTTGTATTTACTCAAGTTAATTTTGACTAATATTAAAATGTATTTGTCAAAAAAGAAACAAAGAAATCAGGTAAATGTTTTACACACGTAAAGTCAAACTTTCCAGATTAGATCTGAAATCATTTGATTGAGTTTATTTCTCATTTCCACTTATTAGAAAACACGTTAAGCCACAGATGTCCCAGGTGACCGACATCCACACACAGTCCACACCTGTGGCTGATCCAGAATCAGTTGTTACCCTTACAGCCAGGAGTCTGGAGAGTGGGAGGACACAGCAGCCCACAGAGGAGCAGGAAGGACGTGAGCTCAGAAAAACTTCACAGGAAGTGAAAACTGTGGCTGCGAGTCATCATCATCATCATCATCATTTCATCGATTCTGATCATTTCATCATAAACGTGGTGTCAGGTTACCTGGAGAGTGTGACTGTGAGTGTGCATGCTCTGTGGCAGACGGGCGACCTGTGGCAGCGGAAACATGATGATGGAATCACGTATGGAGATGACGATGGCACGACTGACCGAAGGGCTGCGATTTATATAAAACAGTGTGATGACAGAAACGGCCCGAGTCCGAGAACAGCAGGAAACAGATATTTAATCCCTCATTTTTACAGGTATGATTCGTCTCCCGAGCACAGACTTTATGCTTTGACTTGATTGTGAAGGAAATTAACGATCGCACCTTTCCTCACAGGCTGAAACACATCTCTGGGTTCATGTGCGCACACACAGCCTGAGTCACACATTAATGAATAATTGTTTCCTGAGAGGCTTTAACGTTGAATTTTGCCAGGAGACACAAACGAGGCTTTTGTTTGGTGGCATAGAAACAAGTCCCAGCGTTATTCAACTGTTGACTCAGTATAGAGATGTACACTCGTGGGACTTCTCCCACTGGGCTGAGAGGTGGGAGGGAAAAAGTGTGACGCCGGAGCGGCACCATGAAGAGAAACAACGACACACAGACAATATTCCTGGAGACGCAACTTTTTCTGACTTTCCAGGAAGAATTCAGGTCCTTTCCCTGTTTCACCCTCTGAGGTTTCCACCGTCTATCCTCAGAGGCAAACTTTATCTTTTCTTTTTAACCCTGTGACACTAAATATATTGAACACGTGAGCTTTTCAGAACACTTTGTTTTGTCTGAAGGTTCAATAAATACTGGAAATCTTTTAAAAACTGGCAAATTTCCCCGCAATCATTTCATGGTTGAGGTTGAACGGGGAGCTGAACTTAGTTCTTCTGCTCACAGATGATGTTTCAGATGGAAACAGCTGATGTCTTCAAAGCAGCTGATCACATTTTGCAGCACAGACACGTCCAAGTATCAGAGGTTAGACAGATGGTGAGTATTTAGCGCCGGTAAAACAGTGTACATGAACCACTGAACAGCTAAAGGTGAACAAAGGCAGAGCGGCTGAATGTAAGAGCAGGTGATCGAGCCGCGCACACAGGCTGGTTGGGAGGCAGCGACGGCAGGCGTCAGCTAACAGCCTGTGGAGCAATAATGTTTCAAACAGATACTCAAACCTGTACTTAATATTCTGCATACTGGAAGGTTGATAAGGCCGACGCAGGTGATGGATCACGAGGAGAAGAACCTCAGTGTGGACAGCTACTGGTATTACGCTGCAGCCCTGCTGAGGCCGAGTAAAGGTCTGTCACGTGTCACCAAAACATGAGTGCAGAGTTTACTGTAACATGTCTGAAGGTGCAGTTACAACGAAGGCCTTTTAACGAATCAATGGAGAAGTGAAAATCACTCTAAAGCTTATTAGTGAAGAAGAGGCTGCGTGGATCTCCCAGTTCTTGGAGAAGAGAAGCACGATCAAAGGTCAGTAATCCACTTAAAGCAGCTCTCAGGAGCCCTTCGACTCTCAGCACAGGAACAGTGATCC
Source organism: Rhamphochromis longiceps (assembly GCF_057381845.1). Classification (NCBI taxonomy): domain Eukaryota; kingdom Metazoa; phylum Chordata; class Actinopteri; order Cichliformes; family Cichlidae; genus Rhamphochromis; species Rhamphochromis longiceps. Next base: position 39,237,910 of record NC_140572.1, read on the forward strand.
ACTGTGACAAACCGAAGCGTGATTCATTGCTTCAGATGAGGCAAACGCATCGAGGACATCATGAGAAATGTTTGTTGAGCATTTTGTGATTATTTACAATAGAGCCGTCTAATTATTACAGGTGAAATCAGCCCAGGCTGGAGTCTGCGTAGAGTTAAAGCAGCGCGGCCTTTCTTCACTGTAAACACGCACACCCTGACCTCATTCGTTTAAAAAGCAGATGATTTGTGCTGAGAAAACTCAAAGAAAACTACAACGCAATGCTTCCTGGGAAAAGGCTGAATTCCAACCCTGCTGCTCTGCAAGCTTACGCCTCGCATGGTCGTGCAGTCGGCCTGCGTGGAACATTCGGCGGCCCTCAGACCGTACGTTTGACATCCTTGCTATGAGGTCGGCCCACACGTTCACAAACATTCATCCTTCAGTTTGAACTGAAGTGTAAGACGAATACTTCACGATGTTAACAGCAGGTGTAGAAAGGCTCGTGCTGAGTGTCAGGCCGAGGTGAACACGCCTCCTCAGACGCGTCACTCTCCTCGGCTGGTGCGGACGAGTGGAGAGACTATCGTCAGCAAATAAGGGGAAAATGGTTCTTTGAGCCTGGACGTGAAATACTTGAGTAAAAGGTGAACCACCGCTGAGGAGGAGCACGAATTCTTTCTGTGACCAGAGCTCAGCTTGGCCAGCTGTGGTCAGCCACTCGGACCCTGGCACATACCTCCACACAGCTGCTGCTTCACCTGAGTGCAGCACTTCATCCTTATGTTGCCTCATTCGTCTGTATGAACACGCTGAGCTGCAAACGCTGGTCCTCAACGCTTCACTTGACCTCCTGCAGTGCATTTGGACATTAATTGGAGAAGTAATTTGGAAGCTTTATCTATTTAATCTCAGTAATCACAGCCAGGTGGTGCAGGCGTAGCGGCGTAGCACAGCAACAGACTGTGCAAAGACCCTGTGTGGTGTTTTTTCCCTGCGGCCCTCCAAAAGACACGAAATCCTCCACAGCTCGTCCGTGGGTGTGACACGGCCATGAATCGGTTCTTGTCTTTGCTGCCCGGCCGTGCCCCACCTCCACCTCTTGCTCCACATTAGCTGGGATAGGCTCCAGCGCCCCTCGCGACCCTGAAAAGGATAAGCGGAAGCGAATGGATGGATGGATGGATGGACTCCAGCTCTTTAGCTGCTATCACAGCTGCTGGTGGCATCCAGAGACTGATGGCATGGAGAAATTTGAGCTTGTAGAAACTCCTCATTCCAGCGATCATTAGATTTCTCTCCTGTAGATTAAATATTCTCAGCTTTTGAAAAGCTCAGATTGTGTGATCAAAGGAAACCGAAGACAGAACGAGGGTCGATCACTCGGTCGTTAATCCTCGGCTTTTATTGGATAAGAGTGATGAAGACACCTGCAATCAATCAATCCTTATGCAATCAAACCTCTGAAGCATCACTCATTATAAAGTGCCGTTGTACGTCTCCACTCACACCCACTCACAGACACCGTGGGGGTGGGGATGCATTGCTTTACACCACCCTCTCCCAAATCCTGTGAAACGCTGCTTTCTGTCAGGATGTCACACTTTTTTTTAAGCAGCCAAATGAGGTCAGATCCATGTATGAATATGAACATGTTTATTCTCCTGCAGGAAAATAGCACCAAGACGCCATCAGGGGAGAAATCTTCTTAAACCCTGTTAAATCCCATTAAAGCACAATAACCTCACAGCACCTCTCAGTACGCCATAGTCTACCTGATCTTCAGGGTCTCCTGATTTTTTGCAGCTCTGTGGATTCCCCACCGAGTTCTCTTCGCTCTCCCTGTAACCCACACTCAGACTTGCCTTGGCAGATCAATGGAGCAGCATGAGGTTAGGATTTTAATTGAGCTGTCCTGAAGGGTGGGGGTGGTTTTAATGAGGCCAGGGCCTGTTTTCATCCTGACCTTTGAGGCTGTGCTCTACAGGTGTCCATCCTCTAACTTAAAAGGAATGTATGGGCTTGTAGGGTTACCCCAGAGGTGTCAGCCCTCACAAGTGTGTCTGCAGCTTGACATTTTCACCTGAATGAAAGTCTCAGCCAGGTTTTTTAACCTGTTACACTGTATTCAGTGTTTCTGATACCTGTGTTATCATTTAGCAAGGAGGATGGTTTGCACTCACGCACCACCCAAACCAAAAATCCGATTGTGCACAATATTAATAAATGACACAAGAACACGGCTGCTTTGTTCACGTAATCATATTTTTGTCACCACCAGCTTAAAGAACAACACAAACAGTCAGTGAGCACCAGCTCCACAGAGACCAGCACAGGACACTGGCTGTGCAAAGGTGTGCTGGGGACTGTGCAGCATTCAGCAGCAGGATGAGACGGGGTGCACAGCTGGGACAGTGCACAGGAGCATCTGTGCCACATATGGACTAAAAGACCCGACGGGAGTGAAAACGAGGCTCAGATGTTAGCAGGTCTAAAGTTTCTTTAATGTGAAATTAAAGCAGATTTAACCAAATAACTTGTCCACTGAACTCTTGAAATCCATCTCAGGCATCAGGTACAAGTGTCATTACAAACCACTGCTGCAAACGAGTGAAGTAAAAGTCACCATCATAAGAAAACTAAGTCAGCTCGTCCCACAAAAACCATGATGACATCGTCAGCCTGGTCATCAGCGCTAAGTGCAGCCAGGCAGCCCACAGTCTGAGAGCCAGCACACTGAGCACACAGACGCATCAGACCAGAGGGAAATAAACAAGCCATATACAGTATCAAAGTAATCTATTACTTGTGTTTGTGCTTCCTGAGATTGTAAAAAGTACTCGAGAGCAGTGACACCGTCATCATTTTCACACAAAGACATCTCTGCACATGCTCCACAGGCCCATCAGGCCAGCATCAGTGTCAGAGTTCACGGTGAGGGGATTCTGCAGGTGATCCTTAGCGGGGGGTGGAGCCTATCCCTATTAAGCACACGTGTTTGAACCTGCGCAAACATGCAAACGGTGGAGGTGAACGCAGGCAACAGTGCTAACCACAATGCTGCCTTTATTCAGGATGCAGCCTACACCCTGCTGTACTCGCTGTGTTCATTCGGCAGGCATCAATAAATAACGTGACCTGGATATGAGCCGACAGCAGGAACGATTTGACCACAGTGGCGTCTCCTGAAGCTTTTATTTACTTGCTCGACTCGATTGCTGTGCCTCAGTAAACAGGCAGATTTGTCAAACAGCCGTGCTTTGTTTGTAAAATATCAAAGTCATTACGTAAGAAATTATATCAGAAAGAAAGGGTGTGGGCATGCACTTTGTTCCCATATATCAGGGGTGTCCAACTCCAGGCCTCGAGGGCCGGTGTCCTGCAGGTTTTAGGTCTCACCCTGGATATCACACCTGAACCACATGATTAGCTATTCCCAGGCCTCTGGAGAACTTCAGGACATGTTGAGGTCATTCAGCCATTTAAATCAGCTGTGCTGGATCAAGGACACATCTAAACCTGCAGGACACCGGCCCTCGAGGCCTGGAGTTGGACACCCCTGCCATATATACACATGTGATCTCTGTGATGAAGACAAAGGGGTTTATTTTCTGAACAGCTCGTTGTTGAAACGTTTGCACAGAAATCTGGACTAAAATGTAAAACCTACAAACTCTTGTGTGAAATCAATGGTGCTACGTTTGCGTTGATGAAGGATTATGGGTATGCGACATCTTTTTAAACACTCACTTCACTGTTTTTGTCCATGATGACTTCTGTCCTCTGAAGTTCAGCACAGGTAGGCTTTCTTTGCATTAGCTGGTTTAACAAAACGGGCTTCTCAGTGCACTTAAAAAGTATTTTATGCGTCATTCGAGTCTTCTTCCCCACAAAATGGATCAAGTGAGCACCGCCTGCTCCAACCAGACAGAGACGGGTGACAGAGAGCTGCACAGGTTACACGTGTACAACACTCAGGACCCTGTACGTACAGGAATCTGTGCGAACGCTTCACTTCCACATTATGTTTTCAACATGTTACCATGGCGATCAAAACCCACCACCACCGCAATGAAAACTCTGATTTTAGGCTAAATTTACATTTCTAACCTGGTACAGAGGACGAGTGCACAATTTCCATGAAAGCAGCTGTCACCGTGGTAACTGATGCTGAACGCAGCCCGAACAGGAGCGGCTTATCAGAGTGTTGGTTTAAAATCAGCAGGAAGTGCCGCGTTCTTCTAATTCACATTAAGTTTTAGATGAAACCAGATCACATGACGCAGGGTTTTACGTGGGTAAACTGACAAAGTCAAACGTTATTAAAACCACTGAAGCCCAGGTAGAGTGACAGGTGTGCAAAGTGCACGTTTCCACTTGGTGATGAAGAAGCTTTATTCTTACCTGCTGCTGAGCCTCTGCTGAAACTGCAGCTACGGCAACACAGAATAAATCAAACAAAACGTTTCCTCTGTCGACAAAGCAACTCCCACTTCTCGTTTTTAGCCTCTGCAACAGTAACAGCTGGAACATGTAAAACCCAAGATTAACACTGCAGAAGATTGTTAGTCGCTTTTCTTTGTGGCATTTGTGCAGTTTGCCGTTCAAGTTTTATGACCTTTACAGAAGTTTTGTCATCTGATACGGTCACTGGCTGGAGTAGGCGACACTCACAGGGATCATTCTGAGTATGACATGTGAAACGCTCAGAGCTGGAAGCACTGAGCCTAAAGACGTTGAGAAACACCACAGTGATGACACCGCCCCTGGTGACAGCAGACAGGAACAACATGATGGTCAAAAAGTATGTTTATGGTATAAAGACTCTCCTCCTTCACCACAGTATCTTTTTATTACAGACTGCTCCAAAGAAGCAATGTTTCACTGTTAGCCACATGCTCCGTCTGCCTGAGACCAGTTTTTAAACGTCCCGTCTGTTAACTTGTTTCAGACAAAAAGAAGAAGTAAATCACAGAACGTAAAGCCAGCTGCTTCGTCCTCGCAGGTTCTTCAGTTCTCCATCAGTGTGCAGCTCCAGCACTCACACCTCTACCAGTTCTCCAAGCTCACTGCTGCATGTGCTTGTTTGCAGAAATCTATTTTCCTCGTCCACGAAACTGAGCGCTGAAATTTACTGAGTAAAACACCTGATACATTTAAACGGGACATAAAAGAAACAGGCAACAAGATTCAAACTAAACACAAAACAGTTGGCACTGTGCAGCTACGCAGCTCCTTCTGGGGTTGTAGGGCGGAGATTTAAAAATACTTGGGTCAGAATACTACACGGGGGGGCAACACTGTCGGAGTACGTCCTCATTAATGGAACGAAGAACGCTGAAGCAGGCTGAATACTTGAGCAGCATGATTAAACGAGCTGTGTGCACAGACATGCCCACTGACACAGCGGAGTGAACCCACGCTGTGACCGACTGGCTCAGAAGAACATGTCCTGGTACAGGTTCTGGCCCATCTCGATGTAGGCCTCCTTCTCCTGTGCAGACATCTGCTCCACCAGCTCTGGCCTCTGGCTCACCTCTCTGTACGAGAAGGGCCGGCCTCCCACCATCACTGTGGGCTCATCGCCCACTTCCTCAAATTCATCGTCGTCCTCATCATCCTCCTCTTGGCCCCGATGCTGCGCGGCCGCGGCAGGAGGAGGACCCGGGGGCGAGTCGTCGTCCGACTCGCTGGTGTCGCTGTCTGAGTCACTGGCGTTGGCAGAGGTGAGAGCCCTCGCAGCGGCGCTGGCTCCGCCTGCACCGGCGCCTGCAACGCTCCTCTTCTCGTGGATTAGCAGCGCGCGCATCACTTCCTCGTTTTCATCTACCTGACTGGTGCCAGGACCAGGCGCTCCATCCTGGGCTCCAGGTACGCCACCACCTGTGAAAACCACATTAAGATTAGATCACATTCTCATTTTTAGCTTAACTCACAACTTCAACACAGCTCTGCTCTTCAACCCTGTTATTCTGCATCCGTGTCATGTGGTAAGGTAACCATGGGGTCGAGATTTATCATCACATGATGCAACTTCTAACCAATCCAGGACATCTCACTGGAGCGTAGGCTGGATGACACAGCACCTGCACGGTTTCTTGGCAGACATTCAGTGCTGCCATGTTTCATCACAGCAACGCAAAAAGAAGGCGTGGCCTGGGACAAACAGCTGCAACACATAAACGTGAGATCTCCAAGAACGACCGATAACGACATTAATCCGTTTTAAAAGAAATGTGCTGGCTTCAGAGTGAGTGAGTAAGTTCTTAGAAACAGGTTTCTTTATCGATACCTGTTCCAGGGTAGGTACGTGCTCTGTGATTGGTCTACACAGATGGGAAACTAGATGAACAGAAACATTGGCTGAGGATCAGCGGAGCCTATCAGAGAGGCGGGAAACCACGAGTGGTAATTTCTTCTCCTACTTCCTCCCAACTTGCTGAAATCAGCTCAGACGAGCTAAACTGCAGTTGCTATGCCAACCACCACCTGGCTTAACGTCATCTTGGCGTTTCAACCGGCACAATGCTAAAAGCCTGGCAGTTCCACGGTGGGCAGTTGCCCCCAGGGAAGCCCTCGGAGCTCTCTAACGAATGGTAGCGCACCGTTTCAGTTTCGGCGTGCGAGCTCGAGCCCAGCCTGACTTTATGTAGATGTAGCAGGTGCCACATCCCCGCTGATGTCAAAGCAGGCAGAGCGGGTGACGTCAGCCAGTGAGTGTGGGCTGAAAGAGCTGCTCCATCTTTAGAGCCTGCACCCACAGGTGCACAGCCTCCGACACCAGTGTTCAGTTTTCACCAGCTGAAGCTCCGCACGCTTGACTGAAATCATCAGAACAGCCAAGGTGCACATCCCCACCAGCAAGCACAGAAGACGCGCTCGTTCCCTCTCAGCAGCTGAGGACAAAGAAGCTCCACATCTTCTGTTTTTTGATGCATTGTATCAGAATTTGGGTTTTTCTTTACACGTTCAAATGAATAAGTTGTATTTAGGAGCTGGAGTCAGACCCTTTCTTCTTTCAGTAAACCAGATCATGAAACACACGTTTACAGCTCGATGCACGCTCAGGATTTAAGCACAGGGTAAAACCCGCAGGCAGATGAACGGAGACACACCTGTGACAAAAACACAACCCACATGTCTAATTTGTAATTTCCATAAGAATGGATTCTATTATGAGTGATCCTGCCTCAGCCACTCACTAACCAAGCCCTGATTATTCCAATTAGGCAATTATGGCTCAGCGGTACTCTGGCCAGGTCTGATTGCTGCATGCCCTTGGGTAAGGATCCAATGTCATTAGAAGAAAACTTGTTGAAGGGCTGCTCTGACAGATGGAGGTAACCTGGCTGACCTGTAATAACCTGTTCCAGCTACAGACTGAGCACCGACTGAGATGAAAAGCACAAAAACGGCGCTCTCTGCAGTCCATGCAGCATCCAAGCTACCCGCTCCTGAAACACCAAACCCTCTGAGGACGAGAAACATCATTCATGATTAACGATCACATAAACAGCCGCCGAGTCTGGGAGGAAATTCACGCTGAATTAAACTTAAACTAATTCACGGAGTCGGAGATTGCAGTGCTTTAGAGTACGATTACATTCATTCATCTTCAATAACGAGCTGCACATTCTGGAGACGTTTTTCATCCCACTCTGTGAGTCCATTTTCAAATGTTATTGTATTTAGTGAAGACGTTTAAATTGGATCTTTTTAACAAACTCTACACGAGAGACAAAGATGAGAACGGTGTGCTGCAGCTTTTAGATCTCACTCTGGGTCAACACACCTGAATCACACGATTAGTTCATTACCAGGCCTCTGGAGAACTTCACGACATGTTGAGGAGGTCACTCAGCCATTTAAGTCAGCTGTGATGGATCTAGGACACATCTAAACCTGCAGGACACCGGCCCTCCAGGCCTGGAACTGGACACCCGCTCTAAACAGTATCTGTTTATGTTTAGTGTGTCTGAATATAATGACTGAGCTACAAATGAAACAACCATCACAGAGATGTCACAGACTCGTTGATCCGCCTCAGCTGAGAGCGGCTGCAGTGACAGCGCTGTACTTACGGTTCTTGAGGACGTCCGGCTCGTTGTAAGCGCCCTGTACGGTGCTCTGAGTCAGCCACACCGGCCTCTCCTTTGGCGCCTTGCTGTCGCCAGCCTGTTTCTGCTGCTCCTCCTGGTCCATGTTGATGACCACGTTCTGGGTGTACAGATCAGCGTACGTCGATCCTTTGTTCGACCAGGCTTCGCGGTGCGGGCCGCTCGCTGCTCCTGATGCTGCAGCACGTTCTCGGCTGCAGGAAAGAGTCAGCGAATAATATTTACAGCTAAGTTAACACGATTAAGTCTGAAAAATGTGCCCAGTTCACTCGTTTCGGTTCCTCCTGTGGCTACAGACAACAGCTCACCACAGCGTAACCGCTAACTGCGGTGAGCTGTTCGGACGAGTGCGATGCTGCGAGGCAGACTGACCTCTGTTTGAGAGCAGGAATCTCAGCAGGCTCAGGCTCCAGCAGCTCATGGGACAAGTTCACGTCCTCGGTTTCACGGAGCAGCACGTAGATGGGCTCGATCTGCTCGTTGAAGCGCGCCACGAGTGTCCTGGCGTCAGGACAGACCGACTCATCCTCTTCTACCTCCGTCTGGCAGAAGGTACAGCGAAATGTACCTGCAGGTGAAAAACAATCATTACAGACCTGCCTACAGGGCGCTGCATGGACCGAACCAGCAGAGAAGTTTAGGCCCCAACTACTTTACATACCAGCTGATATATCACAGGAAGTGAACCTGCTGGTTGCCATTGGTGCCATTTGTGCTCTGATTTTGGTGATTTATAACCAATCGGGGTCAGGCTTGGTCTTCATGGAGGCTGGGCGTGGTTGTGTCGACACAACAGGAATAAGAGCGCTGACAGAGACTCTTGCATTAAACAGGAAACGTCTGCGAGGGAAACTGTATGCTGTGCGCACCACACTTGCTTCCTACCATTAAGAGAAGGGCACGCTTCGACCATCTGCTTCTCTGGCCGATTTCAGCTTCAGTAACGGGAGCCGTGCCAGCAGCAGCGCAGAGCTCACGCCTGCTTTATGTGTATGAGAGACCCCGAAAACTACTATTACAACTAAAGCACCTCCAGATTAATGCAAATGAAGTGAACAGTTACAGCTGAGGCTGCTCAACAACTGAAAGGCAACAGCGTCTCATTAATGTACAAACTGTTGTTTGTGCATTTAAGATTAAAGTGGTAAATACCTCATTAAGATCTTATTTATCCTCGATGTGTGCCAAGCGGCACCAAGCTGAGATTACTGGAAAAAATCATTACAAAGTAAATCACGTAAATATGATTAATACGTTCATAATGGTCTGGCACTGGTCTCTGGCTCAGCACTGAAACATTCTGCTTTTCCTGTACAAAGGTGGAGAACATGTTGGCCGAAGGTGAGGAATGAGCACGTCAGGTGGAGTGAGTGGAAAGAAGATCACGTGTTACAACATTCACGGCGCGCTGTGAAAACAGAGCTGCAGGGCTTCGGCTCTCCTTTGTGGGTCAGAACGAGCTGGAAGACCAGCAGTGTCGTGTCCGATCCTCGTGAGGTTACGCTGAGTGTTGCTGGCCCGACAAAAACAGCCCATCAAACTACCAGCAGAGCTGCAGGTACCCGAAGGCTGAACCCTGACCGAGGCAAAGCAGCAGAGACAGGAAGCGGTGCAGAGGAACCGTGAGGCGTGTCATCACAAACACACTGATGGCTCATTTATCCAGAGTGACGAGACTGCACATCTATTCTGTCCCATTTGTGTCTTTTCTTAGAGCTCGATCATTTAAACACACCCACATTTTAACATAGTGATTCTACAGTGAATCAACCTGACAGCCAACAACATCAACTATTTACAACATTTATCCCAGTAAACCACAAGTACTGGACAGAATTATTCACTGAAAATGAGAAACCATCTTTAATGATTTGTTGACCACTCCTGTGTGAGTCCTAGAAGCCGAGCCGGATGGTTGGCAGTCAGCCCCGACCCTGGCAGGCAGTCAGCGTGGTGTCACAGCTTAAAGCTGCCGCAGTTTATGAATGAAAACAGCTCACAAACAAATACAAACCTTTGCAGAGAGAGCGCAACGTGGACAACGTTTCTAATGCAAATCAGGATTTTTAATGCACATGTTGGCCCTGCGACAGACTGCCGACCTGTCCGGGGTGTACCCCGCCTCTCGCCCTATGACAGCTGGGATAGGCTCCACCCCCCGTGACCCTGACAAGGATAAGCGAACGAGAATGGATGGATTTTAGCAAACACACATACAACCCAGTTCATCAGTTCTGGGGATGTTGCTTCAATTTCTCTAAAACCAAATTCAAAGAGAGGCCATTTTCCCAAAATGCATTGCATCCTGCGTAATACAGTAATGTGCACTGCTCGGAAAGGAAGCACTTTAAAACATCAGATCAGAAATAAAATCCTGCTGGATATCTGCACCGAGCTCCAACAGCAAAGTGAGAGTGGCTCCAGTGTGACTGCAGGGAGACAGCAAATGTTCGGGTAAGGGCGCGTACTGACATCATCATGGCCGCTGTATGTCATTGATTACCAACTATTTAAATCTGACGTAAAAGTGAAGATTCTGGGTTTTTAAAGTGCACAAACTGTTTCATGGTCACCTACGTTTGGTCTGTGTCATTCAGAGCTCATCATTATGCAGCATATGCAAGTATGTGTGAGGCTTATGACTCATCCTTATTCAAATAACAGACATTTAAAGTGAACTTTAACATGGCAGAATGTTAGCGTACGACTTGGAGCTTATACAAAGCCACGTACACGTCATTAGCTTCAATGGCAGTCTTTTCATGTCCACGTAGCGCTGCTAACAAAGTGCACTCACACACAGCTTTAGAAGTAACTCTGCATTAAATGGACAATGAACAAAAATTCATGCTTCTATCTCTATAACGTACACGATCCTCTGTTCACACTATAGTTTCATTAGGAGGAATTGTCATTAAATGTATCCTGCTATGTGCTGTTACTGCCATCTAGAGGTGAACTGAGGAGCACACAACATAATGGAAGTGCAAACAAAAAACAACACATCAGATCACAAAGTGATCCTTGTATCAATGAAATACCGAAGTCTTCATTTAACTTTGACAAACTCATTTCTGTACATCCACTGTGAATCACTGCCAGTCGTGAGCGCCTGCCTCGCTTTCCCCACATATTATATCTCCAAACATTTTCCAGATAAACTGAGAGCCAGATTTACCAGGTTAGGATAATCACAGAGGGGCAAACACGTCCACAGAGGGAGAAAGTTCTGCATCTATTGATTTTAAAAAAAAAGATGAAGAGTGTCGTCCTCCCTCCTGCTGACACTGCACGTCGAGTTCAGTTACTTTATGCTTGGTTTTAAAAACAAACTACTGAGAAGCAGAAATATGTGGGGCCTTGCTCCAAACCAAAGGGTTTAAGACTCAGTGAAGATCTACAGGAAAGAGCCAAAGCTGAGGCACCACGCTCACCGTTTTGAGCCGTCCACCTGCACCAAATACTCAGAAAACGACAAGTTTCTCTGTGCACGCAGCATGCTATTTAAATATATATGAACTCTCCCCGCCCGCGGTAAAGAAGCTTCTAATTAATTATTCATCCCATAAAAGCTGGACTAAAGTCCCGTCAAACTGCCAGAATGCTTTCAAAAATCCAAGCGTGTTGAATATTACAGTATAGCAGCACTGGTCTGCACCTTTACCTGTCATAGGGTCGAAGAGTTGGTTGGCCTCGAGGTCGGTGAAGGTGGAGAAGCAGCAGGGACACCGGAAGGAAGCGCGGTTGGTGGAGTCTCGCTCATCTGTCTCAATGCGTCGTCGCATGTGATCCAGTTTATACTTGACCACATTGACCAGTACCCTAAAAAGATGTAAGACAGAAATAAGACTACTGAGTCTAAAGTGTCCAACACACACACACACACACACACACACACACACACACACACACACACACACACACACACACAGCAGAGATTTAAACCTGTAATTAATGAAGTAGTAGTTGTGTCTCGTTGTCTTGCCATCGGGCGCCGTCTCCACCCTCATGCGGCACTTCACAAACTTGTCTGCTTTTAGGGTATTGAGTACTGAGCGCAGCTGCTTGCGGTCATACTTGAGCAGCTCCAGCATGTCCTCCTCACGCACACATGGGTTACGGATCAGCACATCCAGCGCCAAAGCATGCTCCAGGCCATAAAAACCCCTCACGACCTGCTTGGCCAGCCGCTTCAGAGCTGCGGGGACCTCGGTCAGTACCGCTGGTTCAATCATCTTTGGGTCTGGAGAGAAAGAGCTGCAGGGCAGAGTGCGACAGCGGGGAGAACATCAGGAAGGCAGGGATGAGGAGCAGGGCCAGAAGAGTTATCCAAGTATAAAACTTTAAATTTAAGAGGGAAGTGTAAGGTATACTAGAGCACATTAACCCAGTAGGAGAAAAATCCCGGCCGCGTTATCGATGTCAAATCATCAATCACAGCTAGCGTAGCTTAGCTTAGATCCAAACAAAGACTAAAACATAATGCATCCGGTTTGCCGGTGTTATTGTACATTTTAATGTAATACACCACAATAGAAAGACGGCGTGTTAATAGTTTACCGGTCATCTTATTATTTCACACTTTATCTTTAATAAAAGCTCGATAAAGTTACTTTTATTTAAATTAAGCGCTAACACTGAGTTGGCCTGCAGAAACCCGGCAGGCGTTAACGCGACCCTTACCGGTTATTGTTTATGTGCCAACAGTCATCTCAGAGTCACACACACTGACGTTAACTCACAAAAACACCGCTAAAACTCACTGAACACAAACGCACGTCACGGTCCTTTAGCTGCTGGGTTAGCCAACATGCTTCACTTCTTATTTTGAGACGACGACCCCGGAAATGAAAAATAAACCCGGGCCAACTGAAATGTTGGCCCGGCTGCACTAAACTGCACCCATAGAAGCGAAGAAGCTTGAGTGACGGGCATGTTGGCGAATAGCATGGCTTTGTTTTCATGGGGCGTGGTTTTAAGAACACTGTTTACTTCCTGATCGCGTCTATCAAAAAATGGCCTCTCTTGACAGGGTAAAAGTGTTGGTTTTGGGAGATTCCGGTGAGTTATGAACTATTTTCACAAGCAAAACCTTTACTACTGTCTGCTGTTATTTATAAGGACACTTGCTTATTCTGAACGGAACTCGCTCACTTATAAAACTCTTAATCTTTAAGTAGGAGACCGACGCTGTGGTCAGTTTGCTGCTGTGGCAGTTAAAGCTACGGATAAACATCACGTAACACACCTGTCATGTCTAAGCTCACGGGTAATTTTCACAATAAAGGTACATCGGCGAGCGACGCTGAATTTTAATACCCGTCATTTTTACATCGGTCACTTTGCGGCAGGTGGATGTAAGTAGAGTGTTTGGGTGTGAAACGATTCCACATCAAGAGTTTAAATTCCACAGAAACACGTTTTGCCGAATCAGAGAGCCACACCCTACAGATGATTACGGATACTCACTGATGTTGTTCCGGAGATGTGCTCTGCTGGAAGCCGAGTCTGTCGTAAACTGACTCGATGTTTCGGTGGAGGTCAGTCTTCCAGTCAGCAGCAGCTGTAGAGTCTATTCATAATTTAAATCCATTAATATCGATCAGCTACACAAAAATGTTTAACCTGCTGTGCCTTGCATCAGCTCCTTTTATCCAGTATCATTTTGTGCTCTTTGCAGGGGTTGGCAAGTCTTCCTTGGTCCATCTGCTATGTCAGAATCAAGTTTTGGGAAATCCATCGTGGACTGTTGGCTGCTCTGTAGATGTGCGGGTAAGCAGGTCCAGCATCTTCTACTTTACAAAGCCCTGCTGGCCTTTTATTTTAAACTCGTATAAAACACGACAGAACACACTAACGAGAGGGAGACAGGTGTAACGGTGAACCTGAAAGGAACAGGTGCACAGGTTTAAATACCAGGGTGTCAGGGGTGATCTGTGACAGAAGGATAGCAGCAAGAGTGAGAGGGCAGGTAATGAGGCCTGCTATGATGTATAGTTTGGTGACTGACAAAAAGATAGGAGGTAGAGCTGAAGGTGTTCAGGTGTTCGGTGGGAGTGACCGGGATGGACAGGTTTAGAAATGAGTCCATCAGAGGGACGAGGCTGGGATGGTTTAGGCATGTGCAGAGAGGTAAGAGTGAGATGGCGCCCGATGAGCTATTGATGTCGAAATAATTATTCTACTCCAGGTTCAAGACTATAAGGAGGGAACCCCAGAGGAGAAAACCTTCTACATTGAACTCTGGGATGTTGGAGGATCCGTTGGCAACGCCAGCAGCGTCAAAAGCACGAGAGCAGTCTTCTACAACTCGGTTAACGGTAAACACTTACAGACAGATCTGAAAGCATTGATTTCATCAGTGACGTGTTATTGAGACATGCTCTTCATGTTTGGGTTCTTTTAGGAATTATATTGGTCCACGATCTGACCAATAAGAAGTCCTCTCAGAATCTGTACCGTTGGTCACTGGAAGCTTTGAATAAGGATTCCTCTCCAACTGGAGTCATCATTTCAAACGGGTGAGCAGATCTGTGTGTTCGACATCGCCCGTCTTCATTCAGAATAATAAACAGAAAACATGGCTAATGTGGAAGCTTCGATATTTGACTGCAGCGACTATGACAGAGAGCAGTTTGCAGAGAATCCGGTGCCTTTGCTGTTGATCGGGACCAAGTTTGACCAAATTCCAGAAAACAAGCGCAGTGAAGTCCTCACTCGGACGGCTTTCTTGTCCGAAGACTTCAATGCAGAAGAAATCAATCTTGTAAGTCGCCTCACTCTGCTCTACGAGCTCTCAGCTTCAGCTCCTTTAAACCAATGAATCCGTTTCATTCATTGTTTATCTCTCACATAAAGCACAACTCATGTTTAGCACTCATAAAAAAGGAAACTAGACTAATGATGAAAATAAAGCGGCGATTCACACACTCACACACCACCTACGTTTTTCAGTCAAAAACAAATCCTAGTTCGCAACAATAAAAACAACACATGTATCATAAACATCACAGCATCAGTAAGCTCCTCTCTGTCCTGTGTCTGGTCCTCCAGCCTAAAATAAAACATGTGGAAGCTGCTGTGGTCAGTTTCACTGCGGGAGCTGAACGCTTTTGGTGTTGTGTTGTTTTCCCAGGACTGCACCAACCCCAGATACCTGGCTGCAGGCACCTCAAACGCTGTGAAACTCAGCAGGTTCTTTGACAAGGTGAGAGCTGTGAGCTGCGTCACTGCGGTCTGTCAGGCAGGCCGTGACTCAGGCTGCGTCCACACTAGCCCAGATTGATTAGGGTTAGGGGGGAATGTTTTCAGATGAAAACGCCGTTCCGGCTCTTCGAAACGTCGCGGCAAAATGTGGAGGAAAAGCAGCGAGTGTTTTAAATGGACTCACAATGAGGTGGAGTTGTTGCTGCGAGTAACACAAAAGTACAAAGTGGCAACAGTGAGTGAGAATTAAAGAATTCTTTGTTGCTATCTTTGTTTAATTAGTCACATGACTGCATCACATGACTAACATGCGTCATCATTTTAGAAAGTCTCTGTTTTCAAATGTGTGCGTCTCAGTGTGGACGGGAGGCCAAAACGGAGAGACGAGGTTGCGTTTTCAAACAAAAATGCATTAGTGTGGACGCAGCATCACACGCGTGTGTGCACCTCCGTCTTTGTGCTGCGGTTACACGTGTGGATTTATCGAGAGCTGTCAAACAGGGACAAACATCATTTGGGCTTCACGTTTATTTTCAATCATAGACCTGGAGGATAAATGTCTCACATTAATGGGAGTCCTTTCTCTTGACGTGTACGTGTGTTCTGACTCGTATTAAACCTTTCAACAGGTAATAGAGAAAAGATATTTCACCAGAGATCCCAGTCAGGTCAGTTTGTTTTCTCTTTTTTCTGTCCAGTCAGTCGTAGCAGTTTTGGTAAAAGGTTGAAGGTGACCTGTTTCCCACTTTCTCTGCAGATGACTGGCTTCACAGACAGAAAACGGTTCAACTTCAAAAGTTTGCACTATGACTGAGACCTGTGATCAGACCCCGCCCACTCAGACACGCGCTGGAAGTGAATCTAGAAAAGTTTATAAAAGCTGGAAATGACATGTGAAGAAGGTGCTGAGGACAGAATGAAGAGGCACGCTTTGAGCTTTTTATTACACCATCATGAATGAGACCACACGTTTTTAGAACATATGCTTTACTGCTCCTCTGACTCGTGCATCATTCCTGCTCCTCCATTGTTTGCTTGATCCACGGGATGAAGGAGCTGACTTTAGTATAGACATGCGGGTACTGTGGATTATTGCAGTCCTCTGCCAAGGTGAAGGCTGTTATACCCTGAGGCTTTGTGTTGCAGATAAGTGGCCCACCGGAGTCTCCCTACAAAGAAAGACTTGATTGAGCGATCTGTGTAAAGGTTGCACATTTTACATGAATAAAAGACTAAACCTGTATTTGAGTTATTAGCTGCTGGGCTGCTTTTGTTATTTCGTTACCTGGCAAACACCTCCGTCCCGTCTGGTAAACTTGGTGCATATCATGTGACCAGAGTTAAAGTGTTTTTGCCAAATGTGTTTGCACTCAGTGCTGAACTGCATCTTCTCTGTGGCTTCTTTTAGGACATTTGAACGAGATCCATTAGCTCTGGTTAGTCCCCAGCCGGCCACAGCACATTTAATGTTGGCGGGTGTTTCCCCGTTCTTCTTAGGCAGTCCTATGGTCCTCACGTACTTATTCAGCGTGGCGTTCTTCTTCAACTGTCAAAGAGAATCAGTGAAAGTTGCTCCTGCATCAGTTCAACACATGAACCCAGTGCACAGGGAATCAGGTCACTTTAAACTTTTTCACTTTACCTTCAGTAACATGATGTCATTGTTTAAGTTCCCAGTGAACCCTGGATGAGCGAAATACTCGTCCACTTCGATGCGTTGCTGAGTTCTCTCTTTCTTGGTGATGTCGTGTGCTCCGAGCACCACGGTGCAAGAACCCCAGGTCTCATTTCTGAACAAGAAACACAAAGTTCAAAGAAGCGTCTGCAGTCGCACTGATACTACGGATGGTGTGAATCATAATATCGACACAAATGAAGGTCCATGCAGTCTTCTCAGTGTGTTGCAGCGCTCCAACACCGTTAGACAAAAACAGTTATATATATACACCATATAAAAAGCGTACTTGCAGTGAGCTGCAGTCAGAACAAAGTCCCTCTGAATAAGGATCCCTCCACATGAATGTACTCCCCGATACTGGACTGACACCATGTACGGTCTGGAGTGGGGCTTTGCCTCCCTGCCACCGACTATGCCGCTCTCAGCAGCCCCTTACAGGAGAGCAAAGGTCAAATCAAAACAGCGACCACAGAAAATTCTTCATTTTGGCCTTTAAAGAAGTGGGAAACTGTATTTCAGCGCAGGTCTAAAATATCCTGTCATTGAAACTCTGCCAGTCTTCTTACCTGTGAGGGAGATTTGCAGAAAGACGTAAAGGATGCAGCAGATCATGGTGGGACAGACGCTGCAGGCTTGCAGTGACCCCCCCACTCCACACGTCTCTTTTTATAACACGCCTCCCACAACAGAAACTTTGTGGTCAGAAGTTTCTGCACGGATATCACACCTTTGTCTGCACCGCTGCATGTAACAGGTGGTGGTGCATCACACACCTCCAATCATTTACCAGCAGAACATTATTTCTGTTTTCAGGATGAATTAGAGTCTGGATCATTCATTTATTATTATTATTAATTCATATTTTCAATTATGTATATAAATATATCTAAACACGATTCAATAAAAGGACGAAATGTTACGATGCAGTGCTTCATATACAGAAGGTCTTGAGGGATTGCTGCTATGAGGAAACTTTACCAGCAGGACATCGTTGTGTGCCTCAACTTCACAGGCTGTTTCGGTCTTTTATCACAAGCTGTTCTGCCATTTTTTAGTTTCTCTTTACCTTCCTTGGTTGGGTTTAGAGATTAGGAATCTAGTCTGGATTGTCATATTAAAATTTTAGGACACATCGTCAGTAGTGGACGTTGGATTCCTCGGGTGTTTTGGCCATTATCACTAGACACTCACCCAAGGAGGCCCTGTCACTGGTTTATGTTATAATGTTATTTCTCTTCTTCTTTCTGTTGTTTAGTTTTCTACAGTTTATTTTATCAATTCACCACAAAAGTTCTACTTATCTCTTTCATATTTAAAGAGCCTCACTTCTTCAAAGGGATAGAAAAGGTGATAGCAAGAAGTAAGACAAAAGAGACAAGATAGGAGCGAGGAGAGCCGGAAGGGGGGCGCCTGATCTGGCATCCCACACCTCCCGCCGGATCCTGCTGTACGCTCTGCCTCCCCTCTGCCTCCCAGAAAAAGGGAGGAGCAGAGGGGAGAAGAGTGAAAATTCTAGTGTTGGGCTTTCTATGATTCTGAAGCCCCCTGTTGAGGCAGGCCCACCACGGGTTGATCAATCCTGGGCGTGTCTCGCGGTTAGCTGACTGCCTTAGCTGCACGAGTGATGTCAGCCCTTTTTAACAAAAGACAAATGCTGATGGATACTGACGCTCCTCTTGGTTGGTGAAAGGTTGAGCAATGATGGATTTTCTTTTGCTCTCAACTTTCTCGGCTACACACCTGAGGACCTGGTTGTGTCTCCATGTGGATCTGACCTGAGTACGGCTGGTCCTACAACCATCCAACATGTGCTTGAGTGGCTGGTGTCCCGATTCTTTCTTGATGTGCTGAGAAAGAACAACCAAAACTCAGAGCAGGTCCAGTCAACAACAATGATTTATTAAGCACATGCATGGGGGGATGTACACAAGACCACCTTCTGTGTCGATCTCCATAGAGGAAGCACACAGGCTCCACTATTTTAAGGGCTGAAGGGCTAAACCTGCCCTGTCTGCATAAGCAAAGTTTATTATCCTGCAACAGTGACAGTTAAGTTCAACCCCTTCTAAGGCACTCATGTTTGCACTTCACTTACAGTCTCAATGCTCTTTCACCCCCAATCTGTTTCCTCTTATTCTCTTTTAGCAGAGTAAAAATAGGCAACGTTCTCTGCAGGTCTGCACAGTTTCAGTCTGGCTAAGCATTGCAATAACCTCTGATACAGTTTATCACGGAAAAACAAAATCCACAGCCAATAAGCACTAGAGAATGTGTTTTCTTACATCTTACTCTGACTGTCACTGGGCAGGCGTGTGCACTGTTACAAGCAAAACACTTCTGGTAATACCCTATAATCCTGCACATTTCATTAGCAGCTGGATTAATATGGCCTTTGCTAAAATATTACTTCATGATATATTCTCCACCTTCGAAGAAAGTCACAATACAGCTGACGCCGCTACTCCCCTGCCAGCTCGGCCGATCTCACCTCCAACAACAGCATCATGGGTGCGGGGCCTTCCAGTCCCGCGTCCATGGCCCTTGCTATCACCCTCTCGGTCAGCCGTCTGATACAGGGAAGGCAGCAACAGCTGCACGTGACCAGGATAACTATAAAGACTGTACACAGGGGGCAGGATGGGTCCTTTCCAAACCACAGCTGCAGATTTATTGGGGAAGGCAGCACATCGTATGTCGCTTGGATGAAACGTAGTCTATTAGACCCATTCCCCAGATTTCACTCCATGAGAGTTTCCTCTTTCCCACACTCTCCCAGTTCATCCAGCGACTCTGCTTGGCCAGCGCTACGGCTCTGGCATGTCTGACTGTTTCCTCCTGCCGACGCACCTCCTCCACCACCATTTTTCAACCTTCGGTTACAGATGCCTGTTGCCACCGAGGTGTTACTGCTCCAAGACCAAATCCTCCTCTGCCCTGCTGGACGTGACCCACCACGTCACGACGGTGAAGAGCAGATTTGGCCTGTAGCACAGATGTGGCCGGGGTCTCGGGAGGCCGTAAGTGACATCTCAAGCCTCACTTTTGCACATTTAATGTCCTCCACCAGACTAGTGATAGGCAATGACAGTATAGAGTCCAACACTGCTGAGGCATTTGGGAAGTCCGAGCCACGTGCTCGCGTAGGAGCTCACCAGCCTCTCCAGTCGATTGGCATGACTGAGTGAGACCTGATACGTCGTCAGTGGCCGCAGTAGTCTGGGAGTGCAGTGTTTTAATCTGGCCGTTAGCCTTGTTCTGCCGTGGTTGTTCAAGTTGCCAGGTATCATATATTCATATTTTCAATTATATATAAACACAATATATTTTATACTGTCTGTGGTTTTATGAGACCCTGAACATTGGTCCTGAGGGTTTGTCTCATCGGCTGTCTGTTGACTGCATGTGCTTTAAAGTAAGCCGTCTGGGTTGGTGGTAAATAACCGAATGGAAAGTGTGTGTCAAGGCCAAATTAACCACAGTGCACACAAAGGTGATCACACCTCTCACTGTGAACCTTACACACATTTGTGCCACTCTATTCTCTCCGGAGCTCGCTTGTTGTTTCTAAAGAAAAATGTCAGTGATGTGAGATGGACATGAATATACAGAACATAATGAGCAGGAGATCGATCTATCTATCTATCTATCTATCTATCTATCTATCTATCTATCTATCTATCTATCTATCTATCTATCTATCTATCTATCTATCTATCTATCTATCTATCTGTGTGTGTTTAATATATATACATAATAGTCATTTCTTCAGTAAACTATATTGTTTTCAATAATTTAGCTTTAAATTACTTGAAAATTATATATTTCCACAGAAAAGCCATAAAATTGTGACGAGTATTTGTGGTTTCCGTGGAATTGGAGGCGTTTTCTGCAAACAGTTATTAGTTTGATTCTAAGGAAAAGTTCAGTGATGTGTGGGTGGACATGCATGCTCCAGGAACATGACACCCACAGACAGACAGAGCCTTTACCCATCAGTGGGAGGAAGATGATGAGCACTTTCAGCAGCGACACTGCTCCTCTTCCTCTGGGCGGTGTCAGTGTGGCGCCATCCACAGGTCAAACCTCAACACTGCACCTGATCCAAATGCACAAGTTTTGCTGGGGTCAGTGTCACTGCTGGTACCTGGACCCTACAGAGGGTGGTCCGACTGCTCCAAGATGTCACATCAACACGTGCCATTCCCAGGTTTACGGCGTCTCTCAGCACAATCTCAGGATCAAGGAGGAGGTTCCAGAGCCCAGCAAAACGACCTGCAGCAGACGACTGGTGTGAATGTCTCCGAACAATCAGAAACAGACTTTGTGGTCACAAATTTTGAAGCCATCCTGATAACCTTATCCCACCAACGATGTGGTGATCCAACTTTTTTCAGTGTATTTAAAAAGATCCTCTGGAAAAGATTAGAATTCTTGTAAATGAGTTCAATACACAAAAGCACATGAACAGCAGAAACATACATTTACAGATAAATAATAGCAGAAAAGCAAAGTGAAGCGAGCCCCAGTCAATTGTCAGTTTTGCACTTTGTTCTGATTAAATCTCCATCCCTGGTGTTACATAACCTTCTGGCACATCCATCACTCTCCGAGCTGTTCCCAACATCAATCATTTATTTGGGTCTTTTTTGACAGTTTTAAGACCAGAACTCTGGAAAACGATCAAACATACAGCAAAGAGAAAACAATTCCTCTTCCTGACAGCTTTGTCGGGTTCGCTGTCAGGGGTGGGCTACTATACCCGTTAAAGAAGGGTTTTTCACAGTTTTGGCAACTGCAGATGGGAAACAAGTGTCCCAGGTGCACTCTCAGGCAAAGTGTGTTTACTTTATGGGGTAGAGATGGATGCTTCACCACCTGCTGGCAGCAGAGAGGCTCCCAGCTGCAGCCCAGCCCATACTTGTGAATAATATTTGATCTAAAGATGTGGATCTTGGGATTTTAAACATGCAGGTTAAAAGCTTATCAGTGTGGTTCCATTTATATAAACACTCCAGTGCAGATGTACAGAGAGAGGATACGAGTATATATGATTACATAGTGTATATGTGAGTATATGTCTGGTGCACACAGGTATATATGTCATAAACATCCACAACAACTTCCTGAGGGCCCGGCGTCCTCTAATAGGCCCTTTGTCTGTCTCCTGTCTCCAGGATTCTGGATTTAGTGTTGGAAAACCTGAAGACAGTCCTCCCTGGAATCACAGTGTCCCTCAGTTTGTTAGTCCACCTTCTTCCATCCATCCCTCGTCATCACATCTTTGTTTTTGGTTAGGGTTTGTGTTTTTAAAAATCTATTTTCCATTTTGTTTGTGTCACAGTTTTGTTTTCATTCAGTTT
Source organism: Rhamphochromis longiceps (assembly GCF_057381845.1). NCBI lineage: Eukaryota > Metazoa > Chordata > Actinopteri > Cichliformes > Cichlidae > Rhamphochromis > Rhamphochromis longiceps. The sequence continues at coordinate 39,260,250 of NC_140572.1, forward strand.
AGTGTCGGTGTGTCCCGGCCTGGAAGGCCTTACCTTCTTTCATTTATCCAACCACACTGTTAGTTTCTCATGTGTGTGTTATTGTCTGCTTGCTTTCACATGTTTCCCAGTTTTGAATTGTTCCGTATCCGAGGTGTGATCCCAGGTTCTCCTGTTCTTTTCCTCTGACCTTGTTCAGCACTGACAAACTCAAAGGCTTTAACACGTTTAATGGTCGGCTGGTAAAAACTACCCGAAAAAGAAAAATCTGCAAAATCTGAACAAAACTGAAAATGTGGATGAAAAATGTATAAAGAAGAAAATAAAATTTAAAAAACATGTTAAAAATCAATTAATTTAAGAACAAAAAAGAAAAATATGAACACTTTTAATGGTTCTTTGATATTCTGTGCGAAGATCAATGATGCCATTGATTCAGCCCCACAGGGCTCAGCCAGCCTCAGAACCAAGCCCGGCCGTGCACACACACACATAAACGACACAAAGACGCACATGCACGCTCGCCCATCTGAAGTGTGGTGAGCAGAGCAAAGGGAAAAAGAGTCGTGACAAGAGTCTCTGAAATGTTGAACTTATTTTATTTTAAAAAACAATTTAAAAAAGAGATTCTGGGAGGCCAAAAATGTTTCAAGCTTTATTATTTAGTCGTTAACAAGAGAACCGAGTTTAATTCACCTCAGTTCAGCTGTGACAAAACTACAGTTAAAGCAAATGATTGGTTTGTTTTACCAACACAACATTGGTTTAGTTTCACTTCTCTCCGTCATTCAGGACACTTCTTCTTTTTTATTCAAACATACAGACGTTTCACATTAACCATGTTGAAACTAATGCCTGAAAAAAAATCCTTTATTTTTTCATTGTTTCCTTGATCCAGGGGATGAAGAAACGGACTTTAGTGAACACGTGGGGGTAGCTGAGATCAGTGCAGTCCTCTGGTGAGGTGTAAGCTGTTACACCTTGAAGCTTATTCTTGCAGATGAGTGGTCCACCAGAGTCTCCCTACAAAACAGGCAACAGAAAAACTTCCCTCAGTCAGTAGCAGTTATTATTCATCACTAAACGTTCAGTAGTTAGTCTGCTTCACATGTGACATACCCGGCAGACGCCTCCACTTTTTTTGGTAAAGTTGGTGCAAATCATGTGATCAGAATTAAAATATTGCTGCCAAATGTTTTCACAGTTAGACGTGGCCTCTATGTTCTCTGTGGCTTCCTTTAACACATTTGAGGGACAGTCATGAGCTGTAGTCCATCCCCAGCCTGCCACAGCACATTTCATGTTAGCTGATGTTTTTCCTTCAGGCAGGCCGATGGTCTTCACGTTCTTACTGAGTTTGGCTTTCTTTTTCAACTGTGGACACAGTGTGTTTGAGAGAGCAGTTACTTCCTGATTTTAGGTTAAAATAATATCTCCTACCTCACTGCATAATGCAGCGTGACAGATATACTGCCAACAGTGCTTCACAGTGAGGTTAGCCCAAATATTCATTTTATTATGAAGCTTTAAACACTCTTAGTTTTACCTTCAGTAACATGATGTCATATTCGTATTGTCCAGTGAACCCTGGATGAGCGAAATACTCGTCCACTTCGATGCGTTGCTGAGTTCTCTCTTTCTTGGTGATGTCGTGTGCTCCGAGCACCACGGTGCAAGAACCCCAGGTCTCATTTCTGAACAAGAAACACAAAGTTCAAAGAAGCGTCTGCAGTCGCACTGATACTACGGATGGTGTGAATCATAATATCGACACAAATGAAGGTCCATGCAGTCTTCTCAGTGTGTTGCAGCGCTCCAACACCGTTAGACAAAAACAGTTATATATATACACCATATAAAAAGCGTACTTGCAGTGAGCTGCAGTCAGAACAAAGTCCCTCTGAATAAGGATCCCTCCACATGAATGTACTCCCCGATACTGGACTGACACCATGTACGGTCTGGAGTGGGGCTTTGCCTCCCTGCCACCGACTATGCCGCTCTCAGCAGCCCCTTACAGGAGAGCAAAGGTCAAATCAAAACAGCGACCACAGAAAATTCTTCATTTTGGCCTTTAAAGAAGTGGGAAACTGTATTTCAGCGCAGGTCTAAAATATCCTGTCATTGAAACTCTGCCAGTCTTCTTACCTGTGAGGGAGATTTGCAGAAAGACGTAAAGGATGCAGCAGATCATGGTGGGACAGACGCTGCAGGCTTGCAGTGACCCCCCCACTCCACACGTCTCTTTTTATAACACGCCTCCCACAACAGAAACTTTGTGGTCAGAAGTTTCTGCACGGATATCACACCTTTGTCTGCACCGCTGCATGTAACAGGTGGTGGTGCATCACACACCTCCAATCATTTACCAGCAGAACATTATTTCTGTTTTCAGGATGATACAAAGAGCCTGGAAGAAACTGCTGTTGTGATTTGTTACTATGTAAATATGACTGAACTGAATGAAATGCTACCTGATGCCCCCTGACACACACATTTTCTACTCTTGTGCTACTTGGGTGGTGCTAAATAACTGGATGGAAATGTGTATGTAGGTCATGTTAACCACAGTGCACACAAAGGTGATCACACCTCTCACCATGAGCCTTACACACTCCAAAGCTTGCTCAAATAAAATGTTACAGTTCTGAGAAGCTAGTGTATACTTTAAAGTTTTTAAATGAAACAACTTACTGAAGAATTTTACTGAGCTTGGTGACCTAAGAGGTGATTGCTTGATGTCTTTGCAGGTCTATTTCCTATTTTCTTTCCAGGCTTGTTTAACATGTAAGTGATCAATCATTTGACCTCATGTTTGTGCAGCTTTGGCTGCATTTTAACTTTTTCTCCTCGGTGCAACGAGGACCAAGATGAGCGCTGTCAGAGCTACAAACCAGGTGAGCTCCAAAGGAAAAGTAATAGTGATCAGCAAACCTGATTGGTCAGGATATATTCAAACTGGAGTGTTTTTTTCTAATGTTTGCTCGACGTTAGTGAGTGAGACTGGGCGGTTGCTGGTAGAGGTGTGAGGTGTGTCTGCATGTTGAGTTTATGGTGTTTCTGATGTCTTTGTGTTGTAATGGTTTAGTTTTTTGTACGTAGTTTTTAGTTTAGTTGTGTTTTTTCCTTCTAAGTTACTCCCAGCCCAGGTTTCCTGTCCTGTGTCGCATCCTTGCGTCTCGTCTCTCTTTCCTGTTTACACTGCCCCTCCTCGTGTATTGTGCTGTCATATATGATCCCTTCCACCCTCCCTATTCACCTTTATGTCCTTATATTGTCTCAGTTTTCCTCTGTCCTCACTCAGGCGTCGTGTTTGTGCTTCCCTGTGTTCTGTGTGTTCCTATTATGATGTTTTGTGAAGCTTTTATTGAAAAATGGTTCATTACTCAAAGCTTTCCAACACAGTCCTCTCTGCTGACCTCTGCTGGACAAAAATATGAAGAGCAGTTTGAATCCACAGCTTATAATGAGCTGCTTTGTCATGATTGGCTGCTCTGCAGAGCTTCTGGCTGATGTGACGCTTTGATCTGTTGTTTTGGGTGAAAGCATGACGTTCTGTCTGTTTTGATATAAATAATCTAGATCCGTGCAGAAACTTCTGACCACCTCGTTTAAACATGTCCCGTGGTCTGGTCTCCTTTTGCGTTTGACTTCTTGATGTTTTTTATTAATAAAAATAAAAAACATACTATATATAACAATTAGGGGTGCAACGATACTCGTATCGATATTGAACCGTTCGATACAGTGCTTTCGGTTCGGTACACATATGTATGGAACAATACAAAATTTTTAATCTATTTTATCAACTTTCCTTCTGACGATGCTGTCTGTGTTGAGCGCTCAGTGGATCTGCGTTCGACTACTCCGCCTAGGCTGCACTGTCGAGCGCAGATTCACTGAGCGCAGGGCAAGCTAGCAAGACAGAAGCTAATCTCCTTGCAACATGGCAAACTGAACCTCCCCCACCCTCATTCAGATGTGGCGTTTGGAACTATTTTGGTCTTCATGTGACGTATGACCCTGAAGGTAAGCGCGTCATGGACTAAAGTAAAACAGTATGTTGGATGTGCCACGCAATGCTCAATTACATGGGTGGGAGCTAGTGTGTTAGCGCAGTTAGCTCGTTAACATGTTGACGCCGTCCAGCCCCAGGCACGGGGCGATCCGCGGCAGCTCGTTAACGGAGATTTGCCGTGTTGTGGCGTTAACGTCATTTCAGATTAACGCTGACAGCACTAGTGGGAACACAACGAATATGACTGCACATTTACTCCGACAGCATCCTAGTGCAAAGACAAGTGGAAGCAGACAAAAACAACAAGCAGCATGCTACAAACTTTACCCGAGTCATTTAGACAGCCGTTAGCACAGGATTCTCCTTATGGGGACCTGATATGTTTAATATGCTGCTGAGAATATAGCCCAGAAGAAGCGTATAGTAGAGCTTTTATTTTGAAAGAGCCATTTCTCTGTAATAAACTCTCTTTTCCAAAGATGAGGGATTCCTCCATCAGATAGATTATTTTTTTATTACTTTGTTGTTTCCGCAACATTAAATTTGAAAACTACTTTTGAGTTAAAATATATATTTATAATTTTAATAAATGACAAATTAAAAAGGCATGAACATTTTTTTGTATCGAAAAAATATCGAACCGTGACACCAAAGTATCGAACCATAAATTTTGTGTATCGTTGCACCCCTAATAACAATGTACACCACGATCTTACAACAGGCTGTGAGTAATGCTTGTGCTGTGAGGTCCCTGCTTTCATCTGATTATGAAATAAACAGGTATGTTTATATGTGCTGTAACTTCTATAACTGTAACTATATGTACTGTGTATTTGTTATGTACATGTTAGAGCTGGGAGCAGAAGCAGATAAACTGGTTTTTATTTACACTGGACCTATACGCACATACATACTATATTTACATATGGGGATGTGTACATGTATATACTATATATACACCGGCACTGGAGTGTTTATAATGGAACCTGCATGCTTAAAATCACAAGACCCAAACATTTAGGTCAAATATGATCCACAATTATATTAATGAAGTTTGTGACTGTTAGGTTGAAATTGTTAAATGTTGTCATTGTGTTACTTAAATGTGTAAGTCTTGGTTCAAACTGTAGGATCAAAGACATTCCTTTGTTTCTGACCCCTCCCCAGCCTGTTGAACGTGGGGGAGGCTGCAGTGTTTTATTACAGGCACATCCTATGTGAGGGTTCTGTTTTCTTGTTTAGCAAACTTCCTGCCTTTATGACCCTTTTGGTGAGCAGGTCACACAAACATACCCCAAACACACACACACACACTCACATGCATATGAATACACACACACACACACACACACACACACACACACACACACACACACACACACACACACACACACACACACACACACACACACACCTAGTGCCTGACACCATAGGGGTTTTTTACAATGGGTGTTTGTGTAAACTGTGTGAGGGGAAGCAGATTCTTTGGACTCGTTTGACACCAGGGCAGAGGACTGCTGCTGTCCGGCTCCCTTTGCTATAGCAAGTAAAACCGATCGATTGCTGTTCGTCTTGCTTCGTTAACAGGAAGAAGTTTCTAAACCAGCGAAGCCTGTGGAAGCACAGACCCACCAGTGACACTTGTTGTATGAGCATGTGTGATCAGTACTGTCTGAAATGTAGTGATTAGGATCAATAAGTAACCTTTGATTGTGTTATGGCCAACAGTGACAAGTCCAAACACGGGGCTAAATAAACTTGGCCCTGCTGAGATGCTCCTGGGAGCCTCTCTGCCCAGAGTTGCGGTAAACTCTTCCTTAACAGATATAGTAAGTCCGCCTGGCAGCAAAGCCAGCAAAGTTGTCAGGAGGATTAATTGTTTGGTTGGTTCGCTGTGCTTGCTTGTGTCTCTCGCTGTATTATACAGTTTTTTCACGTAACGCTGTAACCTGTGTTTAACACGGGCCTGGTGGTCGACACAGGAAGTCATGTTTCCAGAATATTTGTCCCTCATGCTGCACACATTTCATCTGATTTAGGTTAATAATACACACAGATGTGTGTGTGTGATTATATCAGATTATATTTGAGATATAAAAAATTTAAAGTTCAAACTGTTTGAAATGAGCTCAGCAGCTGCAGCAGGAATATTTTTTTTTAGCATTTTTCAGTAGAACCCGTCTTTACTTTTGTGTTTTATTTAAAAAGACACATTAAGACGAACACTTCACCACAACATGTAGATGTGCCAGATTCACACACACAGCCTCATTTTCATCTAAATAACTCTTTGATTTATTTTAAATAACACTTCTAAAGACATAACAGCACGTGGACATAACATTCAGTTAAACAGGCGCCCAGCATGACGTTTGATGGTCCAGTAACTGCTGTGTTTCACACTGTGGTGGGTTTAATACTCCAGCCTGAGCAGATATAGCTTCAAGTTTTGTTTTAAGCACCAGCTTAGTGCCACCCAGCAGGACCCATGAAACCCAGATTCAGAGTGTGCGCACCGTCAATATCACGCACAGATAAGGTGCAACATACAACACGCTGAAGTGTCTCCATGGCACACGGTTTCACCCCTCCACCACCGAAACGCTGCATCGCTCTACCTCGGGTGGCTGAAACACACAGATGATTGCAGCTGTAAGCACATCAGCTGTTTCCTTCATGTTCATGTTACACATGCATCATGGGAAAACCACACATCTGTGTGTGTGTCTGCGTTTAACATGCTCGACCTCTTTCACATGTTAGATAGTAAAAAGTAAATAGTTCATGCTCACCTTTGCTCACTGCACAGCTGTTAGAAGAACCACAGCAGCTGCTATCAGATATACAGTTAGGGCTGCAGGTGAGCTCCTCGCTGCTGCACCTGCTGAACACCGAGACACCAACAGTCAGCCTCATACCAGAGCATCCTAGGGCAAGTTTCTGAGTTCCCCCGACGATCAGCCAGAGTTACAGGGCTGAGTAAATGTCTCTGAGTCAGAGGGATGCTCAGTGTACGGTGAACTCTGACTCAGGTTGAACTTTGACTTTGAAACTTCTTCTGCAGAAACATGTTTCATGGTTGTGTCGCCTACGTCAGTCTGAAATAAGACATGAATGATCGATACAGATACAAAAAGAACATAATCAAATGGCAAAAGCGACACTGGTCCTGCACATTATGGACAATGCCAGGCATCCTCTGCACACGGCCATTAACAACCAGAAGAGTCTGTTCAGTGACAGGTTGCTTCTCCCAAAGACAAGAACTAACAGACTTAAAAACTCCTTTGTCCCACACGCCATCAGACTGTTTAACTCCTCTCTGGAGGGGAGAGGGAGGGGAAACAGGAGGACAAAGGAGGGGGAACAACTAAGCTGTAGTGCCTCTTCACCTCACTGTGCAATACTTTTGTGCAATACTTTTTTCTTTTGTAAATAGTCAATAGTTAATTCTATTTTTTTATACTTTTTCAACATGTTCAAAATAAAGATTCAATCAATCAATCAAACAGTGCAATAGACCTCAGTACTGGAAATGTGCAATTCACTTGTATTTTTATTTTTTATTCCTATTTATTCTATTTATCCCCTTCGTATATTTTATTTATATTGTCTCTGTATTTATGTGTGTGTGTGTGTGTGTGTGTGTGTGTGTGTGTGTGTGTGTAATATTCTGTAACTCTGTAACTTCTGTCGGTGCTGTGCTTTTTTGGAAATCGAATTTCCCAGAGGAACCCACCCGAGGGATTAATAAAGTTCTATCTAATCTAATCTAATCTAATCTAATCTAATCTAATCTAATCTAATCTAATCAAAGCTTGACTGACTACTGAGGGACTCGTTTATGGTTCTGTAATTGAAATTTGAGTGTTTTAGCTGTTTTTAGTTCTGTAAGAATGGAACACGGAGCAGGTTATGTAGGGAGGCCTGCAGGGACACAGGACGACCTGCATGCATGATAAACCAGCACAGATGTTTCTCTGCAGACGTCTGAGGATTTATTTTCCTCTCAGCTGAACAGCAGCTCGAGAGCTCTGAACCTTCCACGATTACTCAGCGTGTTCAGGTCTGACTGCCTGACGGCTGACAGCTGCACATCGCTGTAGTCTTTGCACCCTGTGATTGTCAGTTTGCTGTGAATGAGCTCCTCATGTCCTGTTTGCACAAACTAAAATAATGATGATCTGAGGTTACTCAGCATATTTCCTGTCAGCTCTCATAATTCGTACACTCGTCAGCGCTAGAATAATAACCATAAATTATTATAAATATAAATCAGTAGTAGTAATAACAGTAATAAGATGATGATACGCTCAGAGAAACTTTTTTATCTTCAGGCATTTTTGGTTCCATCACCTGAGATTCACATCTTAAAAATATGTCTCACATATATTTTAAAAACACTTCATTATAAGTGACGTATATTCACTAACCGACTCTTTGACTGTCAGTTGGTGTCACTTTCATCATTATTAGAGCGCTCCCCTTCGCGCTGTTGTAGTTTACCTTCCCTCGGCTGACTGGACGATGTGGAGCGTACCTGTGTTGAAGTAGTGGGTGACCTTGACAGTCCTGTTCAGGGTGGGGTTGTGGCTGAGACAGCTCACGGCCTCGTGACGACCTGCAGGGATGTGCAGGATGCTGCGGGAGCTGTACAGGTGATCGTGGACGTTCTGCTTCGTTTCAGTGTTGACGTTCCTGGACTCCACTGCCTGATGGGAGCTGTTATGGAGGAGGACCCACTGTATGTCAGGGGCAGGAAATCCTCCTTGCAGACTGCACACTGCAGACATAGCCTCTGTATTAACGTCCAGCCTGGGCTCCTGGTACGGCACTGAGGAGAGAGGAGAACAAAGGTCACCTTCACTTTTTTGATTTTTGTAGTGGGCGTTAAACAGGAAAAGGAAAAGCGTTCCAGTATCTGTGCACTAAATATGAAGCTACATCCAGTTAGCATGCATGCTGGAAACAGCTGTCCTGGGTTTGCTAACAACATGAGCGTGCTAGCCATGACAGCATGTTAGCTAAGCTGAGCTAAGCTAATTTGTGTTATTTTTGTTTGTTTTTGTATTTTGCAGTAATTTGTTTGTAATATGTTGGATTACAGAGCAAACAAAAAGGGTTTTTCCTATTTTAAGACATTTTTTTAATCTCATATTGGGAAATGCTTTTGTTATATCAGGTAAAATAATTATTATAATAAAATTTAATGCAAATATGTCAACAACTTTTGATCCTCTGAGAATAGGACAGTGTGTAAAACCAGAATATCAATGATGTGGACTCTCAACACCTCATCAGCCTTTCATGGCTGAGGGGGTATAAACATTAAATAAATCTATTAGTGTTGTTACTGTATTATTGTTGAGTCTTTACCTTACGATATAAAGGCCTTGTTGTTGTGATTTGGTTCTGTATAAATAAAATTTAATTGAATCATTGACAGCAAAACCTCAAAAAGGAAATTCCACATTCTGCATAAATCATAATAACTACAGATTTTCTCTAAATGTAATCTGTGCTGACTGTAGCTGCCTATGTTTGACCTCTGATGATGTCATCTGTTGCTAGGCAGCTCTGTGAATTAAAAGTTATTCAGCATGCTCAGGTCTGCAGTTCGTGCAGCCCAGTGTTTGCTGCAGCATGAGCTCAACATGGCCATCGTTGAAAAGCTAAACTGGTGAAATATAATCTGTGCTGATGATGTCACGTGTTACTAGCCAGCCCGGTGTGTGCCGGTCTAACTTGCCTTTCCTATTTTTGTGAGGAAAACAGAAACCTTTCTCACCAGCTACATGCAAAGTCATTTCACAGATTTGTGTGTGTTCCAGGTGGTATCGCGTCGTCCCGCTGTCGTCCAGCACTGCTGCAAATGATGAGTATGTTCTTCCATTATCGTCAAGAGTCAGGTTTTTGAGTACGATGGTGATATTGCCTCTGACTATGTCCTGAGGGAAGTCTGTGACTCTGTGTTGATAGAGCTCGTTTACATGCTCCGCCACCTTTCTTCCGTTATTATAGGAGTACAAAACCACATTTCTATCATCTTGCCAATAAAATCGGAGACTCTTCCAGTCCGTGATAGCTCTATCCTGTATGCTACATTCGAGGACTGCCGAGTGAGAGATGGTGGTGTTAACATCACGCACGAGAGTCGCATCGCCCGCTGAGATTAAAAAGAAGACAGAAAACTGTTAAAGATGAATGATTCCTCAAAAGCTGCGACACTCCAACACCAAACACTCACATCTGTAGACTAAGTTTAGCTCCAGATAGGCCAAAAGCTAAAGATGCTAGTTAGCTTTGGTGTATTACCACCAACACACACACACACACACACACACACACACACATTTAAACTGGAGTAACTTACCAACCACGAAACTGGAAAATAATCCAAATACAGAAATCACTTTGGGGAGCATTTTATCAGAGACCAGCGAGCAAAATGGATGTTAGTGAACACCAACACGACAAACGAGGCTAAACTCATGTGCAGATCAAGAAATACTTTCTGTTCTGACTCCGGTATTTCCCCGTGGCATCAGCGCTGACTCATCGTTTCAAAATAAATCACAACAAAGCTCTGATGATACACATTTAAAGCCCTACAGACACCAACTAATATCTGCACTATCTGTACCCTGTGACCACGTGCAGCTCATGTGCTTTAGCTGTTTTGCAGAGGAAGTGGGACATGCAAAATAGCTGCTGAATAGGAAATGACGTCTGTTTGGAGGACATGGAGACTGTCTGAGCCCTTCCTACCCATCAAAGGGTCATCGAGTACCAGATTCAGAGAGTACTTTCTGCTCTGCACTTTAAACAGCTTCCGCTCTGCTGAGGACGTTTAGCTGACTTCGTTGATTTTAAAAAACACCTGCTGCTAGTTACAGATGTGAAATCAGTTTGATACAATAGGAAAGCAGGACCATGACTCACAGATGTTTGCAGGTCCAATGAGGATACCTGATTCTGTTCACCTGGACGTAGCGTTTTGGGGGAGAAACGTTTCGTCACTCATCCAGGTGACTTCTTCAGTCTCAGCTGACTGCAGGTTTCCCCAGTCTTATAAACAGTGGATGTTGATCAATGTTCATGAGAATTTGCATAATTAAAATTAAGGAACAGACCTCCCAGCCCATTGTTCCTTCAGTGGGCTGGTTTCAGTCATTATGCAAATGTCCTGGTTATAAGATTGGAAACCTGCAGTCAGCTGAGACTGAAGACGTCACCTGATGATGACGAAACTTTTCTCCCACTGAAAACATCCTGAATTTTGGAGATTTACTTACCTGGATGACTGAGCATGCATCAAGATAAAGAAGGCTCCGTTTGCTGCCCAGCAGTTAAACCCAACTATGGCCAATAGGAGGAGACTCGTTACAGCTTCCTGTTGCTGTGGTTTAATTCTGAAGTTGGTTGTCTCTCTCTTACCTTTGGCTCCTCTGATCAGGCTGGTTGCAAGATAGACAGCGCACAGTGTGCTTTGAGGCAGCAGCCAAGAAAGCTGTAGTCCGCGTCTGTGAATACCCGTGTGTACACCTGTGAGCATACCTGTGTGGATCAGCATGCTTGCATTCCAAAGGTTTCTCCATGTAACGATCTGCTAGGGAGTGTGGGGGGGCCACAGCCCCGTCCCCCAGGGCATGAAGCAGGTATGGAGGAGATCAAAACTCCAGACATCCAGAGGCCCCCAGAACACAGCCAGCTGTGCCTGAGTGACCGAGCCCCAGGCCGAGAGGCCGGGGTCACCCCACCTCCGAAGTGGCCCGAGCGAGCCCCAGGCTCCAGGCCCCGATAAGCGGCCGCCAAGGAGTGAGCCGGTGTGTACCTGGACGCCCACCCCCAGACACAAAGAACCACCAACGCACCGACACCTGAGGGGGTCCGCCACTGGCAGGGGAAGTGGTGGTGGGGGGAGATAGGCCTCCAAACCTTGGAGGACCTGAGGTGTCCCCAGAGAGGTGGCGTCTGACACCCAACCTGACATATAGACACAGACATACAGGCACACACAGACACAAACATCCATTCCCACCCTCATGCTCTCATATGCACTTACTCCACACTCAACCAACGTGGAGACAGACATAAAGAGACGCTGTACACACAATCACACTCCCCAAGCGTACTCTACAAACCGGGTCTAGGTACCCTTGCCCCTGGAGGGGGGAACTGCACCCAGACCCAGGTGGTGTTACCCTTTTCCCTGCGGTGGGGGGAGGCAGACCGCCCCGACTCCGCAGCAGCAGGGAGGCCCCACACTCCAGACCGCAGTTGGACGGCCAACTCCTCCTCCTAGCCCCCCGCTCCAGCAGGCCGCAGAGAATGGGGGTGAGAGAAGACTCCAAACCTCCCTCCACCCGCTCATTGTAGTGTTGATGCATGTGTGTTCTAAGGTGCATTTAAAACCCAGGAGGGCATGGAGCTACCTGCCAGAGAGCAGCAGGTAAACGCATGGTCCCTCCTGCTGGCCCTCAATGTCTACGTGTATTCAAAATTGAGAGGTGGGCAACGACGCCAGGGGTGGGGTGTACACCCTGATGGTACTTTGGACTCCGTGTATCGTGCCCACCCCCAAGATCCTACATGTATGTGTAATGAGAGTGTGAGTAATGTGAATGTCTAAGTTGTGGGATAAAATTGAGGCAGAGGCAGCCAGAAGGGGACGGGGGGGGGGGGGGGGGGGGGGTAGCCTCCTCTGCACCCTGGTGACATACCCCTACTCCAAGGCCCTGCATGTGTGGGTGGTTGTGGTGGAGCGGGAGGAGGGAGGCAGCTGGAGATGGGGAGGAGGGGAGGGGCAGGTGACCCCTCCCTGGGGCCAGCTCCCCCGCTGACCCCAGTAGGCACCCCCATACTCCGCGACCCGCCAGGGAAAGGGGGCCCAGGCCCATCCAGACCGGGGCCCAGCGCAGCAGCGCCCCCCGGCCCCACAGAGCCCGGGACAGTCCACCCAACCCCACCACAGAGAAAACTGCACCTTCACTGACTGTACACCTACCACCTACCAATTTATTAGGTACACCTTGCTGCCAGCAGGTTGGAGACACTTTTTTTCTTCAGAACTTCATTCTTCGTGTCACAGATTCAACGAGGTTCTGGAAACATTCGTGCAAGATTCTGGTCCAGACGACGTCACTACAGTGTCTGCAGAATACTGCTGATACAAGGATGCAGGATGGATCCATACTTTCATGTTATTTATACCCTGTGTTGGGTAAGTTACTTTAAATTAGTAACTTAGTTACATTACTAGTTACTTCTATCAAAGCATGAGGGTGGGAATGGATGTTTGTGTCTGTGTGTGCCTGTATGTCTGTGTCTATATGTCAGGTTGGGTATCAGACGCCACCTCTCTGGGGACATCTCAGGCCCTCCAAGGTTTGGAGGTCTATCTCCACCCACCACCACTCCCCCTGCCAGTGGCAGACGCCCTCAGACATCGGTGCGTTGGTGGTTCTTTGTGTCTGGGGATGGGCGTCCAGGTACACACCGGCTCACTCCTTGGCGGCCGCTTATTGGGGCCCGGAGCCTGGGGCTCGCTCGGGCCACTTCGGAAGTGGGGTGCCCCCGGCCTCTCGGCCTGGGGCTCGGTCACTCGGGCACGGCTGGCTGCCGGCGGAGCTCACGGGCGCGTCACTGCAACTCCCCCTGGCTTCTGCTCCGTGGCTGCTGAGTGAGCCCTCATCTGGGACTCTCCACAGCTCTTTCTGGGACAGTGGCGCGGCTGCCCCTCTGTTGGTCTTCCTTGGTCTCTTGTGTTCTGGGGGCCTCTGGATGTCTGGAGTTTTGATCTCCTCCATACCTGCTTCATGCCCTGGAGGACGGGGCTGTGGCCCCCCCACACCCTCTAGCAGACCATGACCTTTTGAATACAAGCGCGCTGATCCACACCTGTGTGCACACAGGTGTTCACTGTTCATAGACATAAACTACACCTCTATTGGCCTCACTGGAGGGGAGAGGGAGGAGAAACAGGGGGACAAGGGAGGGCAGGAACAACTGAGTTGTAGGTGCTTTTCTACACTGTGCAATATTTGTTTTTTGTTTTGTCTTTTTTCTTATATTTGACTGTGCAATAATCACTGTGCAATATACTCACTCAAATGAGCAATCCTATTTATCCATATTGTATATTCTGTATCTATATATGTGTATATATGGTGTATTTGTATTTATGCTTATATCCTTACTCTCATTCCCCTTAATGTATCTGTAACATGCAACTTCTTTCGGTGCTTTGCTACTGGAAACTGAATTTCCCGGAGGAACCCACCCGAGGGATTAATAAAGTTTCATCTAATCTAATCTAATCTAATCTAATCTAATCTATTTCCAAGCACATTGTGCGCTGTCGGTCCTGCTTGCTACACAACAACATTCAATATTTAGTATTTACTGCTGTTTACACTTAGCTAGATTAACCTGATGGTGTTGTGTTTAGTATGTTGCTCTGTTGTTTTTGCTTGTTTTCTCTTCTTTCTCTCTCAACAGGTGATCCAGGAGATTTTTTTCTCTTCTTTCTCTTTTTAAGTGCCCTTTCTCACTGTCCCTCTTCCTTTCTGTTTTTCTTTTCCTTCATCTTTCTTTCTCCCTTTCCTATCCCTCAGTCATGTCTGTCCCGTATGTAGCAAGTGAAAATAAAATAAAATAAACAATAAAAGGTGAACCAAATAGACCAATATGGCAGGGCTGGGATGGTCCATTTGGTAAAGTAAATCCGTTGGGCATCTTTCTTTGCCTTTAGACAAAAATTCTGATGCAAAAGAGCCAAACGGGACAGGCAGAAAAAAACTCCATTTACTTCAGAGATGATGAGATCTCCTTCTTGGTGGCTTTGGGCCATATTTATAGTCCCCCCCCCCCCCCCCATCTTTAGCCAGCTCTGCCAGGTTGAGGTAAACCCTCAGCCTCTCTGCGGTCTATTGCTTGGGCTGCGTTCCACGTCCATCCTGTACGGACCTGTACGCTGGCATTTCGAATGCCTCGGTCTGCTGACGTGGTGGCTTCAGGACTAATGTCATGGTGATGTCACACAGCTTCAGCGGCTATATGATATGAGATAAACTGGTAACACCAAACCTTAACTTTCCCTGGCAAGAAGCACAGATCGATCACACCAGCAGCTCCTCCAGCCTTCTCCTTGGACTCAGCTCTCCTCCATGATTTTCTCAGGTGACGTTGTTCCTTTACCAGCTGTAGGTGTTCTCTTTCTCACCATCTTCTATTTCATTTCAAACTTGGGATCATTAGCACTGGCTGTGATAACTCCTCACAGCCACTGGTACTGGATGCTGCCACACACCTTCACTCACTCTGTGTTAACAGACCTCTGTGCACTGAATCACTTCCACAGCATGTCTTTGTCCTGTATTCCATCTCTCACCCTGAGGTGGACCCTACAATAACACACATTTATTATATTAATATAGCACAAGGTTCAGTTAGCTTTGCAAAAAAATAGCTGGTAGAAACATCCTTCAAAGAGCTACAAGTTACTTTCTTACTCTGAGTACATTTCATAGCCTGTACCTTTACTTTAAATCTATATTTTTACCAGAGTATTTGTACTTATGACTGAAACTAAGCTGACCGTTCAGAGTGTGAGAGGTTAAAGCAGCTCTGCCACATTTGTACCATCAGATCGAGACTTTGTGCTGTTCGGCTTCTTGAATTCGTCAGTTCACATTTGAACTTTCACACAGTCATAAACCACATTCCTGGTTTTCTTTGCTTTTTTATGTGTTACATGAAACATTGCAGAACAAATATCCACAGTTTCAGGTTCATTTCCTGTCTGATCAGATAGTGGCAACAAAGAAGGAGGTCTGACGGCGATCTGTCGAAACATGTGGCACTCAGACTTCTGCTTTTTGGTTTTTACTCCTCTGGGAAAAAAAGGTTTCACAGAGAGTTTCATCCAAGATAAAATGATTTATTCGGATCCTGTAGCTGCCAAGTGTCACACAGACGATCTCTGATGGGAAAAAGAAATCTGTGAGTCGCAGTAAACTGCACTCGGACAGTAACGTGAACATAACCATCGATAACATGTGACCAGAAGCCACAGCGAGAGTCAGAGTGGCGTCTGAAAGAGGAAACGGCACCACAGTCTGCAATCTGCTATCAGAGCTGCTATCACTGTTTATGAGAACATTACTGGAGCTTGTAGTTGGAGTGACTTACAGCCAAATGGTGCTTTATCAGGATGCGGTGCCCGAGTATCCACTGATGGACTGAACATCCTGCAGACACTGATCGAGTCTCACCAAAGCTTTTTGTTCTCCCTGCGGGGCGCGATGGAGTTTCTGCTCCTGATCTTTCTCTGTAAGTGAGATTGTCGCTTTTCTCATTTTGGTTTGTGCCAGTGTATTTTAATAAACCTTTGAAAGTTATTATTATTTTCCAAATAACAGCTGCAAAGAGCGTGGAAGAGAAAGAATATAAGTCATCATTGTTTAAAATGGCCTTTTTTAAATTAACATTTTGGGTTATAGTTCGTTATCTATAATTCAGTGTAGTAGCTGTAACTGACGGACTATAATCTTAAGTAATGGTTGTAAACCCAGGCAAAACAATCATAAACAGATTTAATCAGAAACCCTGCAGTGAAATCAGACAGCAGGTATGTAACAGGTAACAGGTTACGCCTCACTGAAACAGTGAGTCAGGCTATTCACAAACACCTGACGTGTGATACAAACTCACACACAACAACACTCAAACACCAAAATAAGGGACTTTAGTTAAAAGACAGAGAAATGAGGTTTCAGACTAAACAAAATAACTATATTACCGTAATTGTCGGGCTATAAGCCGCTACTTTTTGCACAAGCTTTGAACCCTGCGGCTTTTAGTCAGGTGCGGCTTTTCTATGGATTTTCCATGATTTTTGTCATATCGTAAGACGATTTGTTTTGTGTGTTCCGCTGTTGTACGGCACTACGTTGCCTGGCGGAAGGATCGAGGTTCAAGAGTGGTATGTTAGTCACATGTCCGTCCGCCAGGCAACGTAGTGCCGTACGAAGTAGCGCGAAAAACAAACTTCAAAGTAGCGCTACGCATTCAGCGGGAGGCGTGGATGACGAGCGGCGATAAACTTGCGAAAAGCAAGTTATGCCCAACTCCACCGGTGGATTCTGACAGCGTGGAAAAGTGCGAAAACATCCACGATCACCAACGGATTTTGAAGGGCTGGACTGCTGCATGATGGAGAGGAGGACACCGCCACGGCCCTTCTGAGGGTGTTCGACTCTGACACTGACAACGAGGATTTCTTTGGTTTTGAAAGTGATAACGAAGGAGAGAAGCGGAGAGTGGATGACGAAGCCATCCTGAGCCTGTTCGTTTCCGACATTGGAGAAGAGGACTTTGGTGGTTTTAGAGCGCAGGAAGAAGAGAAAGATGGTGAATGACTGACTTTTCTTCTCCGTGTCACTGCACCTGAGCCTAAAAGGTAGTCTAAATCTATTTTTCTGGTGTGCTGTAGGCTACTGTTATGTACTACATTTGTTACTCATTTATGAAGCACAGCACATGTGCAAATATGTACCCATAACTTGTTTTTCAAAATATTAATAAAAGGGGTGTGTCTCCAAACAGCCATCTCTTTCCTGACAATTCCCTTTGTGCATATTCTCTTACATATGATAAGTCAACATTGAAACACCTGCGGCTTTTAGTCAGGTGCGGCTAATGTATGTACAAAACAGGATTTTCCCCTGATTTTAGCTTTTGCGGCTAATATTCAGGTGCGCTTTGTAGTCCGGGAAATACGGTAAATAAATGTCCGTGTCAGTTCCTTTGCAAACACATAATAATCACAATCACTTAAGGAAAGACTGTCTCAGTATCTCAGACAGCAGAATACTCTCACACTGTTTTACTGCAACCACAAAGCAAAGGATGAGAAGCGACAGCGACCAAACTCCCACAGAGGAAGTCAACATCTGGGCTGGTCTGTGCTCACCCAGGAAAAAACCTCCCCTGGCCCTGTAGTCCAGGGAGCACACTCAGTCCATTCACTCAATGACGCTTTTAAACTCATTTCAACTTTTCATGACTTACAACATCAGCACACGTTACCATAGTAACACACAGCTACAGGTGGTACCTGTGCTAACACTGCTAGCCACTAACATGCTGTTATTAGTAATACAATAATACACTGACAGAAACAGTTTGAAACAAATGCATTTGAAATAATTAATCTCAAAGTATTCATCACCTTCAAACCGAGCTCTGAATTCACCAACAGGAACGTATTCTTCAGTACTCTTACAGTTCTCACCTGCTCGTTTGCTGTACATCTGTTGGGTTTCTCTCCACATCTCGCGTAGTTGCTCTCTGCGAGGTCAACTTCACACCCCGCCCCACAATTCCCTGGTTGGTGCAAAATTGAACAACAACCAATACCAGTGAACAAACTTCAGACTGACAGTCTGCTGCTCAGCCAGGATGGCAGCAGACTGCACGTCAGCGAACATTTTAGACTGTTCTCTCATTCTTTCAGTCACTTGTGGTCTGGGCGACATTTCAATAAACAGGAAAAGACTGGAAAAGCTTAAATGTACAAAGTCAGTTTCCATCATGTTAGCAGTGAACATTAAAGGCCTTTTCGACTCTGCTTGAGCCTCATGGGGTCAGGTGAACTTTGACCTGTGCCTGTTTTTGATGAATGCGCTGAATTTGCTCGTTTGGAATGAATGAATCGTTTTGTCTTTCGTCACAGTTCTCCTTGCACCTCTGCTGCTGCCAGCCTGGTGCCAAACCATCAATGGAAGCATTGGAGAGACGCTCCTTTGGCCGTGCATGCACAAACTTACTAAGAGGTTTGTCCGTGAGCAAACTTACATCTACTGGCAGGGGATGGACGGCAGCAGCAACCCCACTGTGGCCCACGTCTATGTGAAGGGAGAAGAAGACTTTCTTTATCAAAGCTCATCCTTTCAGAACAGGACTGCAATCTTCCTTTCTCAATTAGAGGATGGAAATTTCTCTCTCCTGATTAGAAACCTGATGCTGGACCACGATGGGACCTTCATTGAAGTTGTTTTTATTTCAGATGACTCAAAGGAGAATATCTGTCAGAAGACCCTGCATGTAGCAGGTCTGTATACTTCTCTCTGCAAAACAAAAGCTGATTAACATTCCTGTTTTCCTCCTCAGCACAACCAGCTAAAGTAAAATCTTAGATACTCTTGTTCAGGTTTGGACCTCTGTAGAAAAATCTGTGTGAGTTTCTAAAAATAACAACATGAAAAAATAATAAGTTAGAGCTAAAAACTAAAGTGTAATCTGATCTCTAGACTCACTGATATCCTTCTTCCTCACCATCAATTTGGACTCACACAGGTGTAAAATTCCAGGTGGAGGCAGGTGGGGTGAACAGTGCACGCTGCATCATGTTACATTATGTTGAAATCATAAATTGACCCACAAATAATCGAAAAGGTACAAAATTGACCAGAAATGAAGAGAATGACATGTCTTATACTCTGTTTCCTGTGAAAGGACCAGACCGGGTTTGGATGCTTGGATGTTTTTGTGAACTTCAGACGTCTGTGGGACCTCAGCCTGTGACGACCCACAGAAGCCGTTAACTCCTGTGGGTCATCACAGGCTGATAAATTAATCACATGCTCAAACACATTTGTACAGTCCAAAACATCCTGCTAAACTGCTTGTGACTTGTTTCCAGCGGTCTTCCAGGAACCAAACATTGAGCTAAGCCAGGCCTCAGCAACCTGCAGCACGGCGGGGGGCTATCCTGAACCTGAGGTGACGTGGCTCTCCACAGACGACCAGGGGAATGAAACCATCCTGGAGCCACTGGAAGTAAAGACTGATAATAACACCAGGAATGGAACATTCAGCGTCTTCAGCAAAGCCAACATCAGCGGATTAAAAACTGTAACGTGCAGAATTTGTAATCCCACCTCGGGCGAATGTCAGACAACAACTAAAGACGTCTCACCTGCCGGGACTTTTATTACAGGTACTTAAAAGCCAGTAATATCTCACTGTTAAAGTCACAAGGACCACGAAACACCAGCTCAGGTCACAGAGTGTAACTGCCAAACTTTATTTATTCTTATTGTACATTTTTATTAGATATAATAAACTTTACATTCATGTTAGATCTGATCTAATACCAGCTTGTGTAATGATGGAACCAGGGGTGTCCAACTCCAGGCCTCGAGGGCCGGTGTCCTGCAGGTTTTAGACGTGTCCAACGCAGCTGATTCAAATGGCTAAATGACCTCCTCAACATGTCGAGAAGTTCTCCAGAGGCCTGGTGAAGAACTACTCATGTGATTGAGGTGTGTCGACCCAGGGTGAGATCTAAAACCTGCAGGACACCGGCCCTCGAGGCCTGGAGTTGGACACCTCTGATGTAGACTCACTAACAATAACACCGATGTTCTCCTGTAGGGCATCAGGATAATCTGATCAAATGTTTCTAGAAGGCTCAGTCATCTTTGTTTCTTCTGCTGTGTCCTCGGAGCAGAACAAGCCTCTGCACACCGACAGACGTGATCAGTAAAACTAACACCACGCTCTTTTTATTGTGTTTTTTTAAAGGTGGCATCGCTGTCATCGTCATCATTACCGTCATCGTGGGGATTATCAGCATCGCTCTTTGTGTGTTCTGTCAATGTAAGTGATGATTGATATAAATGCTTCTGTGCTGAGTCAGTATTGTCTGAGTTACAGCCGAGTACAAAGACAGAAAACAGGAGTCACATCTGCAGGTTTCACTACGTTCTTAAAAAGCTTTTAGCTTTTAGCTTTTAGCTTCTGTGTTTTAGGTGAACGTTTGCAGTCTGTCCGTACTCTGCTGCTCAGATCACTCAGATCATCCTGTCTGCAGCGCTGACGGTGTAACAGTCACCCAAGAGCAAGGCACCAGGAATCAGAGGCAGTATTTTAACCCTTTAACATCCACCAGGGTAGTGGTGCTTCATCTAGGGTGGGGGTTATTCAGCTTCCACCTCTTTTTACTGAACCTTTGCCTGTGTGCAGCAGGTTTCACAGAAAAACGTCTGATGTCCAGAATGGACGAGGCTTTAGTTGAAAAGTAAGATCCTCTAGTTTCTACAAGTCACATGTGGTTAAAACTAAACCCGGCTGTCGACAGCTTAGCTGTGACCTGCTGAGAGGTGGACTGGAGTTGTTTCCTTGGATTAGACAGAGGGGCAAGTCCAGGAAAGAGTCTGAGAGTTCATACATGAAGAACCTAAATGCTAATACACAAGCAGCCATTTCAACAAGTTTGCAGGTCCTGAAAAGAAAAAGACACTTTTTCAAAGCTCTGTGTCCACAGCTTGAGTCAGCACAGTTAAGATTGGTTACTAGCTGTTATGAGCTGGTACTAGCTATTCACAGTGCAGCAACTAAAGCTAATTTGACAGTAGGGAGCAGGGACACAGGCCGAGTGCACCAGTTCAATCCAGTTTTATTTGTATTGCATCACAAAAGCAGTTGCCTCAGAGCAGCTGCTGGAGTACCTGAGAGATTCTGGGAGAGAGAAGATGTGGAAGTTAGACGCACCTGTTCAGGTCCAACAGTCTGTCACACAAAGTGTTAGGAAACAGTAAAAGTGTTTGTGAGCCTGAATGTGACACTGGTTGAGAGAACTTTTCTACCTTCTGCTTTCAGACACAATCAAATTCTCCCATAAACACAGTTTGTTGGATGTTTAGGAAAATGTTGGTCTTCAGTGTTCAAATCTCTTCTTTCCTGTTAATGAAAAACTTTCTTTTGTTGAAGTAAATGGAAGA
Organism: Rhamphochromis longiceps; assembly: GCF_057381845.1. Lineage (NCBI taxonomy): Eukaryota > Metazoa > Chordata > Actinopteri > Cichliformes > Cichlidae > Rhamphochromis > Rhamphochromis longiceps. Next base: position 39,282,036 of record NC_140572.1, read on the forward strand.
AGAACCTCCACAGGATGAAGGTCTTTCTGTTTGACTGTGGACGTTAGAGGAACTCACATTTTTGGACACGAACACCAACGTGAACGCGGATGCTGGAGCCTTATTTTTTTATTTATCGTCTCTTATTGACAGTATGACATCTTAATGAACACTGACAGGTCCGGCTCCACATTGAGCAGGACGCCGGGTCCTTCTGAATCAGCTGACTCTCTTTTTACCATAACTTTAGAGGAGTTATAAGAGAAGCCACGCAACACTTTACTTCATGCTATAAAATTTTAAAGTGGCAGATTGCAGCCGACTTGTTTTCTGTCAGGAGTCGTTGGGAGAATGGAGCAGGAAGCATTATCAGGAGGAGGAAGGACCGTCCACCGTGCGCTCGGCTGTTTGTTTGGACTGAAACAGGAAGTGATCGGGTTTTGGAAGCGGTCTGCTGGGACTGAGTAATAAAGACTGGACTGCGCAGTGACCAACATCCATGTTATGACTGTTTCTGCAGGACACGTCCTTTTCTAAAGTCCACCCTTTACCCAGAGTTTATGACTGACATCTTCTTATTACAGCCAGAAGAAGGTCGGCCCGTCTAATGCTGTGCTTCCCGTATTAGTCATTAGCAGTGTTGGACAAGTTACTTTGAAAAAATAATTAATTATAGTTACTAGTTACTTCTTCAAAAAAGTAACTGACTTAGTAACTGAGTTACCAGATTCTAAAAGTAATCAATTACTTGAAAAGTAACTATTGTGTTACTTTAAAAAACAGTTTAACGCTCTGGGGTCCAGGGTATTAATGTCCATTTTTGACTACTTTTGATGTTTCCTCCACATTTCACTTTAAAAACTGTTTATTTGTCTTGTTTGGTCTCATTGTTTTCAGCACAACCTCACGTGTCTGAATCTACAGTCATGTTTTAATTTTGACTGTATTAACAAAATTGATCTAAAATCAGATAAAAAACATCAAATCAGAGTAGAAGAAGTTATATTTTTACTGTAACAACCACAAACATGTTTAATGATCATATTTCATAACTTTAAATGCAAATATAAATTGTCAATTTTAATTTATATGCACAAGTTTTGCGAACAACAAAGTTATTTGCAGCCATTTACCTTTTACCCTTTTTTAATAACCATTTCAAACTGTTTACAGAACAATCAGCTGTTCTTCAATAAGATGCCACAAATTATTTGTGCCACTGCAAATATTTCTGTCCACTATAAAGGAAACATCACAGCCTGATACCTGCAGGTCTGACAGCAGCAGGTGTGTCACTCCTGTTTCTACCTGGAGACAGCAGTCGCCTCATTGTTCTGACACACAACACAAAACTATCCACAACACACTAACTACACAAGACAACACACTAACTACACAAGACAACACATTAACTACACAAGACAACACACTAACTACACAAGACAACACACTAACTACACAAGACAACACATTAACTACACAAGACAGCACATTAACTACACAAGACAACACACTAACTACACAAGACAGCACATTAACTACACAAGACAACACATTAACTACACAAGACAACACACTAACTACACAAGACAACACACTAACTACACAAGACAACACATTAACTACACAAGACAGCACATTAACTACACAAGACAACACACTAACTACACAAGACAGCACATTAACTACACAAGACAGCACATTAACTACACAAGACAACACACTAACTACACAAGACAGCACATTAACTACACAAGACAGCACATTAACTACACAAGACAGCACATTAACTACACAAGACAACACATTAACTACACAAGACAACACATTAACTACACAAGACAACACACTAACTACACAAGACAACACACTAACTACACAAGACAACACATTAACTACACAAGACAACACACTAACTACACAAGACAACACACTAACTACACAAGACAACACATTAACTACACAAGACAACACACTAACTACACAAGACAGCACATTAACTACACAAGACAACACACTAACTACACAAGACAACACACTAACTACACAAGACAACACATTAACTACACAAGACAACACACTAACTACACAAGACAGCACATTAACTACACAAGACAACACATTAACTACACAAGACAGCACATTAACTACACAAGACAGCACATTAACTACACAAGACAACACACTAACTACACAAGACAACACATTAACTACACAAGACAACACACTAACTACACAAGACAACACATTAACTACACAAGACAGCACATTAACTACACAAGACAGCACATTAACTACACAAGACAACACATTAACTACACAAGACAGCACATTAACTACACAAGACAACACATTAACTACACAAGACAACACATTAACTACACAAGACAGCACATTAACTACACAAGACAACACATTAACTACACAAGACAGCACATTAACTACACAAGACAACACATTAACTACACAAGACAGCACATTAACTACACAAGACAACACATTAACTACACAAGACAACACATTAACTACACAAGACAGCACATTAACTACACAAGACAGCACATTAACTACACAAGACAACACATTAACTACACAAGACAACACATTAACTACACAAGACAGCACATTAACTACACAAGACAACACATTAACTACACAAGACAGCACATTAACTACACAAGACAACACATTAACTACACAAGACAGCACATTAACTACACAAGACAGCACATTAACTACACAAGACAACACATTAACTACACAAGACAGCACATTAACTACACAAGACAACACATTAACTACACAAGACAGCACATTAACTACACAAGACAGCACATTAACTACACAAGACAGCACATTAACTACACAAGACAGCACATTAACTACACAAGACAACACATTAACTACACAAGACAGCACATTAACTACACAAGACAACACATTAACTACACAAGACAGCACATTAACTACACAAGACAACACATTAACTACACAAGACAGCACATTAACTACACAAGACAACACATTAACTACACAAGACAGCACATTAACTACACAAGACAACACATTAACTACACAAGACAACACATTAACTACACAAGACAGCACATTAACTACACAAGACAGCACATTAACTACACAAGACAACACATTAACTACACAAGACAACACATTAACTACACAAGACAGCACATTAACTACACAAGACAACACATTAACTACACAAGACAGCACATTAACTACACAAGACAACACATTAACTACACAAGACAGCACATTAACTACACAAGACAGCACATTAACTACACAAGACAGCACATTAACTACACAAGACAGCACATTAACTACACAAGACAACACATTAACTACACAAGACAGCACATTAACTACACAAGACAGCACATTAACTACACAAGACAGCACATTAACTACACAAGACAACACATTAACTACACAAGACAGCACATTAACTACACAAGACAACACATTAACTACACAAGACAACACATTAACTACACAAGACAGCACATTAACTACACAAGACAACACATTAACTACACAAGACAGCACATTAACTACACAAGACAACACATTAACTACACAAGACAGCACATTAACTACACAAGACAACACATTAACTACACAAGACAACACATTAACTACACAAGACAGCACATTAACTACACAAGACAACACATTAACTACACAAGACAACACATTAACTACACAAGACAGCACATTAACTACACAAGACAACACATTAACTACACAAGACAACACATTAACTACACAAGACAGCACATTAACTACACAAGACAACACATTAACTACACAAGACAGCACATTAACTACACAAGACAACACATTAACTACACAAGACAACACATTAACTACACAAGACAGCACATTAACTACACAAGACAACACATTAACTACACAAGACAACACATTAACTACACAAGACAGCACATTAACTACACAAGACAGCACATTAACTACACAAGACAGCACACTAACTACACAAGACAACACATTAACTACACAAGACAGCACATTAACTACACAAGACAGCACATTAACTACACAAGACAGCACATTAACTACACAAGACAACACATTAACTACACAAGACAACACATTAACTACACAAGACAACACATTAACTACACAAGACAGCACATTAACTACACAAGACAGCACATTAACTACACAAGACAGCACATTAACTACACAAGACAACACATTAACTACACAAGACAACACATTAACTACACACTCCAAACACGCTAAACGTCACAAATCTCTCTCTCTCTCTCTGTCACTCCTAAAACTTCCCCCTCTTCCTAAACAACCAAACGTCATGTTGCCATATCATTTTTTGATTGGTCGACATGGTGCATTTTTCCACCAACACCAATGGGCTGTTTTTTGTTGTGGTTTTTTTTGCTCATAAGCAGAGAGGTCTCGCTGCTGTCCTTAGACAGTAAACGTGACGAAACTATTGAGAAAAAACAGCGCGTATATCTTGTTTATCATGACTCTGGTTTTACTGGCCTATCAGCACAGTTTATAAACTGGTATATGGCACCTTGTTGCTTTGTCTTGAAGTGGTCATGTGATTGACCACGACTACTTTATTCTTCCTCAGTCAAACAGCAGCACTCGTGCGATTGTTTTGTCCCCTGAGCTCCAGGTGTTGTGCCAAAAAGTGGTCGTCGGCCAGAAAGTGATCGCCGCCCGCGAGAGCGCAGCTGCTTAAAGCTGCAGCGCCCAGATTACTTACAGCTACTTCCTGCAACTGATACAAGATGCGGTAAACTGAACACAGCTTCAACCGTCTGTTTGTTGAAAAATAGTAACGGACTGCATTTTCTGTAACGGTGTTGTAACGATAGGGATAGTAATTAGTTAGCTACGTCGTTACTAAAAAAGTAACGCCGTTACTTGTAACGCTGTTATTCCCATCACTGGTCATTTACAGGTATTTTTCTGTACTTCTTAACTATTGCAGTGCATTGTGGGAGCAAGAACCCCAAAAGGAGGGCAAAATAAGAGCAAGAGCAGACATTAGACTTTTTTAAGGCTTCATTTAGGTTTTAGACTCTGGAGTTGGAGAAGCTGCCTTCACATTTCTGTGGTAAATATTAAACTTTTAGATTTTTTTTATTAAGATAATGTTTTTCAAAACACTCAGTGATTTTGTTTAGAAAGAATTGTTAATTTATTTGTTAAATGGTGTCCACTGTATCCAGATAAGTCAGGAATATGTTGCTGACTTACTTTGAAAAGAGTTGTTATTTAGGTTTAACATGACATAAACTTTCCATTTTAGTTAATTATCTTTCGCTATGATACTCGGTTTGGCTTCCAGTGGCTGGAGCAGTTTTCATGAATACCATCTGGTCTTTAAGTCTGAGGTCATTTGCTGTTTCTCCATCCAAACTCCGCTTCTGGTCCCAACATCAAACGATCACTGAGAGTTAAAAACTGTCTAAATTCTTTCATCTTTAATGAAATGATCAGTGTAACAATTAAGTTTAACATCCATGAAAACAGACTTTATGAAGTTTAACGGATTTAGAAGATAGCAGGAAGTTGATATAGCATGATATAGCACAGTGAAGCTGGAGGATGAACGCTAACTTCTTTCCACTCAATAAAAGTTAACATGAGGGTTCCTGATGGTTAGAGACAAATGCAATCGCATGGCAGGATGCTGTAAACTTCAGCCAGGAGAACAACTGAGATAATCCATCCACAATACGAGGTTAGTCATTCATATACTGCTGCATGGGCTGTAGTTACATCGTAAGGGTTTAAAACTGAGCTTTAAAATGAACAGTGGTGGTAAAAACCAAGAGAGGCCGACAGTGATCACTGACTGTTTTTAGGGGCTTGTTCAGATTAAATAGAACAAAATACAAAACATGTTAAAAACACAATAATAAACACACCGTAGGTTGGACCTGGAAGCAGGCTCATCATCACTTAAAGACCAGATAGCAGTGTTGCCAGCTTAGCGAGTTTGTCGCTATATTTAGTGAGTTTCAGACCCCCTTAGCCACTTTTTTCTAAGAAGCGACTAACAACAAATCTGGTGACTTTTTCTGGTGTTATTGGAGACTTATGATGACACATATCGCTCTTACTCTCAACAAGCAACAGGTGCTGCCACAGGTGCAGGTGGGCAACAGGTGGGCACCTCGCCCGTGCCAAAGCGCTCACAGGCAGCGGGTAGTCCACACGGAATGACTGAAGTAATGTTGTTAAGTCCTTAAAGTCATATTCTTTTATTGTCATGACTGTATTTGAAGCTATTTTTGTATGATACCTGATTTATATGGAATATGGCTGAAGTAAACTAAAGCCTAAAATACTTAGTCAGTCATTTGTTTAATAGTAATTTAACATTATATAATTCACATATAAAACTATGAATTGTAATTTTAAATGGTTTAAAAGCAGGTAGAATAGCATATGTAGGCAAGTATACTTCTCCTTTTATCAAGAAGCAAAGACAAAAAGGGGAACAAAAGAAACAGGGCAGGGTTCGGTGGTTGAATCATCCGTCCCCACCAATGCCACAACCAAATCTACGCCCTTGGAGGAGTTGGCAACACTGCCGGATATTTAGTTGTCTGCTTCTCTCTGGGCTTTGCACAGCTCTGACTGCTAGCTAGCTAACTAGCTAAAGTCAGCCATGTAGATAATAATAATGGATTGCATTTATATAGCCCTTTTCAAGGCACCCAAATGCCACTATTCATTCACTCTCACATTCATACACTGGTGGAGGCAGCTATGGTTGTAGCCACAGCTGTCCTGGGGCAGGCTGCCATATCGCGCCATCGGCCCCTCTGGCCAACACCAGTAGGCGGTAGGTGAAGTGTCTTGCCCAGGGACACAATGACCTGGACAGAGAGCCCGGGGATCGAACCGGTGACCTTCCGGTTACAGATACGCTTCTCAACCCCCTGAGCCACGGTCGCCCCATAACTGGGAAAAGTGAAAACTTCATGGTTCTACTGATGTATAGAGAGGAAGAAATAATTTTAGGACTATAAAAACTTCCATAATAATACTTATGCTCCACGGTTGCCTTTACTGTACACTTTAAAGGGTTTCAGGAAAAGTTACACAAACTCTCGTTTTAGCCTCAGACTATCCTGGCTCGTGCTAGCAAATGCTAATGTTAGCCTCTGATTTAGGCTGCTAAAGTACAGACTTTTAGCTAGCTGACCAGGATAGACTAATTTGGTGGTTAACAGACTGAAGTCCAACTTTTGTTGAAAATTTACCCACATGGAAAAGATAAATATAACTCTTATAAAGTTTGTATCTGTCTTGTGTGAAACTTGTATGAAAAGCATACAAGAGTGAAAACAGATATAAGATCCCTTGAAAAATTATATAAATGAAACTTGTGTGTTTTGGATACTAAAACAATAAATGAAAGTAATGAGAAAGTGGCCACTTTCATGAGTAAATCATGTAAGTTTTTACTGTTTCTTTTCCATGTGGGTTATGTAGTGCTGAGCATGTCATTTCTGGTATTGTGGGATATTTTTGTGACCTCGTTGAGCTAATGTGGTTAAATCATAACTATATCTTGATTGAAGCATAATATAAGCACTGTGCTGGTGTGCAGGGCTGTGATATGCCTTATGGGGATGCTGCTAAAATATATAATTGTCTATATCACGCTTTTAGCCTAATAATGAGCAGAGATATTTGCATGTCTTCCTTCAGATCCTTAGAGATTATTTGAGAAGTGGATCATCAGCTTTTACTAAATGAAACACCTTTTACCTGTAAGCCTGGTTTAGTAACCTGTCCTAATAAATTTGTGTTGTATTTCTTATAAGGGGCAAAGTGGTGTCAGCCCTGCGCTGAGAGGGCTGTGCTCATCCATCCGTCCTGTTCTAACAAAGACACGTTTCAGGAACACCTGTAGTTCCCTTTTATTCATATAGCATCAGTGAACAAACACACGTGTTACTGTAAGGTGAAGACCCCACAGAGTTAATGCAGGACAAACGTTCACTCGGATTCATTGATGAAGTGAATGCAGGACTACATGTGTGTCCTTCTCATGAGTGGACACACATGGATGTGAACCACGCGTGTTTGGCTGAGCCAAACAACCGCAGCAGTGATTCGAACCTAAAGTACTCTGGATACTGTTACTGTACAAATACTATTACATGTTTGTTGGTCAGGTGTCCTGTAGGAAGAAAACACGTGAATGTGCATGAACGCGTTTACATGAGGACAAAGTGACTTCAAGGGAAATACAAATCTTCACATTTTGATGTCTGTCAGTTATTTTGTTCATGAATCGGCTGTTTAGTCGTTCTAGGATGAGATGGATGCTGTCATCATATTTTAGGATAGTTTTTAAGGTGAAGAGAGTAAAAGAATATTTCACTTTAAACGTGCCGATGTTGTTGTGGACTAAGCTCAGATAATTATAGGTTGTAACTGCATAGTATGGTTAAGGATATAAACATTAAGTCTAAGCTCTTCCTCTCCTGTCCGTCTTTCTGATCTGTCTCCATCTCTGAGTGAACGTAGCTCTCACCTTTAGCTTTAGCACACACTGTGAGACAAACTGTGTGTTTGCTGATGTTTGTTGAGCCGATAGAAACGTTGGAGAAACATCCTTGATGCTCTTTCCTCTTCTGTAGAAACTAGAAGCTGACGACATACGTACGCCCGCTTTAACCCAGAGTATAAACACTATAAATGATACCGTTGAACCAAAAGTAATGAGTCTGTTTTGAAAAGTCAAGGAGTAGAAAGTAGTGTTAACATGTAGGCAGTAAAAAGTTGTCAGAAAATACTGAAGTCCAGATACCTTCTACGTAAGTACAGTAACAAGATCCTTCAGTTTATCTTCACAGAGGGAGAAATGTTAAAGCTCAGAAATCTGTTTCAAGCAAGAATTACAAATACTGAGCATAACGAGGTACAGCCCATCATGTGAAGCTCTAACTTTAATAATGCCACAGAGATGAAGCTGGTCTTTAGAGTCTTGGTCTCACTCTGAATCTTAATGCAGGCTTCATCTGTGGTCATCCTGCCTCGATGGCAGGAGAGCTGACCTCAGAGCTGTGCTTCTCCTGAGCTTTCTCTTTGGCTGTCTGCGCCTGAATGGAAGGACAACGTTCCTGCATTGAGGTACAGCAGAGCAGCAGTGTTTGGTTTAACACACGTATCCCCGACAAAGTCCTGCCAGTACTGGTCAGCCCGTGTGCAGCGCCACCTTCCTGTACAGCACTAGCACACACCTCCATTCTCTGCTAGCAAAGCACCGTTGGAAAGATAAGCAGCTGACGGCTCAGGGCTGTCTGGCCTCCGTTGTCTCTGTTGGTGATCTAGAGCAAAAGAAAAATGTGTCAGTCACAAACCAGGACAGCAGGGGGCGCTCGCCAACTTTTGTTCAGTGTTAATGATGCTGCTGTGACACTAAGAGCACTCTGGCTAACGTGTGCGCAACATTTTTTGTAATAAATTAAAATTTTGATGTTTACATATTAATATCAGCTGTCCATAATTATTGTTCGACACGAAATCAGATAATTGTATCTGCTAAAACTGTAAAAGAACAACATTCAGAAGCTTACTTACATTTCTTGTAGCCAAAGGCTGCGAGTACTATCAGTACTACAAGTACGATGGCTACTATAAATACTCCAATCCCAGCCGTTTCAGCCACAGGCAGACCTTCAACTGTAAATAAGCAGATTATGTTGCATTTGTGGGTGATGCACAAAGTTATTGTGACTGCATGGATCATGAATGTAGTGGAAATGTAGTATAAATGTAAAGTCATAAATAGTAGCTTCAGTTTATTTGGTGTGTAAGTAAGTTAGCTGTGATGTGACAGTAATGGACAACAAATAAAACTGCAGCTGATCAGCAGCTCTGCTCATTTCAGCAATGCAAGTTGTCAGCTGGATGCTGATTAATGGTGATGTAACCCTCTGTGTACCTGCAGGCAGGTCTGCAGTTGCTCCCACAGTCTTGTTAGAAGTTGGGTTGTAAACGTTGCAGGTCACCGTCTTTGACCCCGTGATGTTGGCTGTGCTGATGACGCTGTAGGTGCCGTCTTCCTCCTTGTGGATCTGCAGGGTCAGAACATCAGGTGGTTCCAGTGCACGTTCATGTCCTTCGTGGTCGGTGGAAATCCATGCCAGTTCAGGTTCAGGAAAGCCCCCCTGTGTTATGCAAGTTGCTGTCATCTTCTTTTGGTTGATCTCGATGTTTGGCTCCTTAAAATTAGCTGTAAATATTGTAAATATGTATTAATGACATATATAAGATAACAAGTTTGATGTGCTGTAAAATGACGCAGATACCAACCTGCTACATGAACCATGGTTTGGCAGAGTTTGTCCTTGATTTCTCTTGCGTGGTTGAAAACGACTTTAAGGGACTTCAGGTTGTCTTCATGCATCAGCGGATCGATGATAAGGGACAAGTTTCCAGATCGTAACTGATCAGGAAAGATTTTGGTTCTGTTTTTAAATGGCAAGCTTTGATGTTCCAAATCCTCCTTTCCATTCCTGTAATAGTGGAGCATTTCAGTATTGTTTTGGTTCTGCCAATAAATGCTGACTTTCTGTGGATCAAACTGTTTGCTGAGTGTGCACTGCCAGAGTAATGGCTCTCCTCTGGTTCCATTAGTTTCAGAGGAAGCTGCCACCAGTGGGAACCCATAGAGAGCTGCAACGAAACAGACAAAGGTTCAGTCAGAACGAACAAAACAAAACAAATTTCCCACGTGTGGGACTAATAAAGGTTATCTTATCTTATCTTATCTTAAACCATAACCGCCATTCATCATAGTCGCTCCTTTGGCAGTCTGAAATCATGCAACCTGTCAGCCGTCCAACTATTAATGAAAATTATAACAAAGTTTTCAAAACAAACGTGGTAATAGTGGGACAATACAGAGGCAACAAGGCGCTAACGATGTGGAAACAATACGTTAATTTCTAAAGCACCAACCCAGTAAGACACTGTATGACCAGCGAGCTCAGATGAGTTCTGTTGACATTTTGTAACTGGATAAAAACCAGAAACTGAAGGTAATGATGTATGCACAAATACTTATGAGGCAACACCAGTTAGTAATGGTGCACTAATGTATGTGTAACAACACAGGGGCGTAATTTCCAATAATCAGACCCAGCCAATACCCCCCCCCCCCCCAATAAAATTATGAATTATCTTGCATGAGTAGGCTATTGAATTTATTTACTCATTTCAGTTATTATAATCAAAATAGTTGCATGTTTAATCATCCGGGAATTTACCCAGATTTATTTATTTATTTATTTAGACAGACATCTTACCCCCCACCCAATGCTCAGCACAAAGTTACACCCATGTACAACACGACAAACCTGTTAATAACATGGTAACATCCATGAATAATAGTTTTCATTTAACAATTTGGTGGAAAGATTCAGAAATCATAGTATAATGAACAGCAGTACACGAGAACTGCAGTATATCAGTAACGTGTTTTATGATTATTTCATTTTCATGATTTTATTAACTCTAACAAACGTAATAGATCACAGTGTGAGCAGTTTGTCACATTCAATAAATTTCATTGAACAAAAAATGAATGAATGTTTGTTTGATTGGTTAACTGTATCTTTAAGAAGCAGGCGCCGCGCTTTAATACATCTTACTTCCCACTATCGCACAGCATAGTGCTGTGGAAACGTCACAGCTTCCTCTCGTACTGACACACAGAACAACCAACCAAACAAAGTTATAATTTAATCATTTAATAATAAATAAATAATTATTAATAACCACGTTTTTTTAAAGCTACAGCCTGTTAGCAGCAGCTAGCTCCAGGCCACTGAAAGGTCACAAGCAGAATGGCTGAATCATCACCTCACTGCTTCACGCTGACGGATTTATGAAAGTAAAAGTGCAATAAAGTCAAAATCAGACCTACCGAAGAAGAAATAAAAGCTTTTCTTCTCCATCGTGAACGAAAACCCACTGGTTTGTCTCAACACGGCTGCCTGCCTGGCCACACCTGATGCCTACGATGTTTCTGCCACTGCGTTTACGTTACGCTTGCTCCGCCCTCTCAGGGCGGGCCTGATGCAAAACTTCGACTGCTGGGATTTTGTGGTCAGACACCATCTCCAGCTACGAGACAGATGTCGACTCTGATCTGCTTCATTTCTCTTTCATTAAACCTGTCAGCGCTCTGAAAGAGGTGTAGGTGTTGTTATAAGGCTGTTATTAACCCGTAATTACATTTGTCAGATTTCACCAACAGATTATTTTTTTCACTTGAAAATGTCAAAGAATACTTTAGATCTTTAAGGTTCAATAACTAAATCACTGAAAAAGCAGCTTAGGGGTGTGTGTGTGTGTGTGTGTGTGTGTGTGTGTGTGTGTGTGTGTGTGTGTGTGTGTGTGTGTTGGGATGCCAGGTTGGTGGTAATGCTCCCTCTGTGGGTTTCCTGTCAACGTTTTGTTGCTCTATTACTGCCTGACTTGAAGTTCTTTCTTTTGTAAATAAAAATCTGAGAGACAAAACTCTGGATTAATAAAAGTTTGCTGTTCCTCCAACCGTCTGTAGTACAAGCTGTTAAAGAGCAAGAACAAGAAGGACTCTGCCTACCTGCTGCAGTAAGTCTGTCCTCTTTGATGGGTAAAGCTGACGTAGCTCCTCGAATATTTTCTGTTGTTCTTAAATTCAAGTTTACATGAACTGCACGAGTTAATCACACAGTGTAGAAACTGCTGTGCTTCTGTTTCAGTCGCTCCCTATAAGAGGAAGTGTTGCAGCCACTCCTTCATGCAAACAATGTGAACAGACTGGTACGTCAACTTTGTGTGTTTAATTTAAAAAAGAAAAGGTGCCTTATTCTTTGCATGTTTAAGTCAGTCTGAGGTGACTTGTTTGCCTTGCAGCAGTTTGAAGGCTTCTGTCTCTAGAATGAGAAGACGGGTTCAGCACGGGTTGGGGAGGGGGGCACCGTGTCATCAGACTGAACCAAAGCCAGGGTCTAACTGGTTAACTGGACTGTGGTTGGTCAGTGTTGCTTGGTGATGGAGCAGAGAAATTAAAACTGAGCTCAGTGTGGAAAACGATGCTTTAAGGAGTTCGTGAACTCAGAGCGAGGGGGAATTCAGATATTACAGTGAGGGAAAAATTCACTTCCTCCTGCTAAATTTGTAAGTTTGTTCACTTCCAAAGAAACGAACAGTCTCTAATTTTAGTGTATGTTTTATTTGAATAAGACAAAATAACATGACAGCTCTTTGGTCTTTCCCGAGGGACTGTACTGGGTCCTGGTGTTGTTGTTGTTGATGTGTGGCTGGCAGCTGCAAGGCTGCAGCCAAGTGCGTTGGAGTGTACAGCAACTGGAAATAAAGACATGTATTCTGAATGTGTTACAATGTGGTTGGGTCCAACATGCATCTACAGTGGTGCTGATAGCCAGGAGTGTGGCGTGGTGGAACCAACACGGGGCCAGCCAGTGGGACCAGCTGCAGGACCGGTCTAAGCACCGGATGCAGCTAATAGAAAGTCTGTCAGCTCCCCATGGAAGTGGCCGGTCTCTACAGTGAGGCCTGCATCGACACTGCCTACCTGTGCACCTATACCCACTCCTCCAGTGGGAGCAGGTAGTGGCCGGCAGGTTCCTGTTCCCCAGAGGAGGGCGGCTGTGGTCGGGTCCGTCATGCTTCTGTACAGCCTTCCTGAAAGCTTTCTGACAATAATAGGAGGCAAAAAGAGTTCTGACAGTCTTTTCTTCTGGATCAGGTCATTTTGCTGTGTGTGTGTTTGTGCATGTGTGTGTGTCTGTGTGTTAAAGTGTGCAGTGAGTGAGTTTGTGTCTGTAAGCATTTACAATGAAGAAAAACGTATCAGCGTTATGAAGTTTGCCCTGTGCTTTGATGCTGCTGAAAACAAACGTTATGATCAGGGATGTCAAACATTAGGTTCGGGGCCAGAGTTGGTCCGACAAAGACTCCGATCTGTCCCGCTGGACGGATTTGGGAAATATGATGCTGGACAAAGAGTTTTGTACTTGCATATCAAACAAATCTTACATCTCTTCTAATAATAATGATAATAATAATAATACAATTTATTTAATAAATCGCCTTTCAAAACACTCAAGGACACTGTACACAATCAATAACAACAACAAACATAACAATTTACAAAATAATAAGGATAAAACGTTGAGCAAATAAATGAAAGTAGCAGGATGGAAAATGCATGTGGAATAGACTAATGTGAACAGGTGAGTTTTGAGTCTGGACTTAAAAAGAGGGAGGGAAGTGATGTTTCTTATCTCAGAAGGAAGAGAGTTCCAAAGACGGGGGGCAGAGCAGCAGAAAGCCCTGCGCCCCACGGTGGCTAGCTGGGGGGAAGGGATGGTGATCTGAACCAGGTCAATGAGGTATAAAGGCGAGATATGGATAGCCTTGAATGACATCGGTGGTGTCAGACTGAACAACAGTGTTAGCCGCCCTGGGCAGACCGGCTAAAACACTGTGGTCAGCAGTCCTGTCAAAGCTCCGTGGGGAATGACGAGAGGTGGAGCAAAAGGATTGTATTGGTTTAGAGTTGTCATGATGAAACGTCTTGATGCTCAATCAGCCAAGTAAGTAAATCTCCAAAAGTTGATTCTGTTCATCTGGACGTTTTCAGCGGGAGAAACGTTTTGTCACTCATCCAGGTGACGTCTTCAGTCTCAGCTGACTGCAGGTCTCAATCTTATCAACAGTACATTTGCATAATGACTGAAACCAGCCCACTGAAGGAACAATGGGCTGGGAGGTCAGTTCCTTAATCATAATTATGCAAATGAGTCCCAATCACAGAGAGTTGGGGAATGGCTGCAATCACAGCATGTAAGATGGTGACAGATGTACCCTTAGGCCCCTCCTAAATTCAGAGATGGTCTTTCCCTTTTCTCGTAAATGGCCTCCTTGACTCCGCCCTGAAACCAGCGTTCCTCCCTGTCCAGGATGTTACATCCTCATCATTGAAAGAGTGTCCACTGGCCTGTAGGTGTGAATAGACTGCAGAGTCCTGGCCTGACGAGGTGGCTCTTCTGGGTTGTGCCGTCCTCTTAGCCAGAGGTTGTTTAAATTCCCCGATGTATAAATCCTGCCAATCCTCCTGCACTGAACAGCGTACACTCTGTTACTCTGTGTGTGTCAGGGGACCCGATCCTTGGGGTGGACCAGTTTTTGGCGCAGCGTGTTTTGGGGTTTAAAAGCCACAGAGACCCGGTGTTTAGAAAAAATGTGTCTCAGCTGCTCCGATACTCCTGACACGTACGGGATCACTACAGGTTTTTGCTTGGGCAGCGGTTGTCCTTCTCTCCTGGATCGGCTGGAGCTTTCTTTGACAAAAGTCCAGCTGGGATAACCACACTTACTCAGGGCCTTCTTGATGTTCTTCTGCCTCCCTGGCTGCTGTGTCAGTGGGGATGGTGTTCGCTCTGTGTTGTAGCGTCCTGATGACGCCCAGTTTGTGCTCCAGTGGATGATGAGAGTCAAATCTTAGATACTGATCCGTATGTGCAGGTTTACGGTACACGTCAGCTTTTAGATGTCCCCCATTACTGATGGAAATCTCACAGTCTAAGAAGGCTAACCTGCCACTGTTCATATCCTCCCTGGTGAATTTGATGTGTCGGTCCACCGAGTTAATGTGATCCGTGAAATGTGGTACATCCTGATCTTTGATTTTCACCCCGGTGTCATCCACATACCTGAACCAATGGCTTGGTGGTGTTCCAGGGTAGGATAGCAAAGCCCTCTTTTCCACTTCTTCCATGTACAAATTGGCCTCGATGGGTGAAACTGGGAGCCCATGGCACCCATGTTTCTGCCTGTAGCACTGACTCTTGTATGTGAAGTAGGTGGAATGAAGACACAGTTCAAACACACTTGGTCGATGCTGAGAGTGGTCCTGTTGCTGAGGTTGGTGTCATCCTGTAATCTCTTACGGACTACCTCCAACACTTCCGTGACTGGGATGCAAGTGAAGAGAGATGTAACGTCGTACGAGACCATGGTTTCATCTGCCTCCTTCTCAACAAAATCCAGGGTGTTCTGGATGTGGTTTTCAGAGCTGCCCACCAGCGGGTTGAGGATCGAAGCCAGAAACTTGGAGATGTTATAGGTGACCGAGTTGATCATGCAGACAATCGGTCTTAAAGGTGCACCCTGTTTATGTATCTTCAGTAAACCATACCGACTTTAAGATTAAGGAACTGCCATCTTTTGCTCCACATCCTGCAAAAGAAGCAACCATGAGGGGAGAGGGTGTGTCTGGTAGCCATGTGAAGACGTGTTGTACAGGGCTCCTCAATGGACTAACTTTTTTCATAATTTCATTGCTCCAAAACTAATGAACTTTTAATAATAGTACGATAACACGCCCGTGTGCTGCTCTGAGGCACTTTTTACATCTTCAAAGCTCCGTTGTACGAAATATGAGCAAAACTAGATCGGGGAAAGAGCAGGCCGCAAAAGCCTCGGACCATGCTGAGGACAGACCGGAGGCACCATCCCATGACATGAGTGAGATTATGAGAGCTATTGCTAGCTCTGAAAAGAGGATATTGGACCGTATCGATTCAAGCACGAAAGATTTAAATGATAAAATAGACACAATCAAAGAAGATCTGGAGAAGCAAGAGACCCGTTTGGAAAGTGTAGAGTTTGGTTTGAATACTTATTCAGACCGGACAGTGGAGTTGGAAAACGAGGTTAGCAAGCTGAAATCGGACCAGCAAGTTGGACGACATCGAGGGGCGACAACGCCGGTGCAATGCACGCATTGTAGGGGTGAAGGAGGGCTTTGAAAACACCGGGAAACCCACGGCAGCTATTGCTACAATGCTGAAAGACATACTGGGCCTCGATTTTACTCCGATGCTGGACCGCGCTCATCGAAGCTTGGGTCAACAGGGAAACTCCCCCAGGGCGATCGTGGTGAAGTTTCACTATTACCAAGAGAAGGAAGAGGTTTTCCAGAGGGCCGCCAAGTCGCAGCCGTTGCTGCTGCAGGACATGAAGATAAGCATTTTTCCTGATTTTACAGCAATGGTGGCAAAGAAACGAGCTGCTTTTATGGAGGCTAAACGTTTGCTCCGAGGCTGGCGTTAAGTTTGGACTTTTGTTTCCAGCTGTTCTCCGCATCACTTCACCTACGGGACAGGACAATCGTTTCACCGACCCAGCGGCTGCAATAGACTTTATCAAAAAAGACTTACTACGGCCGTGAGAGGTACAGGCGAGTGAGAAGAGATAAGTTGGACTTCACCAGGGCTGGACTGGGACAAAAAATCGGCATTTTGACTAGAGACCGGCCCACCAAAAATGTGACGTCATTCAGGGGTAAAACCGCAAAGGATTCTGGGAACTTGTGGCAAGAGGTACTAGCGCACGCAGGCTTTCAATTGAACTCAGTTACACAGCGATAAAAAGAAACACAAACAATGGCAAGAAGCTGTTGTATTATTAACCGCAATAGCCGGCGTTGTGCCAAAAACTGATTGCTCGTATTTAAATTGCTATGAGTAACTTGTTGGGCTATAATATGTGAAACATATGTCAAATGCATCCCTCATGGATGACATAAAGTCATCTCTCCATCTCTCTCTGCTGCTCTTCTGTCTCCTGTCACAGACTTCTCCACTTTAGATGATAAATCAGCCTGGTGCAACATGTAAGGATTGGCACAATTTGTTAAGATTTTGAGGAGTTTGAGAAACTAACCTTAAGCATAAAATAAAATGTACTATCAGTAACTTCATAGCACCCGCCCAGCAGTATATAAGCTCCGTCATGCTAGCTAGTACGCAGTACCAGTTATTCTAAGCGCCTGTAAAAAGTCAGCACAACGAAAACAAACTCCAACTAAACTTGGTTTATATCTGACACAGACAGCAGGTCATAACTTCTTACCTGAAGTTCAGTTCCTCTGCCACTATGACCGGCGGCCGCCTCGCGTCTCTCCTCCTCTTGCCTCCCCTTTCCCTTATCCACCTGCTGGCCTCCACCACTTGCTGATGTTGCTAAATCTGTGGAAGCTATGCCATAGCTACCGCCAAACACTTCAGTTATTTTTACACATTTGGCAGCATCTGCCTGAAGGGCTTGTTTCTTTTTGGCCCTAATTTTTTCTGCACCTTCTTTCCTTTTTTTGTTCTCCATTTTCTTTAGTTCGTCTATAAGATTGCTAAACAAGGGGGAGGGTGCATCCGACCTCCTCGGCTGTAATTGGTCCAGCCCAGAGTCGATCATGACCAATTGGCCAATCCAACACCTTTCATTATTTATACCCTTCCCAAAAAAAAAAATCGATCGGCCCATAAAAACAAAAAATCGCCAGCGGCCCACCGGGCTAATGCCCGGTATGCCCGATGGCCAGTCCAGCTGCGGACTTCACATGTGCGATTGTTTGAACTCAAGGGACATTGTTATACATCGGTGTTGGGGAGAAGTCAAGTAACTAATTGGGCCATATTCATAAAAGGCCGGAAGGTATAATAATCTTGATTTAATTTATTAAACGGTGCATAACCAGCATAACGGTGCCCATCTGGAAAGGGAAAGGCGATGTGGCTGAATGCTCCAACTACCGCCCGATCCGACTCCTAAGCCATACTATGAAGGTTTTCGAACGGATCATCGACGCCAGGATGCGAGAAATCGTCAACTTAACGCCCAACCAATGTGGCTTCATCAGGGGGCGTGGCACGACGGACGCCATCCATGCTGCCCGCCTGCTTTTGGAGAAGCACCGAGAGAAGTCCAAGACCATCCACATGGCCTTCCTCGACTTGGAAAAGGCGTTTGACCGTGTCCCACACGACCTCATCTGGCACTCCCTGCGATCACATGGAGTTCCTGAAGCCTACGTCAACTGGACAAAGCTCCTCTACCGACAAGTCACCAGTGTGGTCAGAAACCCAGTGGGAACATCGCCGCCCTTTAACATCAATGTGGGCGTCCACCAAGGCTCGGCACTCTCCCCGCTGCTCTTCATCCTTTGCATGGACACTGCGACGGCAGATCTCCAGTCACCCCATCCCTGGACACTTCTCTACGCCGACGATGTCTTCCTGGCCGATGAATCGCGAATAGAACTGCAATACCAAACGCAGCAGTGGAAGACTCGCCTAGCTGACTTCGGCCTGAGGCTCAACACCAACAAGACCGAATACTTAGAGGCTGGCCCCCAGACCGACGGCACGATCAGCGTCGATGGAGAAGATCTGGCGAAAGTACCTCATTTCAAATACCTCGGATCGATGATCAGCAATGACGGCGATATCCTACTAGATGTACGAGCCAGGATCAACGCAGCGTGGATGAAATGGCGCCAAGTCACCGGCGTCCTGTGTGACCAAAGAATGCCCAATCGCCTCAAGTCAAAGATCTACAAGAGTGTAGTGCGCCCCGTCGCCCTCTATGGATCCGAGTGCTGGCCAGCCACCGCAAAGCACGAACAAGCCCTTCACACGATGGAAATGCGGATGCTGCGATGGTGCCTAGGCCTGACACGATGGGACCACGTCATGAACACCGACGTTAGAAAGAGGATGGGCATCGCGCCAATCACAGATAAGATGCAAGAAGCGAGGCTGCGGTGGTACGGACATGTGGTACGGAGCGATGAGAACTCAGTGGTGAGAACAGCACTGCGGCTCAGCCCCCAAGGACGTCGACCTAGAGGCAGACCAAAGCGGAGATGGATGGACCGAATCAAGGACGACGTGAAGAAGATCGAAGCCGATCTGACCGACGCCCTTGACCGACCCAAGTGGAGACGACTTTGCAGAAAAGCGGACCCTGCAACCGAGCGGGAAAAACGCTAGGAGGAAGAATTTATTATGAATACTCTGCCTTCCTACTTTGTTCCGATTTTTGATATGTTCGAGATATTGCTGTTATTCTGGGGCATTTGGTTAGAATAAACACGGGGAAAGTGGAAAATATAAGTTTTGGAATTTAGTTTAGTTATTAAATGTTATATATTTGCCCAGTTGAGGGGCTGTTTGATGGTTAACAGTATGTTTAGTCACTGTGCTATCCTAGCCTGGAGGGTTGCGATCTCAGGGATAATAGTAGATCAGCATGGGGTTTTGAGGCTCGTTTTATTTATTTATTTATTTTTCCCTTTATTTTCCTTCTCTTTCTCCCCCTCTTTTTTTTGGGCGGGGGGGGGGGGGGGGGGGTTCCAGAGGTTGGGACATATTTTTTCTGCACCTGCATTTTTGTACCTGAATGGTAAGCTCACAAAGTCATCTGCCTCTTTGTTTTATAAGCTGGAATGTTAAAGGTATAAATAATCCGGTTAAACGCACAAGGGTTTTTACTCATTTAAAATCATTGAGATCCGATGTTGTATATCTGCAGGAAACACACCTCCGATCAAGTGAACAAATTAAACTTAAAAAAAACATGGATAAGCCAAATATTTAGCTCAAAATTTGAGGAAAGATCACGGGGTGTGGCTATTCTAATTAGGAAGGGGATTCCATTTATTCCACTACCAACTGTGGCGGATACCAGAGGGAGATATATTATTATACAGGGCAGTTTGTATGGGAAACAAGTAATTCTTGCAAATGTATACGGACCAAACTGGGACGACCCAAATTTTTATTGTACCTTTTTAAAACACCTGCCAGATTTAACAGAGTCCCATTTGATACTGGGTGGTGACTTTAACTGCGTACTTAATCCTCAACTTGACAGATCAAACCCAAAACCTGATAGCAAAATTTCAAAAGCGGGTAATGTTCTAAAATCCTTTATGCAATCTTATGCTTTTTTTGACCCCTGGAGGAACAAAAATCCTGCATCTAAACAATTCTCATTTTTCTCACCAGTGTTGTAGATAGTAGAATTCTTCCCAAGGTTTCAGATTGCCAATACAACTCTATTGTTATCTCAGACCATAGTCCAGTACAATTAGATGTTAATTTTTATGAACGCTCAAGTCAAAAACCGGCCTGGCGACTTGATCCTTTACTCCTAACTAAAGACTCATTTAAAAAAATGGTCTCTGAGCAAATACAGTTTTTCTTAGAGACAAATCAAACCCAAGGGATGAAAATGACTGTTGTATGGGAGGCATCAAAGGCCTATCTTAGAGGCCAGATAATTTCATATGTATCATTTCAAAAAAAGAAATACTTACAACAAATGAACAACCTAGCCAACAGTATAAAAGAGATTGACTGCTTATATGCAGAAAATCCAACACCAAACCTCTATAAGAGAAAATTATTACTAAATTCAGAATACAAAATTCGGTCCATTCAGCAAACAGAACGTTTATTTTTCAAATCAAGGCAAAAGTTCTATGAACATGGGGAAAGAGCCGGAAAACTTTTGGCACATCAAATTAAGCAATCCATATCAGCTAACACGATTTCTGAAATCTGTAAAACCTCTGGAGAAAAGACGTCTGATCCGAAAACCATTAATGACCAGTTTAAAATGTTCTATTCCAATCTTTATACCTCAGATCCAGTTGATGAAAACAAGGTTGCTGAAATGCTTGATAGATTATCGATTCCACAAAAATCGGTAAATGACAGAACAGAAATTGATAGAGAGATAACCATTAGTGAAATTGTTGAAGCAATTAAATCAATGCAAAGTAACAAGGCACCGGGACCTGATGGTTTCCCTATTGAACTATATAAAATGTTTATAGACAAACTAGCACCAATACTCAAAGATGTATACCAGGAAATATTCTTTCAAGAGAAATTACCAGATACTATGAAACAAGCCATAATTTCTGTGCTGTACAAAAAGGGTAAGGATCCCTCACAATGCAGCTCCTACAGACCGGTGAGCCTCTTAAATTGTGATTACAAAATTCTCACAAAAATCTTAGCTAATAGAATCAATCTCATACTGCCAAAAATTATTAATCCTGATCAAACCGGCTTTATACCAGGGCGACAGTCATTTTATAATATGCGCCGCCTATTTAATATTTTATATGCATCAGAACCAAAAGAAAAGTCAGAAATGATCATTTCTCTTGATGCAGAAAAGGCCTTCAACCGTATAGAATGGCCATATCTTCATGCGGTCCTAAATACATTTGAATTTGGCCCATTGTTTCGAAAATGGATTAAAATACTTTATTCCTCTCCAGTTGCGGCAGTGAGGACAAATAATGTAACCTCTGACATTTTTCAGCTTAGTAGAGGCTGCAGGCAAGGCTGTAGTTTATCTCCCTATCTTTTCAACTTAGTAATTGAACCTTTAGCTATCGCTCTTAGGGAGGACGGTCAGGTTGCTGGAATCTCTAGGGACGGGACAGTGCACAAAGTATCACTGTGTGCAGATGACCTATTGCTGTATATATCTAATCCAACGGCATCAATCCCTAAATTGCTCAAGGTATTAGACCAAAAATGTGACGTCATTCAGGGGTAAAACCGCAAAGGATTCTGGGAACTTGTGGCAAGAGGTACTAGCGCATGCAGGCTTTCAATTGAACTCAGTCACACAGCGATAAAAAGAAACACAAAAATGGTAGGAAGCTGTTGTATTATTACTGCAATAGCCGGTGTTGTGCCAAAAAGTGATTTCCGGTATTTGCCAAAAACTGCACATACCTGCACATACAAAGTTTTGCAAAAACATTGTTTCCTTCATTCTCCTACCTACCTCCTAAAAATCAAGTGGATAGCATTTTGGAAATGGATCCTTTTGGCAAAAGGCGATTCTCCGTCATACACAAACTGATGCAGAGCTTAAGGCCTATTACTTGGGAAAAAACTAAAAATAATTGGGAAAAAGACATTGGGGTGGATTTATCTGATGATGAGTGGAGATCTTGCTTGAATCGTATACATACCTCCTCCCTTTGCACTCGCCATGGTTTCATTCAGTTTAAAATTCTTCATCGTCTTCATTATACAATAGAGAGGCTTTCAAAATGTTTCCCAGAAGCCGATCCTGCCTGTCCCAGGTGTGGACACAATCCAGCAAATGAAGGTCACATGATGTGGTCTTGTCCAAACCTGGATAATTACTGGGGAAATATATTTAAAGTATTATCTCACATCAGTGCGCAGAACTTAATGCTTGATTTCCGCATTGGCATTTTTGGAGTTATGCCACCTCAATACGAAATTAGTAAATCTCAGGAAAATGCCATAGCGTTTGCTACGTTGCTTGCCCGTAGACGTATTCTACTCCACTGGAAGTCTGATAAGGCTCCTTCATACATACAGTGGTTAAAGGAGGTGCTTTTGTTTTTACCACTGGAAAAACTTAGAGTTCTCTCATCACAACAAAAATTCTCTGCGACTTGGAACCCATTTATTGACCATATAAAAACGTGTTTTCCAGATGTGTGACGTACATTTTTTTTTGTTTTGTTCTGTTTCTCTTTACATGAGCCTCGGGTGGGGAGGGGGGGGGTTTCTTTTTGGTTTTTTGTGTATAATCGCGACGTTTTCATTATGTATTGTGACCATGATTTGTGAAAAATTTGATTTAAATAGAATTTTTTAAAAAAAAAGATTAAGGAACTGCCCTCCCAGCCCATTGTTCCTTCAGTGGGCTGGTTTCAGTCATTATGAATAATTATGAATAATTACACACACCCCACTTTGCAGTTATTTATTTGTAAAAAATGTTTGGAATCATGTATGATTTTCGTTCCACTTCTCACGTGTGCACCACTTTGTGTTGGTCTTTCACGTGGAATTCCAATAACATTGATTCATGTTTGTGGCTGTAATGTGACAAAATGTGGGAAAGTTCAAGGGGGCTCAATACTTTTGCCAGCCACTGTAGATAGACGTAACCAAACCCAACTCTGTGTGGCTCAAAGGCATTTACTCAGCGCAGCGCCTTTATCGTTTATCAATCCAGTCCTGATAGCCCTGTGGATAAATCTGACCCGTCATTCCAAAGTAGGCCTCCAAACCTTGGAGGGCCTGAGGTGTCCCCAGAGAGGTGGCGTCTGATACCCAACCTGACATATAGACACAGACATACAGGCACACACAGACACAAACATCCATTCCCACCCTCATGCTCTCATATGCACTTACTCCACACTCAACCAACGTGGAGACAGACATAAAGAGACGCTGTACACACGATCACACTCCCCAAGCGTACTCTACGAACCAGGTCTAGGTACCCTTGCCCCTGGAGGGGGGAACTGCACCCAGACCCAGGTGGTGTTACCCTTTTCCCTGCGGTGGGGGGAGGCAGACCACCCCGACTCCGCAGCAGCAGGGAGGCCCCACACTCCAGACCGCAGTCGGACGGCCAGAGAGCAGCAGGTAAGTGCATAGTCCCTCCTGCTAGCCCTCAATGTCTACGTGTATTTAAAATTGAGAGGTGGGCAACGACGCCAGGGGTGGGGTGTACACCCTGATGGTACTTTGGATTCCGTGTATCGTGCCCACCCCCAAGATCCTATATGTATGTGTAATGAGAGTGTGAGTAATGTGAATGTCTAAGTTGTGGGATAAAATTGAGGCAGAGGCAGCCAGAAGGGGACAGAGGGGGGGGATGCCTCCTCTGCACCCTGGTGACACACCTTTATCCCAAGGCCCTGTGATTGTGGTGGAGCGGGAAGAGGGAGGCAAAAAAAATTACATAACTAACAAATCAGAGCACAAAACGTTGAAAACTTGGGTCCATTATCAAAGTTTCCTTCCTTTACAGTCCGGGTCGGAGGCTTTTGATCCTCCTGATTTTCTCCAAAAAGTTGTCCAACTGGGTCTCAACTCCAGGGAGAGTAGTAAGGAACATTTGGATAGCATTGCTAAAGCCATTTGCACTGATCTTTGTGAAAAATTAACTATCTCTAGGGCTGAGGATTTAATGGCAGGTAGCGCCTTTGGATGTCTCTTGGTTCCTGTTTTACTTTGACAGTCCCGCGTCCTGTGTTCAGTTTTCTGTGTTTTGCTTTCCCGTTGTCTCACCATGTCAGGTTAGGTTCAGCTGTATCTAATGACAACTCTCAGCTGTTATTATGTTACTGTCAGGGGAGTTTTCCCAATTCTGACCTTATACCAAAATTCTACAATACACATTTAATAAATAAATATATACATACATTTGACCATTAATCTGATTAAAAATTTTACATTTTACACTTACACCTTAACAATTATTATTAAAAAAAACACCAAAAACCTATGCACAGAGATTGGCCACACTCCCTTAACCCATGACCTTCAAATGGTGTCCAGACCCCCGGGGAAACATTTGCCCAAACATTTGGGGGGTGTCCAAATTTATAGGCTGCATCCTGCAGTCCTGCCGAGGACCCGGCCTTCGTGGTCTACGTGGGCCTTCGTGGTCTACGTGGGCCTTCGTGGTCTACGTGGGTCAGGTCCTCCGTAGGCTGGAAATGCGAGGCTGTGAAATTGGACGGTCTAGCCTTCAGTTTTGCTTCACCGCTGTCTCGGTGGAGTTTAATAAACTCAGCCGTCTGCTCCATCACGAATACATCATGGCTGAGCTGCTGTCATTCCCAGTCAATTTCGGTTTGTTATAATATCACTAACAGTTGACTGTGAAATATTTAGTAGTGTGGAAATGTCATGAGTGCAGTGGTCAGAATTCTGGAAAAGATTTTTAAAAAAGACGTGCCCACTCCCCCCCTACCCCCCAGTGGTCCTAATCCTCTTCCATACAAATCAAAGCAATACAAGACCAAACAAAACCCAAACTTGAAAAACTAAAAAATAAACTTGAAAGAGCCTGAACATGAAAATCCGGCGCATGTGTTAAAAAAAATCAACACACTGGCTTGGTTCGTCTCACCAGAGTCACGCGATCAATCATGTCCAAGGCATCAATCGTCACATCACTGCGTCAGTACCTGATTCAATGGTTTATAACAAAGTGATTCATTGGTGTGTTTTGGTGATTTTGTGGCACAGTGAACCAGTGTGCGACATGATTAGAAACATGGAGCCAGTTAGACAGGACGTCTGCCTGTTCCTAAACCAGTTCATCAGCAGTTCTGCTCCCAGGTCAAAAATATACATAAGAAATACACAATACATGTAGTTATTACAGAAGTTATAGTATATTATAAACACACTTGCCCACTGGTTAATTACATAGTCAGGGTGCTCAGGGCAACTTATTGTGGTTTGGATGTAGCGTAATTTTTTTTTTTTATTAATAAAAAACATAAAGAAGTCACAAGCAGAAGGAGAATGGCACATGTTTAAACAAGGAAGGTTTATTCATCTAAATTATTTATTCTTAAAATAGACTGAAAGTAATTTTTTCACCCACAAAGTATACATGTTTACACATAATAACCCGACATCAACAGAAGCTGTCGGCTCAGCTCTGTAGAGCAGACAATCAGAACAAAGCAGTTCATTATAACCTCGAGATTCAAGCTGCTCTTCATACTTTGGCCACCAGATGTCACCAATGAGAACTGTGTTGAAAAGCTTCCATTAAGAAACCGTTTTTCAGTACAAACTTTAATGCTTTAGAAAGCGTCATTTGGCCATCACTGTGCCGTGGATGCGTGGAAACATGGCGTGAACGTAACAGACAACCTAATACTGAATGCATGACAGCTAAACCCATAAATACACATGAGAGTGACGAGGGAAAAGGAAACACACGGGGAACACAGCTGGGACGAAATAAACATAATGACAAGACAGCAGGAAGCAACCTGAACACACTGAACATGAGATGCGAGACTGTCAAAATAAAACAGGAAACACGCAGACTAAGACACACAGACCTGACATGGCGATTGAGAAATAGACACTGCAGATGAGACATGGACAAAACTAAGCATCAAATACAGAGAAAGGGATGGATAGGGAGAACAAGCCTGCAGATGGGAAACAAGAGGAGTAGACGAGACAGAGCGAGTGAGGGGGACACGAAGGGAGACAAAGACATCACCGAGACACACAAAGGGCGAAGGAGACTTAAACACAGGAGACATGTAAACTCACACACTGAAGACACGACACCAACCAACATAGTGGGCAGATGGGAGAAACCTAAACAGGGAAACATGGAGAACTCAAAGAGAACACACTGAAGCCTAAACTAAACTAAACAAGAACATCACAGTGCGAAAAGGTGTGATGGCGAGGCATGAGAGGCAAATACTGTTTATGGGGTTTGCCCTAATACTGCATTAAACATGGGCTATGACATTTATCACAGGAATATCCTGAAATTTCTGCCTTCCACCTGTAAGCAAACAAGCAAAGAATTAAAGCTGTGAGGCCCGGAGTCAAACTGCCAAGCTGATGGTCGATTGATTGTAATTTGATGATATGATTATATTTCAGTCCTTCAGATATAAAAACATCAGAGTGTGGCCAAATTTCATCAAAAAATTTGTATTTTAATACAAACTTCTTTATTTTCTTATTTAAACTTTTGTTTGATCAGCCTGAAATCTTAAGAACAGTAATAATACCAACTTCAGGACCAACTTCACACCCGATCAGATCTGCACACTGTTAGACCTCTGCCTCACCACTACATATTTCAAGTACAACGAAGGCTTCTACACACAAAAACATGGCTGTGCCATGGGCTCCCCCGTGTCACCTATTGTAGCCAACCTTTACATGGAGGAAGTGGAGAGAAAGGCTCTTGGCTCTTTCAAAGGAAGAGTACCCAGCCACTGGTACAGATATGTGGACGACACCTGGGTCAAAATCAAGACACAAGAAGTGGAATCCTTCACTGCGCACATTAACGCTGTGGATAAGAACATCAAGTTCACCAGGGAAGACACAAAGGACGACTGTTTGCCTTTCCTGGACTGCGCCGTGCACATTGAAGAGAACGGCAACCTCAACATCGAAGTTTACCGGAAGCCCACACACACGGACCAGTACCTCCTCTTTGACTCCCATCACCCTCTGGAACACAAACTTGGAGTAATCAGGACCCTACACCACCGGGCAGAACATGTTCCCTCTAAGCCTGAAGGGAAAAAGAAGGAACACACACATGTAAAGGAAGCACTCAAAACGTGCGGCTATCCTAAATGGGCGTTCTTAAAGTCAGCAAAGAGGCACAGAAAAGAAGACCAGACACCAGCGAGGGAGGATAAGAAGGACAGACGCAACAACATTGTCATCCCCTATGTAGCCGGTGTACCAGAGAAACTCAGGAGAGTTTTCTCCAAGCACAACATCCCGGTGCATTTCAGACCCAGCAACACACTCAGACAGAAACTGGTTCACCCGAAAGACAAAACCCCAAAACACAGACTTAACAATGTGGTGTATGCTGTACAGTGCAGTGAGGAATGCTCAGACCTCTACATCGGAGAGACCAAACAACCACTTCACAAGCGCATGGCACAACACAGAAGAGCCACCTCCACAGGACAAGACTCAGCAGTCCATCTGCATCTAAAGGATAAAGGACACTCTTTCGAGGATGCCAATGTTCACATTTTGGACAGAGAGGACAGATGGTTTGAAAGAGGAGTGAAAGAAGCATCTATGTCCACTGTGAGCGACCATCTTTGAACAGAGGCGGGGGTTTATGACACCAACTCTCTGCCATCTATAATCCAGTTTTGAGATCCCTTCCCAGACGCCTTAACGCCCACTCACATCCTGGGCCATCTGACCTCAGGAATTCGCATGATAAGGTGGGGTCAGGTTTCACAATGAACTCACCCGAAACTCTGGCTGATTGGGACCCATGCCCAGTTTCCCACCTTGGCTCAGGCGATTAGAGGATCATCAGGGGGTCCTTTTGTCCCTCTGTGGGGGGAAACTCCCACTGGGTTTATATCTGGGACTCTCCACCATTTGACCTTAGAACTGAAGAAGCTTCTCGGACGAGAGGTGAAACGTCTTCAAGCAACTTAAAGAAGTCCAGACGCTTTTCTTTGCAAGCTCCTTTGACTACGATGACCTGGATGACTGAGAACCTTCACAGACAACAGTAATAATACAGTAATTTATATTAGTGAAATGTATTTGTTTGTATACCCAATCTCCTCTGTGATTTAATCTGGACCTCTGGACAGCTTTCGTCCGCAGACCTCCGCGATCTTGCAGGAGTGTACCAATTCAAAAGATCAGGAAGGTATGAGGGTGCTAACCTGTGCAAAAACAAATAATAAAATCTTAAAAACTAACAGGCAGCCCGTGTAAGGATGCCAGTATGGGAGATATATGCTCTCGCTTCCATGTGCCAGTTACTAACTGTGCCGCAGCGTTTTGGACCAGCTGCAGACGGCTAACTGGTGACAGACTAACACCAGAGTAAAGAGTATTACAGTCGTCGAGACGAGATGAAACGAAGGCATGGATAGCTCTCTGAAAGTCTCTGAAACAGAGAAATGGCTTCTCATTGGCAAGTAGCCGAAGATGAAAGAAACTGGACTTGATTACAGCATTTATCTGTTTATCAAACGTTAGGAGTGAGTTTTGACTCGAAGTTCCTCACAAAGAGATTTTTATACATTTCTAAGGGGCCGAAGTCGCAGTGGTCACAGGGACCAAACACAATCACCTTTGTTTTCTGTTCATTTAGGTTAAAAACGTTCAGAGGATTCACAGATTTACGTTTCAGTCGCAGGTAAATCTGTGCGTCGTCTGCGTAACAATGGAATGAGATGCCAGGTTTCTAAAAAACTGAACCCACAGGGAGCATGTAACCTGAAAAAAGAACTGGGCCAAGAATGGACCCCTGGGGGACCCCACAAGACAGTGAGGTCTTTGAGGATTATGTATCCCCCAATCTAACAGAAAAACCACGGCCGGACAGGCCAGATTTAAACCACTGCAATGCAGTCCCTTTGACTCCAACACAGTGTACAAGCCGAGAGATAAGAATCCCATGATCTACAGTATCAAAGGCGGCACTGAGGTCTAATAGTATTAAAATGGCAAAATCTCCCAAGTCAGTAAAAGTTCAAATGTCATTAAAACCTTTTAAAAGAGCAGTTTCAGTGCTGTGGTGCGCTTTAACCAGACTGAAATGCGTCACTAATGCCATGTTTTTTGAGAAAGGTCTGGAGCTGAAGGAGGACAACTTTGTCCTGGACTTTAGAACAAAAAGGCAATTTGGTCTGAAGTTGGATAAAACTGATATTTGCTTTTTAAGAATAGGTTCCACCACAGCACGTTTGAAGTCGACACACCCTAATGGCAACAGAAAGCAAACTCATACCCACAATATCAAAAACAACTTTCGGCAAACGCGATTGAACAATATCCAGAGAACATCTGGTGGGTTTCAAGTTGTTGACTGTTAGGTTTATCTAGGCACAAACCGATTGCTGGAACAACCAAGACAGTTCACTACAATGGCAACAACTGTCATGGTCCTGAGTCCGTGGACTCAGTGATTTTGTGTTTAGTGTAGTTATTGTTATTATTATCATTATTATTTGTGGACTGTTTTGGGATGGTTTGTGTTTTGGGGTTTTTGGATGCTGGGTTTCTGGGTTGGTGCTCCCTGTTGGTCCCTGGTGTTAGTGTTCCTCGTCAGGTTAATCAGGTCCAGCTGTGTCTCCCACCTGTGTGTGATTTCCCAGTGTCCCTCTGTGTATTTATAGTGTGTGTCTGCCTGTGTTCCTCCACATTACTCTGTGATCTCCGTCTCCGTGTTCATCTCCTGGAAACTCTTTGTGAATCCACTGTGTGCTCCCCCTGCTGTCCTCCCTTCGTGTTCAGGTTTGTCGTTCTATAGTTTAGCTTCTCCTAAGTTCTGTTTTACCTTCCCCTCTTTGTGTTCGGCCTTTTATAATAAACCACCCTCGCATCTCAGTAAGTGCTGCCTTCAAGTCCTCTTTCCCACACCTCACACGGCTGCTGCCGATAGTTACTTTTTAAAAACACGATTTACAACCTGAAGAGGTGATAAAGTGATAGATCTTTCAGCCCAATTCTACTTTTTCTGCATAATCCATCATACAAAATGTAATCAAATGGAAAAGTCTCTTTTTAAAACTTGTTTTATTAGTTTTAATCTTTTAACTTTATGCATCAAGCAAACATTAAATTATCTGCAACATTCTCTGACTGGAAGAAATTAGTTTAACATTTAAACCTATTTTCTGCACATTCCAGCACATAAAATAAAATATTTTGTGTGTTTACACTCAGTCTTTCAAATAGATGCAAGTAAAACACAGCAGAAAATAAATAAAGTCAAAGACTCAGCGGTCCTGTTGCTCTATTTTCACCTGTAAAGCAGGAGTGGGGCAGGCGGAGGTTTACCCTGGTGCAGGTGTGCCGCGGTCAGTGGAAGAATCCGCGAGTTTCTCTGTGAGTTTCCCATTACGTCGTAGCTACTCGGTGCTTGTTGGAAGTTTAGGGGTTTTTTCGCTGTAAAAAGAAGTTTTCTTCCCACGCACAGCGGACACTAATGTTTTTGTCACTTTTTATGGAATCAAACTCAAAGTAAGGTCAGTACTTCCACGCTTTAAACGCTGCACGCTCATACTCTCTCTGCACTCGATATGTGATCCATTGTTGATCTGCACACAGCTGTTGCCACTAACGGCGCACTCGCTTACGTCACTGTCGTGAGACATTCTCGCAAAAACTCACCGTTTTAGTAACGCAGTAACGCAGCATTCCTACGGGAAAGTAACGGTAATCTAATTACCGTTTTTGCAATAGTAATCCCTTACTTTACTCGTTACTTGAAAAAAGTAATCGGATTACAGTAACGTGTTACTGCCCATCTCTGGGGAGGATAATATGAGACCTGATATCTGTGATCCCATTAATGAAGAATTTCAGCAGGTTTCATACGTTGCTTTCGAAGCTGCATGGGGAGCAGCAGCAGATTAAGAACTGAGTTAATAATAAGTGAATGAAGTCTGTGACAGTTATTAGACACAATCTCAGAGAAATACTGTTTTTGCTGCTCTCACGACCTTCTGATAATTTAATCCACATGAGTTCCCGCTTTCATGTCACACCTGATGTGCCCAAATACAGATCTCACATGATTACCTCAGATACAGCTGATGGTTTGGTTTGTTCTTATAAAAACTCTAATCATGCCTTACTTTCTAATAGGTCCTCTCACTTGACCACTAACAGCCGATTGTCTGTTTAATTCAACCTGCTTGGAAATTTTCAATTCCAATTCATACATGATACCAGAGAACTCAGACAGCAGAAAAGCTGAGCGAAAATAGAAAAGGACAGACATCAGGTATCGTTTGATGTTCTCAGAGAATCTTTGTTAAACCCACATCAGCAGTGTTATAATTATAAAAAAGGTGTTTTTCAGGTGTGTAGGTATGATTTGAATTTTGTGCTCTTTACCTTTCTTTAACATTTTCACCTGAAAACAGAAATCAGTCAGCCACAGACGTGGAAACTGAACCGCTGCTTCTCAGATGCAGCTCCATCAAATCTGATGAAACAGCAATGATGAACATCCAGCTCTACATCCGTGTCAGTTCTCCTTTTTCTGTTATGAAGTACCCGCTTTCTGTTAACCTCATGACGCAAATCCTGACTCTCACAATGAAGAAGAGGAAGCAGCACTGCCACTTCTAAGGTCACAACATTAGTATCTGACATTTCAGAGAAATGTCTGAGAAGACAAAGGTCGGAGGTGCCGTGTGACTGAAGTTTAATACCTCGTCCGTCCTCCTCTACAGTTTCAGATCTTCAGATTTCACTGTTCACTATTTTTATCAATGAGCTTTATTCCAAACAGAATCTGAAACCTCTGTATATTGCCTGAAAAAACAGGCTAACTGCACAGTGTTGAATCAAAATTAACAGTTTTACTGTATAAATAAATTTAAAAAGTAGAACAAACATTTTTTATCATCTAAACGTGTCCTCATTATATCATAACCATACCTTGTGCCTCTATCAAGGGGGCTGCTAATGACAAAAGAAATCTCCATAGCCTCCCTTAAAACCCGCCTTCCAGCCAAATGGCTGGTAGGCTTTTAGCTAGGCTTTAGCTTCAGCCAAGTGGAAGCTAAATTGGCTAGTCATTCATATGTAAATTAGGTTGTTATCTGGGAATTCTGGAGGGGGGTGGGGGAGCTGCTAAAAGCTGTGAACTTCCTTTTGTGTTCGTCTTGATGCATTCTCAATCATCCAGGGAAATAAATCTCCAAAAGTCACCAACTTGGAGTGTTTCAGTTTGCCATCTTAGGGAGAAATCAACACACATGGGTGTATGTCCTTTGTTGCTGAGATTTATTGATAAAAACAGTACAAAAAACCAACCATTTGTACACATTAGAGATGGCACGATACCACTTTTTTATGTCCGATACCGATATCATAAATTTGGATATCTGCCGATACCGATATGAATCCGATATAGTGTTTTTTAATCAACAAAACTGTTTTTTAAATATCTTGCTGCATTTTGTATAAGTTCATACTCAAGTTTAAAACAACAACTACACTAAAGCTATTCTGTTATACCTGTATGCAAAAAAAATGTTTCATAGTTCAGCAATACTGATCAATCTAATAAACTTAAACCTACACCATCCTCCCTATTCTGGTATTTTAAAGAGTACTTAGCATAAATATTAAGCAACCTAACTAATAGGGTTCCAACTCCCAGCAACAACAAAAATAAATAAATAAAAAATAGGGAACCACCCCTCACGCTCCACCTCATGATGCTTAATCGACGTAATCAACCTTAATTTGATGCAGTGTGAAAAAAAATGCACAGAAATCAATTATTTTTCAAGAAATATTAAATAGATTCAACATCTTTCTTCAACAAAATTGCAGACTGCACAGATGGTACCTTCCCAAAGTAAAAAGTACTATAGCTTACTAGGGTATATATATTAGACTTAATAGTCACTATATACAGTAATTGACTTCTATTCATTTTACATCAAATTAAAACTTTGGGTGTAAGATTCAGATAATTATTTATTAAAAGCTCGACATTTTAAATGAGAATAAGAAAGAAAAGTATGTCTTTGTGCCCCCTTTTCCCTGTTAATGCCCTATCAGCCCCCCTGGCTAAACTTTGCTAGATCCGCCCCTGCACAGTTACAGCCGTCAGCTACGTAGAAAAAGATCCTCGAGTAGAAAGTAATATTAAATACATTCTAACAACAGCTGATCAAGCTTAAACGTGCTGCTGTTGTTCAGCCGCTGGTTTCCTCTTTCTGGTGCAAAGTGGGCCAAAAACAAACAAAAGAGACTCACGACAGAAAAGCCGATCAGCTGATCGTTAAGCAGTTTCATGATTGAAGTAGCAGCAAGAAGAGGCAGTCGCTCCATATATCGTTTGTTAAGCTTAACGCAGGAATGCTTTACAAACATTCAGAGATGGACTTACACACTTGCTTTACTTCTCTCGGGATAACTTTGTCGGAGATGAAATGCCGGGTTGCTAGCGAAGCTCCACATGCTATCCAGACCACCGACAGGTCCTGCATGCCACAGCCGCTCTATCACGTGATGCATACTGCTCCGACGTGCTAACGTTCTGAGGTGAGTTACGGCGTGTTGCAAGTTTTGTGAGGTGCTTTCGTGATATTTAATGGATCGGATTACATTTTTTATTTTTCTCCGATATCCGATCCAGTAATTTAGGTCAGTATCGGACCGATACCGATACGTAATATCGGATCGGTCCATCTCTAGTACACATATTTACAAATAATAATAAAAAGTGAGTCAGTACATTTCAACATTTTCAGCAATCACTCACAATCCTGGCACTGCCATGGTATCTGTAGTCTGCATTTACCACATGTGTATCTGTAGCAGTGAACACATCGCACAGTGGCATGATTGTTCTTGCATTTGTGTTTGACCTGACACATTGCTCTTTTTCCAGGGCTCGGTGTGGAGGGTTGTGTCCAAAGCAACTGTTCTTTTCTGTTTCATTTTCTCCGTCTCCTGCTGCAGACAAAGAGATAATGATAATGACTGCTGTATCTGTGTAATGTTCGTTCTGATGCTCCCTGTGGCCTCTAAAGCATCTGAGCCAACTGTCACAACCTTTCAGAAACACCTGCAGCTCCTTCCTGACAGAACCTGGTCGATGCGGGTACGAGGCCCCGTGCAGCAGCAGTAAACACGTGTCTGCAATGCTGGAAATAAAACTGAGCTCATTCTGGAAAGCAGAGCTGGAATAAACAATGCTTTAAGGAGTGCATTAACTCTGGAAGAAAGAGGGGCGGCGATACCCTGCTATTATATTGGTCCATAGTTTCCACTGATTGTTGTTTTATTGTAAGAGATGAGTAAAGTGAGTGTGAGACGTCGCAACTCTTTGTGGCGAGTACTCATCACAGGACGGTTTGATAGCTGAAGCGAGCACGAGCATCTTACTCACATCTGAAACTAGAGCCTGATGTAATAGAAATAATCCTGCAAAGGTCAAGAGTTCGTCTTTCCTTCCTGTTATATTCAAAGCACTTTAACCTTTGACCTCTGCTGGATGCCCCCTGGTTCATACTGTAGCTTAGTGTTTGTGGCTGATAAAGTGCAGATATTCTCCCACTGGTGGAAAAGATCACAGCAGTTCAGTTTAAGACTGTTTTAGCTTCAGTGAGAGTCATCATCAAACAAGAACGACGTTTCTGTGTAGAAAATAACTGATTTTGCTTTTATTTAACTAAAAGTGATAATCCTGCTTAAATAGCTTAGTAGTGCACAGGTTCTGTGCACAGGCATTCATATTTCAGGGGTAATTGTGCCTCCTCGTGCCCCCTTCTATGGCCATCATATATTGGGTATATGGATGGAGCGGGCCTGGGGGCCAGTACGTAAATGTGAACCCAAACGCAGATTCAGACGCAGACAGCAGGAATCAGTCTTAACTTGGCTTCATTTACAGACCCAAGAGAAACACAGTACACGGGAGAAATGTGCGTGGACGTGGAACTCGAACGTGGGTCTCTGAAACAGCACGAGAAAGGTCAGGAGGGGCACTGCGGTACGGAGACCTGAGGACATGTGACAGACTGGATTAAGTGAACACGAACAAATAAACCACAAGAAGCAAAGGCGCCGTATTACTAACACAGCTACGCAGATGAAGAGATGAATAGTTGTGGTCTTCAATACTGCTAAGTGATCATCCAGCATCACACACAGGTGATCATGACAGGTGTGTTGATGTGGGCTCCACTGGGGTGGAAAAACACAGCCAGTCACCGGGAGCATGACAGCATATCTAAAATGAGAACATTCACTTTCCAAATAAACCAGTCAAGAGTGTTGTTGGTCCTCCTGTTTATGTAAATGATCTACATTCTCCATAATCATCACTATGTTCCCAGCACAGATCTGGCAACAGTGGGAAGGAAAAACTCCCTTTTAACAGGAAGAAACAGGACAAAGACACCCTGTGGAAGAGAGCCAGAGGTTAATAATAACTAATGATTAAATGCAGAGAGGTGAGTGAAGAGGAAACACCCAGTGCATCATGGGAATCCCTGGCAGCCTACGTCTATTGCAGCATAACTAAGGGAGGATTCAGGGTCACCTGGTCCAGCCCTAACTATATGCTTTAGCAAAAAGGAAATTTTGAAGCCTAATCTTGAAAGTAGAGATAGTGTCTGTCTCCTGAATCCAAACTGGAAGCTGGTTCCACAGAAGAGGGGCCTGAAAACTGAAGGCTCTGCCTCCCAGGGAGCCAATGAAGAGAATCCAATACAGGAGAAATTTTCAGCGTCACTCTGAGACAGGATATTTCTAGTTTTAGAGATGTTGCACAAATGTAAGAAAGCAGTCCTACATTTTTGTTTAGTATGTGCGTTGAAGGACATGTCCTGGTCCATCCATCCATTCGCTTCCGCTTATCCTTTTCAGGGTCGCGGGGGGCGCTGGAGCCTATCCTAGCTGTCATAGGGCGAGAGGCGGGGTACACCCTGGACAGGTCGCCAGTCTGTCGCAGGGCCAACACACAGGGACAGACAACCATTCGCACTCACATCTAGTGGCAATTTGGATTATCCGATTAACCTATACCCACAAGCTGCATGTCTTTGGACGGTGGGAGGAAGCCGGAGTACCCGGAGGGAACCCACGCAAACATGGAGAGAACATGCAAACTCCACACAGAAAGACCCCGGCCTGATGGTGGAATTGAACTCAGGACCTTCTTGGTGTGCGTCAACAGTGCTAACCACCGTGCCACCGTGCTGCCTGGACATGTCCTGGTCAAAAAACAGAAATCAGGGCAGCAGTTCTTGTTTTTCTGTTATGAAGTACCCGCTTTCTGTAACCTCATGACGCAAATCCTGACTCACAGTGAAGAAGAGGAAGCAGCGCTGCCACTTCTAAGGTCAGCTTGTATTTCTCCTTCCAGAGAACTGACTGAGAAGACAAAGGTTGGAGGTGCCGTGTGACTGAAGATCTCTCGTCCGTCCTCCTCTACAGTTTCAGATCTTCAGATTTCACTGTTCACAATTTTTATCACTGAGCTTTATTCCAAACAGAATCTGAAACCTCTGACAGCCATGAACCATTTCCTGTGTTGTTGTGCTGTGGTGTGCACAGGTGCCATGTGGTGTTGTCCTGTCTTGTGTATGCTCAATCTGAGGAAACAGAGTGTTTCCCACTCATCAACAGCAACAAGATAACACAAGTAAACACCTTCATGACCTCAAGCTGAAGCACATTTTGTATCTGCAGCAGGACAATGATCCAAGTCCGACTCTGAGTGGCTTTAGAAAAACAAAATGAGGACTTTAGAGTGGCCTTCAGGTCACTTCCTGTGTGTTTGCTTTCAGGTGTTTCTGACTGCGTCGATGCTTTCTAATAATAAGCCGAGCGCTCGCATTCACAGCACAGCAATGGGAATGTTAAATGCCGCCTGTGGGGTAGTGATGTTCCTGATGTTATTTCATTCTAACTTTCAGAATACTAAATAAACCACTTCTGCACTCAATATTGAGTCTGATGTTTGAGGCTACAGTTTGTCCGAACAGATAAAAGATTAATCATATTTCAGAGCCATTTGAAAATGATCCCAGCAAATATTTCAGTGTTCAATAACCGTCTGTAATCAGTCGAGTGGCAGCTCAGAAGTCGTTTAGAATGAAAGCTGAAGCAGCACGTCTCCTCCCTCACCTCTGTAATGGTAATTATCTGTTTACCGATTAGAATAAAACTAAATAAAAAAATAACATTTTCTCAATTAAAAAAAACAAGAAGGGTAGCACGGCGGCACGGTGGTAAATGGTAAAATGGTAAATGGCCTGCATTTGTATAGCGCTTTTCTAGTCCATAGGACCCCAAATCGCTTCACACTACATTCAGTCATTCATGCACACATTCACACACTGGCGATAGCAAGCTACATTGTAGCCACAGCTGCCCTGGGGCGCACTGACAGAGGCGGTGGTTAGCACTGTTGCCGCACAGCAAGAAGGTCCTGAGTTCAATTCCACCATCAGGCCGAGGGCTTTCTGTGTGGAGTTTGCATGTTCTCTCCATGTTTGCGTGGGTTCCCTCCGGGTACTCCGGCTTCCTCCCACCGTCCAAAGACATGCAGCTTGTGGGGATAGGTTAATTGGATAATCCAAATTGCCACTAGGTGTGAATGCGAATGGTTGTCTGTCCCTGTGTGTTGGCCCTGCGACAGACTGGCGACCCGTCCAGGGTGTACCCTGCCTCTCGCCCTATGACAGCTGGGATAGGCTCCAGCGGCCCCGTGACCCTGAAAAGGATAAGTGCATGGATGGATGGGGGGAAGAAAAGGGGTCACTCAGTCCCACAGATGTCCAGGTTTAAATTCCCCTGAGCTGATTGGAGCTGATCGTCCTCACGTGTTAGGGATTCCTGACTTTATCGTACTGACATCACCACAGGAAGGACAGACGTGCTGTCAGGTGTGTCACCATGACACAAATGAAATATAATTTAGAAGTAACTGAAAGTAATATTTAGAACTTTTAATCCCAGTCTGTGCTCATAACAGCAGATTCATTGATTCTTTACAGTAATCTGATCGTCACTTTGTGCTAACACAGTTAATATAAATATACATACAGCGGACGCATGCACATTTATTACTGTACATTTCTTTACAACAGTCACACGGACTCTTCAGAAGAACCGAGGTCATGATGTCATCTGTAATCCATAACCAGGAGTGAGGAGACGCTCTCGGGCTCCAGGCGAGGTTCAGTGGAGCCGTGAGTGCTCGGTGCTTTTGCGACCACTAGCTGCCCGTTGTGTTGCTGTTGTGGTGGTGATGACTGTAAGTGTGTTAGGTCGTGGACACGTGCAGAGCAGAGAGAGTCGACGCGTCGGAGAGCAGGTGTGACAGACCTTTGTGTTTACAGTGAAGTCTCCCTGAAATGTGATGTTTGCAGCTGGAAGCATCAGTAAAGGAGGTCCTGCTGGCTGTGTGTCTGCAGCTAACACAAACTCAACACGTTCTTTAAATATCCTGTTAAACTCTCCTTTAGTTTTAGGATGAAATGAGGCTCCAAAGTGAACCAGCGCATGTTGTAGCACCAGTTACCCAAAATCCTGTGAACTTCCAACAAGTATGGAATAACCAGAGGTGGCAAAAGTACACTTAAAGAATACTCCAGTAAAAGCTGAAGTACTGATTCAACCTCTTTACTCAAGTCAAAGTAAAAAAGTACCGGCTCTGAAATGTAACATAAGAAATAAAAACATAGCTCCGCTGGTCTGATGCAAAGGGAACCGAACCTTGTGTCTATATTAATGTAAACAGAAAAGTGAGTACATGAAAGTCGGGGGTGGGGGGAGCCTAACATCAGTTGTAAGGGCTCAGCGTGGGGAAAGTGCTTTGGCGTAACCAGCAGCTGGGGGAGCGCCTCGTCTCCTCGCCTCTTCTCCTCACCTCGTCTCCTCGCCTCGCCTCCTCGCCTCTTTCTCCTTTCTCTTTTCCGTCCCCCGGTCTCCTACGTTGTGGTTGTACAAACTCAAATTTTTAAAATTAAATAAATAAAAAACCTTTAATAGATTCTGACTCGTGGACCATTGTAAGAAATGCTGTAATGGTCCAGTTGGGAAAATAACTCTGGCAGTTCTGATCGTGACGCTGTTGGACTGATTCAAAAACATGAGGACTGACATGTAAGCTTTAAATGAGCACTTGAAGCTCTCTCCTTCCTTTCTCATCTTTCTCGAGTTAGTTTCGTTTCTCTGTGAGTTGGACCTTTAGCTGCCAGACACACTGACAGCATAGAAACAGTTTGTTTGTTAAGCTGATGCACCTGAAATTACCTGCAAACGCGTTGCTTCCTTTCTGCTCCCTGGTCAGTATTACTAGCTTCAGAGGATCAGTGAGCGCAGCATATGAACATCTGACCACGTGGATCATGCATAAATTGTCCTGTTGCCTCTTCCACCCCCCTGTCCCTAAATTTCCAGTGTTTCATGTTTGTCAGTGTGTTACTGTACCAGCTGTGTATCGAATGCACACAAATTAAAATGCATAAATAAATATATAAAAGATGAAGTAAAGGAGTAAAACTGTTGTGAACATGTTCATAGCAACACTCCATTCACATGCTGCTGAATCATCGTCATCATTATTAGTCATCACTGCTCCTCATTCTCACACAGCAAAGATGGATTCAGCCTCCTATAATCTGTATTTACAGCATACAGCAGATGTCAGCTAACATCTAAAACAGCATTAAGTTATGAAATTCTGGATTGTAGACTCTTACAGTTCAGAATCTTTAAATAAAGTGACAAACAAGAAAACGGTGCAGCTGATCGGACCCTGTTCAGCTGGGAAACAGTAAAGACGCGAAATCCTTGTTTTGTTGCTCGAGGAAAGCTGAGCTCAGTCAGTCACAGCAGCTTCACCGGCTCACGGTTCATTTGATCGTTTCATCCTTCTCGGCGTCTTGAGGCAAAAGCAGAGCTCAAACAGAACATTTTAGCTCCCTGCATCGTTCATTGGTTTTACTGTAGGTTTCACTGAGTCCGCCTGGAGAAGAACTCGTTGGCACTAAGAACGAGCCAATAACAGGTCATTTTAAACTGAACTGTGCAAATAAAAAGGTTTAAACTCTTCAGGAAACGACTCTGCCGACGCCTCTGGTGTGTCGGCCGCACAGCCGTCGTCCTGTTCACAGCGTGTGTGAGTGCAGTCGAACAATGAATCCATCCTCAGTTTAGTCAGTGTTTGCG
Source organism: Rhamphochromis longiceps (assembly GCF_057381845.1). Lineage (NCBI taxonomy): Eukaryota > Metazoa > Chordata > Actinopteri > Cichliformes > Cichlidae > Rhamphochromis > Rhamphochromis longiceps. The sequence continues at coordinate 39,323,165 of NC_140572.1, forward strand.
TGCACGCTGCCTCCGCCTTGCTCTGCACCACCTGCAGGGCGGTGCTCCTGGTTTTCTAAAAGAAAAGCAGACAAAACATTTTTCTCAGAAACGATCCAACAGCGATTTCTCGACTGTGAAACAGATGAATGCAGGTTTTAATCCTCTTCACCAGAGTGTGTGCAGCACAGTTAGAGCTGTAAGTATCTGGACATCAAACACTTCTCATTTTCTATTCAGTGTCTGTTCACCATCACAGTGACTCAAACAGTTAAGGTGTGACCAAAGTGCTGCTTTAAAATTACATTTTTATTCATATTTCTACAGACTGTTAATGTCTGCTAACTCGGTGCAGCACAGACACGAACACTACCTGCTCCATCTAGAAGGTTTTGGTCCACGTTGTCTCGATGTGCATCTCCCCACTCATCTGTGGAAACAGCACATCAGAGTGTAGCTGCTGAGTGTGTCAGTCATCTTATCTCATTGTGTTTGTGAGTGAGCCAAAGTCCAAACCTTCATCCTGTGGATCCTCGTCGTCTCTGCTCCCTTCATTTGCTGCCTCTTGAGATTCTAACAAAATCAAAGAAACAATGGTTGACAAACATTAAAGAACTGTGACATGTGACACGCTGTCTTTGGATGTGAGAGCTCCGAGACCCTCACGCTGCAGGATCACTCTTTGCATGACTACCAGAGTCCCTTCCAGCTGATTTCAGGGGTTCCTTCTCTCCATGACGAGTTTAATTTTGAAATATAGCCGTCTGCACAGTGTTGGTAACACCATCATGGTCTCTACCATATATTTCCAAATATGTCACTATTTCCCAGGCGTTCCAGATGTTGAACCTCTGCTGTGAGAGCACCAGGACCGCCTCCCCCCTTCTTACCTTCTTGGAGCTCCATTTGTTGGTCTGCATGGTTTTCACCTCCTGGCTGTTCTACACCAGAAACAAAGCAAAGCTCTTCAGTCAAGAATCAACTGTGGAGCTGTGACCCTCCAATCGTGTCATCATAGATCTTTTTGACCTCACTGCAGAATTACCTCCATTCAGTTGTCCGTTGGATTCATCGCCAGATTTGCAGCCTAAAAGCAAAAGCAGAGGAAAAAGGTTAGGAGCAGGAAACACTAAATAACTGAAGTGCTGTGAGAAAAATATTGTTTCATTTGGAAAGTCAAATATGGATGTGGGAAGAAACAGCCAGATCCTGACTGGTTCACCAAAGATCTGACAGATAGAAGTTAAGCTCGAATCTAACTCAGTTACGGTCACTGTCACTTCCTGTTTTATTTTGTAATCCTGGATATGTTATGCCTCTGTGTCTTGACTAACAGTCTTGTTAGTAACAGTGGCTGTATCCCAACTCAGGGTCTGCAGCCTTAAAGGCGCATTTTAAGGCCGATTACGTCACAGCGACGCGACGAAGGCTGTCCCAATTCGAAGGCTGCTCGAAATGCGGCCCTCAAATGCGTCCTTCATTTCCCTGAATTTTAAGGCTGTGGCAGTGTAGACTTCGTGGCCCAACATATCCCAGAATGCATAGCGCGGCGGTGGGTGTGGATAATTTTGCCGATAAAAAACGGCGGATGAGGGGCGCCCAAAGAGTGAACTTTAAGTACTGAATATGATGTCACTTATTTATGTGCAAATGTTTAATAACGAAGAGCATTAAAACATTACTGTTGGCCACATGTCGGCAAAGTCATGTGACATTAGTGACGTTTGTACTAACTTGGTTTTAAAGCCTTTACTTTAAATATACGTCGTTCAATAGCTGAGCTTAATCTCACAGAGAATGATCAAAGCTCATGTTGAAACAAACAAATGAACAAAAGATTTTCTCCTTCATCTCTGTCAAACACAGCTGTATGACACGTTTCCAGCTGTTAGTATCATGGTTGCTAGGCAACCTGGGCAGCGCGACGGAGGCTAGACCGTCCCATTTCACAAGCCTCGCACTTCCGGCCTTAGCGGTCTTTGAGTACGCGGCCCTTGTGGACCGTTAAGGCTGCAGACCCTGAATTGGGATACAGACTCTGTCTCTTCCCAGAAATCACAGACCAGGCACATAAGTGTCGTTAGCACAGCTGGTGCAGGGTCCTCCAGTCACTCACTCTGCAGCTCTACAGACTGCTGACCTTTCACTCCTGTAACACGACCTGTTAGGACTTGCTGAGCTTTGACTTCTGGCAGTTAACAAAGTTTGAAGGTTGCTTTACTTCCTTGTAAACTACCTGGATAGAATACAAAAATCTGTTTAAACAGAAACAGCAGCTACCTCTCAGTGTACTGATGCTTTACTATGATCATTGTATGAATGGGCAGCAGGTGCATGTACTGGTCTGCTGTGGTTTAGTGGTCGATCTACGTTCCTACCCTGACGTTTGCCCTGAGCTGAAATGATCTTCCCCGAGGAGTTGTTACTCTCCCACACTGGAGTAGCTAAATGTCCTCTGATGGATCGCTGCAACAGTCGGGGCCGACTTAATGAATCCTCTCTGCACTGTGAGAAAACGTTTCTTCTGCTTCATACACTGTGTAACTGTGACAGCAGTGTTACTTATGTAGCTACGGCTGAGTCTATGACCACACAACAATACAGCCATAGCTACAGTACGACTGTAAAGACGACTCAGTTTACAGGTTAATAATAACGTTGTGTTGCTGTGCTGTGTGACACGTTTGTCTCATTTAAAACGTGTGTTTGTGGACAGCCTGTGTGACTTTACAGACGGATGAACGTTCGCTCTCTTTATGAAACAGCTAAGTGCTCCGTAGGCGGGGTCAAAACGGTGGCTCTGACCCCGCCCACTTTAACATCACAAAAACATGAAGCGATCACAGCAGTATGCTCCTGCTGATTGCTCAAGCATGTCTGCATGTGACCCGAAGAGGTCATCAATGAAGACACGACGCTGACAAAGTGCAAAGATTCTCCATCACAGCTCTGAAGACCTGAATCCAAAAGCCTAACAGGGTCTATGACTGTTCAAACTTTTGACTGATTATTGCTGTCACTGATTTATTGATCAGTGTTTGAACAATTCATTTTCAACATTACATCATATGTTTACTGTAAATGTTAAAAGAACATAACTCAATGTTTTACTTACGTTTCTTGTAGCAGATGTATGTGCCTACTGCTAATCCTGCTATTACTAATGCTACTGAGACAGAAACTAGACGTATGAATGCGTGCACTCCTGGATTTGTGTCTGGACCTGTGAAGAATATGACAGAACAACAGAAATGAGCTGGGCTGCTTTACCAACAACTGTAATTATTATTCAGGTTACCTTAAAATCCAGGTTAGGCTACATGAATATTTTCTCTTATTAATGAAATTCTAACAGTGACAGTGGTGTCCCATAACGATGTGGGCTTCATAGATAATTGGCAAACCTTCTGGAGGAAACCTGGTCTTGTTAGGAGAGACGGCATCCATCCCACTTTGGATGGAGCAGCTCTCATTTCTAGAAATATGGACAAATTTATTAAACCCCCCAAAATATGACTATCCAGAGTTGGGACCAGGAAGCAGAGTTGCAGTCTTACACGCCTCTCTGCAGCTTCTCTCCTCCTGCTACCCCCCAAAACCCATCTCCATAGAGACTGTGTCAGCTCCCAAACAGACAAAAAACAAACTAAAAACCAGCAACAAACAACTTAAACATAAACAATTACAAAGAAAGAACAATACAGTATCCACATCTGAACCAAAGAGTAAAACTTTATTAAACATTCAGTTCATCTGGACGTTTGCAGTGGGAGAAACGTTTCGTCATCATCAGGTGACGTCTTCAGTTTCAGCTGACTGCAGGTTTCCTTATAAACAGTACATTTGCATAATGACTGAATGCAAATTCTCATGACCATTGATCAACAACCACTGATCAATTATTAAATATTAGGTCTCTCTCCTCCAAGTCTCTGTTAGTACATGACTTAATAATTGATCAACAAATCGATTTACTCTGCCTTACAGAAACCTGGTTGCAGCAGGATGATTATGTTAGTTTAAATGAATCAACACCCCTGAGTCATTCTAACTACCAGAAACCTCGAAGCACAGGCCGAGGGGGAGGTGTGGCAGCAATTTTTCACACCAGCCTATTAATTAATGAAAGACCAAGACAGACTTTTAATTCATTTGAAAGCCTGATGCTTCGCCTCGTCCACCCCAGCTGTGAAACTCAGAAACCAGTCTTACTTGTTATCATCTATCGTCCACCTGGGCCTTACACAGAGTTTCTGTCTGATTTCTCAGACTTTATATCTGATTGAGTGCTCAGCTCGTCTGTAATAACACCACCACTCATTCACCTATAAGTATGTCAAAGATGGCCCCGCCCCTCCCTGAGCCTGGTTCTGTTGGAGGTTTCTTCCTGTTAAAAGGGAGTTTTTCCTTCCCACTGTCACCAAAGTGCTTGCTCATAGGGGGTCATATGATTGTTGGGTTTTTCTCTGTATGTATTATTGTAGGGTCGACCTTACAATATAAAGTGCCCTGAGGCGACTGTTATTGTGATTTGGCGCTGTGTAAATAAAATTGAAGTTGAAATCTGAAGGACAGCCATGTAACACTGTCAGGACAGTGATGGCAGTATCGGTGTCATCTCTGTCATAACGTTCATCAAACATTCTGCAGGATGATCCAGCAAGGTCTTGGAGGATTTACAGGATTTCGACTCAGTGAAGTGTTTGCTGACTCAGAAAGTCCCTGATTTTTATTGGCTTTTAATGATTTTTAATGTCTTATGTTTTACGGAGTCGTGGCTCAGTGAGGACATCCCGGACTGCGCGCTCAAGCTGGAGGGCTTTCATCTGCTGCGCGCGGACCGGCAGGCCGCTCTCTCCGGTAAAACCAAAGGTGGAGGTGTCTGCTTCTACATCAATAGTGGCTGGTGCACAGATGTAACAGTGATTGCTCAGCACTGCTCTCCCTCTCTGGAATATCTTTTTATTCACTGCAAACCGTTTTATTCTCCGCGGGAGTTTGCTTCATTCATCCTGGCCGCTGTTTACATCCCGCCAGACGCGGATGCGCAAGCAGCTCAGTGCGCACTCGCAGAGCAGATTCTCCACACGGAGCGGACATACCCGGACTCTCTCATCATTGCTCTTGGGGACTTTAACAAAGCCAATCTGAGCCATGAGCTTCCGAAATACAAGCAGTATATTAAATGCCCGACCAGAGAGGAGAGGACATTGGACCACTGCTACAGCACGATCAGCGGGGCCTATCGCGCGGTGCCCCGCGCTTCACTCGGACTTTCTGACCACGTCATGATCCACCTAATCCCCGCGTACAGACAGAGGCTGAAGCTCTCCAAACCTGTCGTGAGGACCAAAAAACTGTGGAGCAACGAGGCTGTGGAGGAGCTTCGCACGTGTTTGGAGACCACAGACTGGGACACAATGAAGGCTGCTTCTAACAGCTTGGACGAGTTTACGGACACTGTCACCTCCTATATCCACGTCTGTGAGGACAGCATTGTGCCATCACGCACCAGGGTGAGTTATAACAATGACAAACCCTGGTTTACTCCTAAACTCAAAAAGCTGTGGCTGGAAAAGAGTAAGGCGTTCAGAAGCGGAGACAGGGACTGCTACAGAGAGGCCAAGTACAGGTTCACTAAAGAAGTGGACATTGCTAAACATCAGCACTCTGAGAAGATGCAGCAGCAGATCTCAGAGAATGACTCGGCCTCTGTGTGGAAAGGTTTTAGGAATATTACAAACTACAAGCCTAAAACCCCCCACTCCACTGATGACTTGCTCTTAGCCAACACCCTTAACAACTTCTACTGCCGTTTTGACGAGCCATCAGGCAGCCTTCACACCTCCAACGGCCCCAACAATAGAGGCACTTTGGACACTCATTCCCCCACCTCTCCCCCCTCCACAGAGCCATCACCACCTTCAAACTGTTCACCTACAACACCCCCCTCCTCACCCCACACAAAAGAGGATTTCACACCACCTCCTCCGACCACAACTCTTCATATTCATGAAGCAGATGTGAGGAAGCAGTTTAAGAGTCTGAATGCTCGGAAAGCTCCCGGCCCAGACGGTGTGTCTCCTGCCACCCTCAGACACTGTGCAAACGAGCTGGCCCCAGTGTTTTCTGGCATTTTCAACTCCTCACTGCAGGCATGTCATGTGCCTGCCTGCTTCAAGTCCTCTACCATAATCCCTGTCCCCAAGAAACCTAGGATCACTGGACTAAATGACTACAGACCCGTGGCTCTGACATCTGTGGTCATGAAGTCTTTTGAGCGCCTAGTTCTCTCCCATCTCAAGACCCTCACGGCCCCCCTCCTGGACCCCCTGCAGTTTGCATATAGAGCCAACAGGTCTGTAGACGACGCCATCAACATGGCCCTACACTTCATCCTGCAGCATCTGGACTCCCCAGGAACCTACGCCAGGATCCTGTTTGTGGACTTCAGCTCAGCCTTCAACACCATCCTTCCAGACCATCTCCGAGGCAAGCTTTCCCAGATGAATGTGCCTGATCCCATCTGCCGGTGGATCACTGACTTCCTGACGGACAGGAAGCAGCATGTGAGGCTGGGAAAGAATGTCTCGGACTCCCGGACCATCAGCACCGGCTCCCCTCAGGGCTGTGTTCTTTCTCCCCTGCTCTTCTCCCTGTACACCAACTGCTGCACCTCCACCCACCAGTCTGTCAAGCTAATCAAGTTCGCAGATGACACCACCGTCATTGGGCTCATCTCTGACGGGGATGAGTCTGCCTACAGGAGGGAGGTTGAACGTCTGGTGTCCTGGTGCAGCCACAACAACCTGGTGCTGAATGCCCAGAAGACAGTGGAGATTATTGTGGACTTCAGGAAGCACACAGCCCCACTCCCCCCCATCATCCTGACTGACACCCCCATCACCTCTGTGGACTCATTCCGCTTCCTGGGTACCACCATCACCCAGGACCTGAAGTGGGAGCCCACCATCACCTCCGTCATCAAGAAAGCCCAGCAGAGGATGTACTTCCTGAGGCAGCTGAAGAAATTCAACCTGCCAACACGGACGATGATGCAATTCTACACTGCAATCATCGAGTCCATCCTCACCTCCTCCATCACCGTGTGGTACGCTGGAGCCACTATCAGGGACAAACAGAGACTGCAGCGTGTTGTGCGCTCTGCTGAGAAGGTGATTGGCTGCAGACTCCCATCTCTGCAGGACCTGTACACCTCCAGGACACTGGGGCGTGCAGCTCGGATCTCAGCTGACCCTTCTCACCCTGGACACAGTCTGTTTGACCTGCTCCCCTCAGGCAGGAGGCTCCGGTCCATTCGCACCAGAACCTCTCGCCACAAGAACAGTTTCTTCCCCTCTGCTGTTGGACACATGAACAATAACCATATGACTGTTCCCACCACTAACACATGACCCTACGCTGTGTCACTGCATCATTTCATGTCTGGCACTGATCACCACCTGCACTCATGTATATATCTTTCTACGTAGCACTCATAATTCTTATTCTCATGTATATATCTCATGTATATCTCATGCACATATCTTTCTTTCTACATAGCACTTTAATTCTTATTGTCTGCACTGAAGCACCGCAGCAATTTCCTAATGTTGTAAACCTCAACATCTGGCAATAAACCCATTCTGATTCTGATTCTGATTCTGATTCATTTTAAAAATGTTCCCCAGATTCTACCTGAAACTGTGTGAACATCCATCGGGGGACGGATGTACAACAGAAACATATCAGCAGCGTCCCTTCAATACTGATTAGGCTCAAACAAGCACTGAGTTTAACAAAATAGTGCTAATGTTACAACATTATCTAGCCCCGCCTCCACCAGCACTCCCACTCTGACAGATACTGGGGTTTGCTGATGCGCTGCACTCACCAGCACCATCTCTGTCTATCTTTGTGGTGGTGTTGATGCTTTGGTTGGAGCGAGGGTTGGTGATGCGGCAGGTCACCGACACCAGCTCCTTCACACTGACGGAGCTCCTGACAGTGAATGTTCCATCCTTTGCGTCCCTCTCGTGGGTCGGTTTGTATTCATGCAGGTCCACATATTCACCACCGGTCGTGTTTTGACCCGACCATGACACGCTGGATTCAGGGTATCCTCCACGCGCTGTGCAGGTCACAGTGTCTGCTGTGTCAATGGTCAGGTTTATATCTCTGTAGGAAGCTGTGACAGAGGTGAACACTGTTTACACACCACAGACATTCAGAGCACATCAGCACAAACACTTCATGCCAGAAACAAGAACATCAGAGTCAGAGCTGTATGAAAAGTCTCAGGGAGACGTATTCGATCTGGACGTAAGAAGATATCTTCCTTACCTGAAACCTGCAGTGTTGAGTTGCAGCGGCGCTCACGTCTGTCTTTGAAGGAAGCCATGACCCAGAACGACTTCTGGTCGTCTGCAGCTGTAACACTGTGAAGTTTAATGGAGATGTTCCCCGATCCAAACTCAGAAGCAAAGACTGTAACTCTGTTCCTGTAGACTTCAGATGTTGTTTGTTGACACGTTTGTTCACAATGAATCAAAATGTTTTCAGTCCCGTCCTCCTGCCAGTAAAACCACTTTGGCCTTGTTGGAACTGGGAGTTTACAGGTAACCAGCACAGAGCCTCCAACAGTGGCACCGAGGAGCTCCGCTCGCTGACCCGAGATGAGGGCTGGAAAAAGAAACACAAACACATCAGTAACGATGTAATTATGACATCAGTGATGTAACGCACAGTTTAAGAAAACCAGCCAAACTGTAAACAGACAGGCACTGACAGGACCAACTTCAAGTTTGTTTTTCACTATTTAAAGATTTTATTTTAAAAACAGAAATCTGATTGGTTCTTTGTGCCTCACAAACCTTTTTCCTTCTGGCTGGAGTGCAGTCTCTCACACTAGTGGCTAATTTGGGTCATTAACTTTCCCAAATTACTATCAGTTGTTTTGGATTCTCTGTATTTTTTGCGTTACTGTCCAGTCTTCACCTTATAATATAAAGCTGTTTTTGTTGCTAAATAAATAAATTGAATTAAACTAAGTGAAACGTAATTTAATATTAAAAATCTCCAGTGAGATGAGATGGATCTGTTGGGTTATTGTGGTATTATTAGCTCTAAATGCTCCTTCATCCCTAAAATCAAAGAAACAAACTGAAGGTTAAAAACAGCAGAGTGTCATAAACAAGAGGATTTACAAGGTTAGGCAGAGTTAGCAGGTAGTTAGCTGGTTTCTATTGAGAGTTTAGTCGGCTTGAGAATGATTGTTTACCAGAGGGTTTAAATATTTGCTGTCTGGGGCACCTCGAGCTGCAGAGGCCAAGAATGATGACTGAAGAGCTTTAGGGGCTTTGTGTCTGTTCAATAAATAAGAGCCTCACACAGCGCAGGAGACACTTGGACAGGACGCTCAGTCGATACATCAGCACTTAACATGCAGACAGAGCCTCAGCTGTGTGCTGTAAACTCCATTTAGCTTTCACTGAAGCCGATACAGCTGGAATGCATTTACTTGGATTTAGTATGGATGCAGCACACTTATAGCCAGGACATGGTAAATCATAGAGCTGTAATAGCTGTATGATTTAAATATGGCTCATGAAAGAAAGACAAATGGAGCAGATGGTCTTTAATAACTTTAGGTTTGTTAGTCCTTAAATAAATATAAAAGTACAAATTACAAATCGAGCCCAAACATGCATATTTCTGGGGATATTTGAGCATCATGTAGCAGCACATCCTCCACCAGGAGTAAAGCCCAAACATATCTTACCACCGAGCAGTCCGACCACGAGGCCTGCAGTTAACATGTCTGCCTGTAAAACAAAGGTAAAACATGCTGTGGTCACATATCTATTATTGCGTGTAAACACACTGTTTCATCTTCCTCATGAAGTCTGGCTGGCCTCCAGCAGGTGTTACTGGAAATGTAATGAGCCCACATTGTATTCAGATTAGTAACAAGATCACAGTAATAAAGTGATATAATCCCAGTACTTTGTGTTTAAACAGTGTTTAGCACACACTCACAGGATTACATGGTGTCGGGCTCACAGACAGCAGCTGTTCCACCTCTGCATGCTGTAAGCAAATAACAACAACAGCTACAGAGTCAAACATCCTGGAGAGCAGCTTTCTGTGAAGGATCCACACAGTGGGGAGAGCCCACAGAGCATCACGGAGGGAAATTCTGGGATTGTGGTACTTTGCAAATGTGTGCTCTATGCATGCAGCTGCTAACCAGTTAAACAAATAGATTTAGCAGCCAAACCTCAGGTGTATTACAGGCATCGTGTCATAAATGCAAACAACTTTTTACTGATGAAGTAGCGAGTCAAACTTGGCTTGAAATAAACCATCATGAAGCTGTTCTTTGTTCTTTGCACAGTGATGTGTTTTCAGTGAGAAACTTCTGGTTTCTCACTGCAGCAAATGAAATCTGAGCTACATGCACTCAACAGTAATTCAGTTCAGTTTCGTTGTATTTATATAGCTGGTTTATACTGGTTATACTGGTTTACTATTTTTCTTTTTACATTCAAAACAAAAAAGGTAAACTGAACATCAAGACAATTCTATAAAAAAATAAATGTTGTTATGTTACCTCAATATTACTGAGATGTATTTCAATATGTCTGTAAAATACATTTGTTTTATTTATTTTTCGTTTTAATGTTATGAACTACAGCAACATCTGTGGTGTTACAGGTCAGTTTTGACAATTTTATATTTACTTGAAAAGAAAAAGGGGGGAAAGTACTTCATTTTATGGTGTTTATAAAAGCAGATTCCGAAGAAAGTGTCCGGATCTATAACGGCTCGCTCTTTGGTTTGCTGAAAGCCTTTAAGCGCTGATCCGACATAAAACAAAGTCACACAGACGAGCACGCGCGCACACCACGGAAACACTGTTAATATTAAAATTAATAAACAGGAAGTCAAACATGGAAGGAATGAAAAAGAAGCAAAGCTGTAAATCTCCAGACTGTACCGGCTCAGGTCAGCACGATAAAGATGATTCAAAGCAAACTGAGTTTGAAGACTCAAAGGTTTCCAGCAGCGCGCAGGACGGTGCACAGTCATAAAAGCTCAGGACACGCGTGACAGCCGGAGCTGTTCTCTCAGCTAAGTAAGAGCCAAATATTTCTTTCATCGCCAATAAACGCGTAACTGATCCCAGGAAGCCTCTGTGAGCGCTGCGTCCTCACAGACTTACAGACTCACCTGAATCAGAGTCTGTCACAGGAGCCCGGGCTGCTCCTCTCACGGCCGCGGTGAAGAGTGGCTCCCGTTATCCGCACGTCCTCTCTTACAGACAACCTCGACTTCCCCTTCTCACTCTCAGCCACGCGCACGTGCACGTTTTCTGCTTCTGCATTGCTTCCTTTCTGGTGATAAAAACCTTTCAACGATCGTGGCTCAAGAGTTGAGAGGGCGCCTTGTAATCGGAAGGTTCCCGGTTCGAGCCCCGGCGTGAACAGTCTCGGTCGTTGTGTCCTTGGGCTGGTGGTATGTAGCTTACCATCACCAGTGTGTGAATGGGTGGCTGATTGGATATCGTTAGCTTCATAGCATAATTGCCTAAGTCATTTGACTAAGTCAATGACTTAGGCACTTATGCTATGAAGCTAACGATATGTAAAGCGCTGTGGGGGTCCTTGGGGACTAGTAAAGCCTCCTACAAATACAGGCCATTTACCATTACTCTGCTGACGTCATAACCTCGGTGTCATGCATTCATAAAATCTGATCATCAGTTTAACCGGAGAGTGTTTCAGGTGCTGAGCAGTTGCAGTTTATAGCTGCCATTATTATCATCATCGACAGAAATAAAAAGGCTGCTTCCCGTCTGCTATGACTTCCACAAACCTGTGTGTCCACACCTCGCTGTGACCTGAACTGTTACAGCAAACATCAGAGGGGACACTTTGGTGCTCGTGATTTTACCTCAAAGCAAAAATAATCGTGATAATAAACTGCCATGCTGCTTTCTGAAGAAAAGAAGAACTGGGCATACTCAGGAAGCTCCTCAGGTGTTATCGGTCCATTCCGTGTGTTGGGAAGCCCAGCAGCGACACCTTGTGGCGACGCGTTTAATCACCGTCATATGGCAGATTGCCCTTTCAGCTACAGCAGCACTGCAGCTGGTTCAGCTGGAGATTCGGAGGCTTACCGCCATGCAGCGGACATATCCTGAGGCTTTCGCAAAAGACACTCGCAAAACACTTACAAGCTAATGTGTGGGTCACATGTGGATCGACTGTTGAGTAAAATGCCTCCAGCCTAGTAGCGGTTTTTGATATGGGCGACATGGGCGACTGCTCACGGCGGCATCGTGGTGGGGGGCGTCATCACGGGCATCGGCAAAAAAAGTTGCTCGTACTCATTCTGCCCAGACATCATGGCAGCGCGTTTTGGGGATGGCATTGGTACCCAGTGGCGGTCACTCCCTCTGCCCCCCCCCCCCCCCACACACACACACACACACACACATACACATATAAAACATATTAAGGATTGCACATTAACATAAAACTGTTGTACACACACACACATATGAAGAGAGAGAGTGCATAGTATGCAAGCGGCTACCAAACAGCCATCATAATTCATCACACAATGAGAACAGGACAAAGCAACAACTGACAATGATTCATTAATATTAAAACCTGTAACATAATGTGTTGTTTGGAGTTTCGTCTGTTACTGTTGCTGTTTTTACCATTTCTTCTTGGAGCAACTGTAACCCACATAATTTCCTCAGGGATTAATAAAGTATTCTGACTCTGATTGTTTCAGGATGAGCTGCCATTATCCAATCACACATCTGCTTACCTGCATCTGTTGCTCGTTTCTCCTCCTCTTCTTTTCTCTTTTTTCTAAACTGAGCACCTGATGACTTTGAACGTTTCTTGTGCATCTTCCACTGGTTTTAATTTTGCACTCCAGTATGAACACCCATCCCCCAACCCGAGGATCAGCACAACATAACCTAACAGACCTACACCTTAGTTCACAGATTCAATTAGTCTAAGGTGTATTTCTGGGATTTCACACAACCGAGGAATACATGATGGGCTTGGATTTACAACATTATAAATGAAATGTGCTCTATTTGGAAGCAGCAGGCCCCTCCCCTTTCAACGGGTTGTGTGTGACTTTAAATCATCAAACTGTAAATTAAACATTTCAAATTGTTATTGATCCTTTACCCCGAGTCCTAAAGTGTATATTAATTCTTTTACTCTTAAATATTTATTGTGTATGTATGTAGCGGAGATGACAATAAAGTTTACTTTGACTTCAGCAGCGAGCACCGATGTTTTTTCGAAATTCTACACGCGAAAGGTGAGCGCGAGAGGCCTCGGTGCGCCTGCTCGCTGCTGAAGTCAAAGTAAACTTTATTGCTGCTTCCGAATAGAGCACATTTCATTCATAATGTTGTAAATCCAAGCCCTGTATTCATGATTTGAATCCTGGGTTGTGCGAAATCCCAGAAATAAACCCGAGACAAAGTGAATCTGTGAATTAAGTTCATACTGGAGTGCAAAATTAAAACCAAGATGGACAAGAAAAGTTCAAAGTCATCAGGTGCTCAGTTTAGAAAAAAGAGAAAAGAAGAGGAGGAGAAACGAGCAACAGATGCAGGTAAGCAGATGTGTGATTGGATAATGGCAGCTCATCCTGAAACAATCAGAATCAGAATACTTTATTAATCCCTAAGGAAATAATGTGTGTTACAGTTGCTCCAAGAAGAAATGGTAAAAACAGCAACAGTAACAGACTAAACTCCAAACAATACATTATGTTACAGGTTTTACACATTTAAGAAACAGCACTAATATATACAGATCACTCAGTTATAAATATCAAGGATTAACAGAGGGGATTATAAATAAATATCAAGAAAATTGATGAGAATATTCCAGAGTAGAAAAAAGCGTGTGCAAAAAGGCTGTAACTGTTGCAGTGTTCACAGTGTGTTAGATGGAGGAGCTGTACAGGGAGCCACAGACAGGAATGATTCCTGTGTCGGTCAGTGGTGCATTGTGGGTAATCTCAGTCTCTCACTGAACGTGCTCCTGTGAGTAGCCAGCATGTCATGGAGAGGGTGGGAGGTGTTATCCATGATTGTCCTTATCTTGGACAACATCTGCCTTTCAGACACCACCCTAACGTCCAGCTCCATCCCCACAACATTACTGGCCACGTGGATCAGTTAATTTAGTCTGTTGGGGACAGTGAAAACTTGGGCGCTTCTCTGGCGCTGATAGTTGGCGTCTGTCTTGTGTCAGTGACATAAAAGACGGATTTAATGCGACATGACCATCAAACAGCAGTCGCTTTCTAAAACATCAGATATGTATCGGATTCAGGACCCAAGTCGGATTTGTGCCGTTCACACTGTCACACCATGATGGGATATGGGTCGCATAGGGTTTGGCAAACAACATATGTTCATTACCCAGAAGGAATTAGACTTGCCGAAGGTTTCCTTGAAGCTAACAGCTTGTTATGTGAAGGGGCTCGTCCGGGATATCGCACAGGGTCAAAAAAGTCGGATTTGATGCGCTTTCGCCTGCAGTGTGAACGTAGCCTTAAGCTTAGGCACAGAAGCGCCCGAGAAGACATCGTGAACGCTTCCTGGCCATCCAGTGTAGATGTTAGTGAAACTGTTGGGAAGACAACGTTGGAGAAACGGGAACATTTTATTTGTAGTGTGAACAAGCAGACAAAAAAAAGCAGATTTGATCAAAAAATCGGAATTGAGCATTAAGACCTGCAGTGTGAACGCAGCCTTAGAGATGAAAGAATTTGGGCTGGTTTTAACTTTCAGCCATGCTGCTGTGTATGTTTGAGTTTGGACCAGGAAATAGCAGATGACGTCACAAAACTGTGCAGCAATATTCAAGAAAAAGTTCCAAAACATGAGTACAATCAGTCAAACAAGAAGCTGGACTTGGCGACCTGCTCTGACTCATCACAGAATCTATGAGAACTGACGGCACGGAGCCGTGCTCGTCCTGACAGCAGTCACTGACAGGTGAGACCTTTACTAACACCTCTTTTTTCCTCAAAGCTCGAATTTGTGGCCTTCCTGTAATGTGATCCTGTATCTGTCGTCTTTATCCTTCTGCTGCTCGGAGCAGCGATCTGCTGCTGCAGAAGTGAGCTGCACATTTCATTTCTTTTGTTTTTATTTAAACTATTGAAAAATATAAAACTAAATAGGAACGAATTTCCCAGCAGTCGGGAGTTTTTGGGGAAGCTGTGAGAGGGCTGAATGACACAGCTTTAGAGCTTTAATTTACAATTAATATTAGGAAAACATACAGTTGATATCAAATGTTAAAAAAGTATAAATCCAATATCTTGGTTACATTTTCCAGTCACCGGCATGCAGCCAGTGTCAGCCGCTCCTGCTCTTTTCTTAGTGTTTTACTCAGTATTGGAGTGCTGGTTTGTTCCCCTCAAACGAGTGGGTTGAGACAGTTTTGGTTCTCCTTGATGCTGAGGAACTGTTGCTTTCATTGAGGAACGTGGCCGCGGCGCAGCAGATACACACTGCACGCTTTGTGATTGCCCTGATGGCGCCGGTGTTCTGACAAACCATCCTACTTTTGGCAAAACGTCCTACCATAAGTAGTTTATGCACATTTCTGCTGTCACAGAGTAATTTCAGCACCAATTTAAGTAGGTATGACGGTTTGCCACGTAACTGTGCCCATCAGAGTATGCTTGTAGCTCATATTCATAAAGCCAGGACGGTTGGCCACTTCATTTTACCCGTGAAAGTATGTTTGTAGGTCACATTCACAAAGGTAGCATGGTTTGGCACTGAATTTTACCCGTCAGAGTATGTTTCTAGCTCTTATAAACAAAGGTAGGATGATTTGGCACTGAATTTCGTGTTGTGCGTATGCGCAGAAATAACGGGTAGGATGGTTTGTCAGGTAGGATGGATTCCCTGATGTGTCAGCAGACTCACGGCTGACATCAGGAGACTAACACATTGCAGGTATAGAACGATCAAGTGCTGATTCTGGTTAAAACATTGCTTTACTGAGTGTGCACTGAGACGTCCATCCATCATAACACAACAACAGAGAAAACAACTCTACGATCCTGCTGCTGTAAAAGTACTGCAGTGATGTAAAGCTGTGTCACCTCAGCGTATTGTACGCATGAACATAAACCCGTAGACGACTTTTCCTCCCTTTTCCCTGTTATTGTGAATTAAAAAAAACACATATAAACCGCAAAAAGTAACCACAACATGTTAGTCGTGGGTTTGTCTCATAAGGGAATGAAGGTGAAGTTAACCAAGGTCACTTGAAGAGCAGTTGAGTATGGGGAGCAGTTTGTAAAGTGAAACATGCTGAAATTAACGGCAACATTTTTCCACATTTAGCTCAAAGCCTTACAAAAACATATTTTTTCGAGTAATTTTTTACAACATTTAGTAAAATATTTGTAACTTTTCATCAGATGTTAAATGTAAAATCTAAATATTATATTTAAATCTAAATGTTAAATGTTAAACCTAAATGTTTAGGCTAATATGCAAATGTATTGTACGGATCAACGGAAATACCAAAATAAAAGCTTCCCGAAAACCTCCGGTGCAAAAGTGTGCCGGTGTTGTGCCAGAAACTGATTGCCGTCTGCGGGAGCGCGCGCAGCTGCTTAAAGCTGCAGCGCCCGGATTACTTGCGTTGCCAGCTACTTCCATGCAACTGATATAACGGGCGGGGGGAGCAAACAAACACATTTATGCCTTTGTTATTAGGCAAAGGTATGCATTTATGGATACCTTTGCCTATGACTGATATGAACTTCAACGTTTCTTGTAACTGAATTATGACGCTTTTCAGAACATTGCTTTCAGTGTGTAGCGCAGTCAAGAATTACTACACGCATCAGGATGGAATAATTAATGCCTACAGGTTTAGTATGTCTACTCTCGTTGTTCATATTTGTTATAAGACTGTCGAATAGTAGTTAAAACAATAAAGACCTATTGTGCCAGTATCACCATGACTCTTTCTTGTTTGTTCAGAATAACGACTGAGAACATGGCATTTTAGCGCTACCAAAAAGTGATTGTGGCCTATAACTCGTCACTGATATTTCTGCTTCAAACTTGGCGGATGTCATTCAGAAGGGTCATATGTCAAATATTACATCTCAAACAGTCCCTTAGAACTGCTGGATAACCTGTAAAGGAACATTAACATTGATAATATGCAATTTTCAGCCTGCCAAAAAGTGATTGTGGCCTATATCTTGTCACTGAAACAATGTTTCTGCTTCAAACTTGCTGCATGTCATTCAGAAGGGTCCTATGTGACATATTATATCTCAAACACTCTCCAAGAACTGCTGAAAAACTTTTAAAATAACATTAATACCGATAATATCTCATTTTCAACCTGCCAAAAAGTGATTGTGGCCTATATCTTGTTAATGAAATACTATTTCTGCTTCAAACTTGCTGCATGTCTTTCTGAAGGGTCCTATGTGACATATTATATCTCAAACAGTCCCTTAGAACTGCTGAATAACCATTAAGGGAACGATAAAACTGATAATATGCAATTTCCAACCTGCCAAAAAGTGATTGCCGCCTATATCTTGTCACTGAAACAATATTTCTGCATCAAACTTGTTGGGTATCATCCAAAAGGGTTATATGTGACACATTATATCTCAAACAGTCTCTAAGGACTGCTGAATAACTTTTACAGGAACATTAACATTGATAATATGCCATTTTCAAGCTGCCAAAAAGTGATTATGGACTATAACTTGTGACTGAAACAATGTTTCTGCTTCAAAATTGTTGGATATCATCCAGAAGGGTTACATGTGACATATTATATCCCAAACACTCTCCAAGAACTGCTGAATAACTTTTAAAGGAACATTAACATTGATAATATGCCATTTTCAACCTGCCAAAAAGTGATTGTGGACTATAACTTGTCACTGAAACAATATTTCTGCTTCAAACTTGTTGGGTATCATCCAAAAGGATGATATGTGGGACATCATATCCCAAACAGTCTCTAAGGACTGTTGAATAACTATTAAAAGAACTTTAATACCGATAATATGCCATTTTCAGCCTGCCAAAAAGTGATTGTGGACTATATCTTGTCACTGAAACAATATTTCTGCTTCAAACTAGGCGGATGTCATTCAGATGGGTCATATGTCAAATATTATATCTCAAACAGTCTCTAAGGACTGCTGAATAACTTTTACAGGAACATTAATACCCATTAATGTTCCTGTGGGGCGACCGTGGCTCAGGGGGTTGGGAAGTGCATCTGTAACCGGAAGGTCGCCGGTTCGTTCCCCGGGCTCTCTGTTCTGGTCGTTGTGTCCTTGGGCAAGACACTTTACTCTACCGCCTACTGGTGAGGGGCCGATGGCGCGATATGGCAGCCTCGCTTCTGTCAGTTTGCCCCAGGGCAGCTGTGGCTACAACCGTAGCTGCCTCCACCAGTGTGTGAATGTGAGAGTGAATGAATAGTGGCGTTGTAAAGCGCTTTGGGTGCCTTGAAAAGTGCTATATAAATCCAATCCATTATTAATGTTATCATCTATAGCCCATTGTGTAAGCCAGTTCTTGTCATTTAGTTAGTATGACATGTATTTCTTGTCTGTGTGTTTCTTGTTGTCAAGCCTCCCTTGTTGGTTCGTGTCATGTCTGTAATTTGTTATACTTGCTGTTTTACTTTGACAGTCCTGTGCTTCTTTCTTCTTAGTGCTTAATTTTACTCTTCTACTGTGATGTCATAATTTTCATTTCATTAAGCTGTTTCCCTATATGTTTCCAATGTCCATGATCACCTCCTGTCTGTATCTCAGACCTTTTTCTTCCTTTGTTTTGCTGTCAAGTCATCTGTGTATTTTACCTTCACGTCTCATCACAATACTCATTGTAGTCATCATAGATAAGATAACATAAGATAGGATAGGATAAGACTTTATTGATCACACAATGGTGAAATTTTTGTGTTACCTCAGATCAAGTAGGTAGGTATCAGAAGGAAAATACAAAAATAACAATAAATACAAACAAATATGAAATACACTTTATACAACGGTAGCATACAAAGTATGTGCTTATGGATGTGCTTGTGGAAATATCCAAGAC
Organism: Rhamphochromis longiceps; assembly: GCF_057381845.1. Taxonomy (NCBI): domain Eukaryota; kingdom Metazoa; phylum Chordata; class Actinopteri; order Cichliformes; family Cichlidae; genus Rhamphochromis; species Rhamphochromis longiceps. The sequence goes on from NC_140572.1 coordinate 39,342,318, forward strand.
ATAAACTATATAGCTTAACATAACTATTCTACCATTACTGTTCCTGTGAAGTAATAGATATCTATACGTATAGACATGTACATGAGCACACACGTAGACAATAAATATACATATGTATACATACATATATACCTGCACACCTCCATAAACAGAGAAGGTGCATTTTGCATTAATTTTGACCATGGATGACCACAAAGTCCAGTGAATTATGACATCGTCATTGAGGAGTTATAGAGTTTAACTGCTGTTGGGATGAAAGATCTGCGAAAGCACTCCTTCCTGCAGCAAGGATGTTTCAGGAAGGAGCTGTGATAGTTGTCTAAATTGGTTTATATTTAGCATAGTTTCATAACAGTTTTCATAATTATTTTCCAACTTTAGTTGTTTCTCCTGTTTCATCTTTGCTTGAGTTTTGTCATGTTTACCTGCCTTAATAAAATCACTTGCTTTTGGTTCTAGTCTCTGCTCTGTCTCTTCCAGTGTCTCCATTTGTGTCCTCTTTCTTGTTCAACACAAGCACTTACTATGATTTTCTAAAAATAAATATGATTCCAATTTTTGGAATAGCAAATGTTACTTCAAATAATGACTGCATTGTTATATATTTTATTCACAGTTTGCAGAGTGCATCTTAAAAGATGTTCCAGTAGAGTTTGAGAACTCTGCTTCAAGTATTGCAAGTCTGAGACAACAGATTGCAATATGTCTTCTTGAGAATACAGGTATCATTACAAATATAAATTAAATAGTAAACTACAAATTGTTTTATTGAACGTGTTTTTAACATTGTTCTTTTATTGCTATAATCTTATTATGTAGTCATGCAAACAGATTTCATTATTATTAAAATTAAAGTAATTGCTTCTTGTTGTTGAAGATGACCTGACTGACCTATGCCACTATTGTGGGAACCACGATGGTGACACCGATTGGGTAAATGCTTATGTTTTACATGTCCATAGCCCATTCAGTCTAAAAACATGATAAAAAAATCACGAAACAAAAATATAATTTTAAAAATGTTACAAACTATGTGAATACATCATCTGAATTATTGTAGTTGTAATGAATGGTGGACTGCTTTATGATCTGCGTATTTTGCAAAATTGTTATTTAAATACTTCTTTGTATACCACTATTAACATAATACTTGTGTTTCCTTGTTTTGTCTAATTCAGATTGGCTGTGACATTTGCTCACGGTGGTACCACAGGGGCTGTGCAAAGAAGCCCCGCAAGAGCACAGAAAACAAATTTGTCTGTGAGCATGCTGGTCAGACAGTTAGGTTCTCTGGCAATTTTTCTAAGGCTTTGAAATGTGTGTTTTGTATCGTTGTCTCCAATAATATTAATTCGTTGTTTATTTATTGATTTATTCATTCATTCATTTATGTTTGTGTTGCTGTGTGTGCTTATGTATTGTTAACAACATTAAAATTCAGCTTTGATTTGAATTAGTTTGTAGGATTATTCAATTATTTCCTGTTTCCTAACATGTTAGCATTATAGTTACTGTGGGAAAAGAATTAATATATATGTTGTTTCATGGTTTACTGGTGTTCAGCTTCCACTATACCCCCTGTTTCTGGTATATTTGTTAGTTTATTTAAATTGGTGGTTTCTTCTTTAATTGGATGTTATTGTTATTGTTTTTTGTTTTTTGTTTAAATTAATAAGTGCCGTATTGGAATGACATTTTTTTACCTTTTGTTTTCTCTTTCCTATTACTTATTGTTCCTAATTTATTTATGCAGATCTCCTCCCAGCTGTTTCCATTTGGTGTTATATTTGGTTTTATATTTGAAATTTGACATTTTATGCGCTGTCCAATAAAGGCTTTATTTAAATTTTCAGCAGAATGTGTCACATATTATCCTTCTGAATGACATCAGTCAAGTTTGAAGTAGAAACATTGTTTCAGTGACAAGTTATGGTCCACAATCACTTTTTGGCAGGCTGAAAATGGCATATTATGGGTATTATTGTCCCTTTAAAAGTTATTCAGCAGTTCTAAGGGACTGGTGGAGATATAATATTTGACATATGACCCATCTGAATGACTTCCAGCAAGTCTGAAGCAGAAATATTGTTTCAGTGACAAGATATAGGCAGCAATCACCTTTTGGCAGGTTGGAAATTGCATATTATCAGTTCTATTGTTCCCTTAAAGGTTATTAAGGATTTCCTACAGACTGTTTGGGATATGATGTGCCACATATGATCCTTTTGGATGATACCCAACAAGTTTGATGCAGAAATACTTTTTCAGTGACAAGATATAGGCCACAATCACTTTTCGGCAGGCTGAAAATGGCATATTATCGGTATTAATGTTCTTTTAAAAGTTATTCAGCAGTTCTTGGAGAGTGTTTCGGATATAATATGTCACATGTAACCCTTCTGGATGATACCCAACAATTTTGAAGCGGAAACATTGTTTCAGTGACAAGTGACTTTCCCTGGAATAGCCTCCCACTGTCGTTCTCTAAACCTAAAAGAGAACTATGGATTTGATCAACTGGTCTCTGAACGCTATTGACTCCCTTTTCTCAACGAGAAATCTGGGCTCGGGAGAGCCCGAGTGCCCTGGAGGGACTTTCCCTGCCGGATACACGATGGACGGGTGGCAGAACTGGAGGATCATGTGCCTGGCGGGACTGTCGATCGAGGACGCTGAAGATATCTATCTATTCGGAACCATGATAACAGGGTTCATGCTGATCGGAGTTGGCTTAGCCCTGGTTTATCGGAGAAATAAGAGAGCGGAACCGGCTGTTCAAACCCCCCCCCCCAAGGCTGCCCGCTGGAATCGAAATGGAATGAGGCGCAACCTCTCACAACGAACGTAATATGGTCAACACCTTGGAGACGCTTGCAGCTGCTGTGAAGGCTCAAAGCAACAACATTGAGCGTATGAGGGGAAACATCAGAGAGAGGCCTGCTCAAAATGAGACCCTTGAGCGACAGTTGGAAAACATCGCGGAACGGATCACTGCAGCTGTGAGGTCTCAGAATCAAAAGAACGATAACACCATGGAACAGAAGTTTGATACCATCATAGGGAGGCTCGCGACTCTCCAACGGGAGATCGAGAGGCCAGTGTCAGAGTGTTAAAGAGCAGCCTGAAAAATTCTCCTGGGCTGCTCGCATGAAAATTAACAAAATCAACATGAACATTGTGGACCCCCATAACGCGCCAGCTGCAGGCCCAAGGCTGGAGCCGAACAATCACTCCCTGATAACGACTGTGTTACGGCTATTCTTCCCATCCCATGCAAGGACACCTGGATTGGCTGGAGGACTGTTTACTTAGCCTGATAGGCCGAAGGACACTGTCTCAGCTGAACTATGGACACGCACACACATACACTTACACTGATAAGCACTCACTCATCCCCCCTCCCTTTCCAACGCCTTCGATGCTTGTTTCCTGCGAGGGAACACGGCGGGTCTGAGCCCACGCTGGAATGATAGCGCTGTGCAGGGCGGCTGCTGTGTTTGCTTCGGATTACTCCTCACCCCCCACCCACCCCTGTGGCTTGTCATGTCTTCACAATGTTGTGCTGTGGACATTTATGTGCTTTTTTGTGCAAAGGAGTTTTTTGTTTCCTGTTCTCATGCTGTCCTACCATGGAAGCACAGTATGAGTAGGGGTCTCTTTTTTCCTCTTGTACTTTCCCCATTGTAGTGTACATTTCAATGTTTTTTCTCTGATTCTACCAATCTCCGACCTGTATCCCCATGTACTGTTTGTGCTATATGTGTAAGGTCGGGGGGGAGGGGTCCCATTTCACTGCAGGGCAACCTGCATGTGACGAATAAAGCTTTGATTGATTGATTATAGTCCACAATCACTTTTTGGCAGGTTGGAAATTGCATATTATCAGTTTTATCGTTCCCTTAATGGTTATTCAGCAGTTCTACGGGACTGTTTGAGATATAATATGTCACATAGGACCCTTCAGAAAGACATGCAGCAAGTTTGAAGCAGAAATAGTATTTCATTAACAAGATATAGGCCACAATCACTTTTTGGCAGGTTGAAAATGGCATATTATGGGTATTAATGATCCTTTAAAGGTTATTCAGCATTTCTTAGAGACTGTTTGGGATATGATGTGCCACATATCATCCTTTTGGATGATACCCAACAAGTTTGAAGCAGAAATATTGTTTCAGTGACAAGATATAGGCCACAATCACTTTTTGGCAGGTTGAAAATTGCATATTGTCAGTTTTATTGTTCCCTTAATGGTAATTTAGCAGTTCTGAGGGATTTTTTGAGATGTAATATTTGACATATGACCCATCTGAATGACATCCAACAACTTTGAAGCAGAAATAGTATCTCAGTGACAAGTTATAGGCAGCAATCACTTTTTGGCAGGTCGAAAATGGCATATTATGGGTATTAATGGCCCTTTAATAGTTATTCAACAGTCCTTAGAGACTGTTTGAGATATAATGTGTCACATGTAACCCTTTTGGATGATACCCAACAAGTTTGATGCAGAAATATTGTTTCAGTGACAAGTTATAGTCCACAATCACTTTTTGGCAGCTTGAAAATGGCATATTATCAATGTTAATGTTCCTTTAAAAGTTATTCAGCAGTTCTTGGAGAGTGTTTGAGATATAATATGTCACATAGGACCCTTCAGAAAGACATGCAGCAAGTTTGAAGCAGAAATAGTATTTCATTAACAAGATATAGGCCACAATCACTTTTTGGCAGGTTGAAAATGGCATATTATCAATGTTAATGTTCCTTTACAGGTTATCCAGCAGTTCTAAGGGACTGTTTGAGATGTAATATTTGACATATGACCCTTCTGAATGACATCCGCCTTTGCCTAATAACAAAGGCATAAATGTGTTTGTTTGCCCCCCCCCCCCCCCCCCCGCCCGTTATATCAGTTGCATGGAAGTAGCTGGCAACGCAAGTAATCCGGGCGCTGCAGCTTTAAGCAGCTGCGCGCGCTCCCGCAGACAGCAATCAGTTTCTGGCACAACACCGGCACACTTTTGCACCGGAGGTTTTCGGGAAGCTTTTATTTTGGTATTTCCATCCCTCCTAAAGGGAAAGAAGTCCAATTTAAAATCTTGAATAAAATTTACCCGACAAATAGACTCCTTAGTGATAGATTCAAAATAGAAACGGGTAATTGTGTATTTTGTGAAACAGAAGAGGAGGATTTGGACCATCTATTCTTTTTGTGCAATTTTATACAAATATTTTGGTTGGATTTTCATACCTGGCTTTATTCCAGTGGGATTCAAATTACCCCATTTACCTTAAATATGATAATGTTTGGAGTGTTTTTGAAAGAAAAGAAAGCTAATTATGGTGTTAATGTGTTATTAATCTTGTGTAAGTATTTTATACATAAATGTCGCTTTTTTAAGATTAAACCAACACTGGCTCACTGGAAAAACGACCTAAACCTGTTGGTTAAATCTTTGACTTTAGTTAAAAAGAAAAAGGCTGCTTTTTTTGTTTCCTTTGTAGAAGATTTTGATTTAGTGAGTTAATAATCTGTTAATTTATGTGACCCCATCTTTATATTTTATTTTCACTATATATGAAAGTTGCTAATATGTAAGAAATGTTTATTCTCTGAATCTGTAATATATGGTGCATTTTGTTTGTATGTTTATATTACTAATAAAAGAAAAAAATTTTTTTGGTATTTCCGTTGATCCGTACAATACATTTGCATATTAGCCTAAACATTTAGATTTAACGTTTAACATTTAGATTTAAATATAATATTTAGATTTTACATTTAAAATTCTGTTTTAATTATGAGAAGTTACAAATATTTTACTAAATGTTGTAAAAAAGGACTTGTTTTGAGCTAAATGTGGAAAAATGTTGCCGTTAATTTCAGCATGTTTCACTTTACAAACGGCGCCCCATAGTTGAGGTGCTGCTGGAGTGGGTGCAGTATGACTCCCTTCAAACCCTCTGAGGTCCCGGGTATAATCGGCTGTTTTTGACTACTTCTGATTTTGCATTTCACCTTTAAAAGCGGTTTCCTCGCCTTGTTTAGTGTCATTCTTTGAGCACAACGTCACAGGTCTGAATTTACTGTTATTTTTTCATTTTAACTGTATTAAGAAAATTGAAAACAAAACAACATTTTAACAGCACAAATTTTGCAAATAGCAAAGTTACAACTCCTTACCTAAAAATGGAGGCAATACATATTTTTTTCTTTATCATAATTCTGGTTTAGGGGCGTAAGGGTTAGTTAGTCTACACATGCTGACATGGAGACTCAGTGTGGCAGCATTTTGTTGCTGTGGCATCTTTAATCGGTCATGTGAGTTTGAGTGGTAAAGCTGGACTCAACATATATGAGACCAGAAGCAAGAATTGCTAAACTCATAACATATGTTTCAAAACTAAACGATATAAAGCTGCTAAAACACATAAAAACGATGACTTCATGTCCAGAAACAAATCTGGCACTTGTGTGTAATACCAGTTTATTCCACAAGATGGTGCAGCGAGTCAACGAGCCTCTGGAGGACACGTCTGGAGGAGAATTTTAAAAAGAAGCTGGTGGAAGTTAAACTTAGTATTGTTGCACCTTCAGATGCTCAGCTGATATCTGAGTCTTTTCATGTCCTGCAGCCTGAACGAGCACACAGCGAGGCTTCTGCTGAATGCTTCTGCCCTGTTTCCCCTGTAATGGCCTGAGGAGCCACGAGATGGCTGCATTCTTAAATGTTTGATGGAGAAGACGCAGGAGGCGGGTCCACAGGGGGAGGAGAGTGAGGCTGAGGAGGAGGCGCAGATGCAGAAGCGGGCAGAGAACATGGACAGGGAGCTGGCCACGCTCTTCCATCTGATGAGGAAAGTTTCCACACAGTGTGCAGAGAGTAGGCCTCCCTCACCTCCTTCCTCCTCTCAGCCCCGGCTCTGCCTCCATCCCGGCCTCCTCTCCCTCCCCCCCTGCTCGCAGGCAGAGTGATGAGTGTTTCCTGCCAGCCTGCAGACAGACGTGGACGCTGCTGCTGCTCTCACCGCCGCAGGAAGCAGGACGATCAGCCCAGAGCTCCGTGCCACCTGAACCCGCTGTGAGCCGCACATGTGAGTGCACACACACACACACACACACACACACACACACACACACACACACACACACACTGATGTCTGTGAATGAGTGTGTGTGATTGGAGCTGCGATGGTGGTTCCAGAGGATCGGTCAGGTCAGTAATGAGAAGCAGACGCTGCTGAGATCACAGAGAAACCAGCAGAAAGCTGAGTCATCATCCATCTGTCCTGATGGCCGCTCACAGCTAAACCCACAGACTCACTGCATGTTCTGACCTCGTCGGGTCATCGCGTCCAGGAGCTTCAGCATCAAAGTAAACCCTGAGCTCACTGGCTTCATTTGAACTCTGAATTCATTTCTTCCATCTTTTAACAATCAGGAGCTCCTGCAGCAGCCAGAGGGCTGATCCTCTGACGGTAACGTGTTGTGAAGCCAGCGCAGTTTCACGCTCCGCGCTTGAGTCTGTGGACAGCCCACATTTTACTGACTTTTTACGTGTGCGCTGTTAGAGCCTGGCCAGGAGAGCGGCTCAGAGAGATTCACTGCTGTGAATGTCCAGCCTCTATATGTGCTCATTTTAAAGCTTCAGCACACTTTGAAGAGGATCTGAGACCTTCAGGTTCCACAGACACAGAGAAACACTTCTTCACACAGATGCAGCGGATATCTTCATATTCCAAGGAAGTCTCTCACAAGTGGATACAAGAACTCTTAATGATAAAAATCTATTAGTCATTTAAAGTAACTTGAAGATGGAAAGATTGTAGAGGTTTCTTTGAGGTAAAGTCCATATATGCACTCTTCTTAAATAATCTCACTGTCAGATCGGATGTTTGACCCTGTGAGAGGTCGTCTGGATGGATAGATGGATGGTGCCCAGGTATAAGAGTCTGGACTTTAGTTTCACAGCCTGCCGTCTACTTAAAAATAAAGAGACCACAGTCTCAATGTGGGGAAAAGTATGGGGCAGGGGGCGTCTGCAGCAGCACAGATTTAAACCTCCAGTGAACGGCTGATGGAGGTCAGTGACGCGTAAACACGCTCCACACACAGGAAGCTCTTCATCAGCACTGAAACACCACTTGTAACCACGAAGAAGGGAGACGCTGAGAGCCTCACAGCTTCAGTCATTTCTCTTTACTCAGCTGGTCTTAGAGATGGAAGTGCAGATTAACCCGATACGCCTCAGGCTGCTCGACAATTTCCCCCAAATTTCCCCTCAAACATCTGCTTATATTGGTATAAGAGAAAAATCATTCTGCTGCTGGATGTAAGCTTTCTGGGTCTACGTCTGGATCTCTGAGCCTTTCTAAACACATGCAGCCCCAACGCTTCCAAACTAGAGATGCACCGCTCGTGCATTCAGACTTTTCTCTAGCAATGACCTGCTGACGCCGATATTCTTTCCAAGAACTTTATTTTCATAATGAAAGAAATGCTTAAACTTTATGATTTCCCCCAAACTCCAGTCAGTTCCAGGATCTGCTCTCAACAGCTGACTGCTTTCATCCTTTCATTGCTCATACCGAGGCTCTGGACAGCTGTAGCCTTGTTTCCTTTGTTATCTAATCTAAAATATCCCTGTTCGGTTGGGTGACAGAGTGTCAGTGTCTCATTAGGTTTGTTGTTACAAACATTGTGGTTTAATTAGGTCCCACTGACAGGAGAGTGACGAGGCTAAAGACATGTTAGCATGTGCACCGCTCTGCATGTTACACTTGCATGAAACGGACGACTCGCACTCGGACATATGGGAGGCTGACCAACCGAGAACACTGGAAACCAGCAGATTATTATTCATGGATGATTACCCGGGCTTTTCTTTGGCCTCTCCTCGTTCGCCTCCCCGCACATTGAGATTACAGATTCTGATTTTTGGAGTTTTTTGATTTGAATATTTTAGCCCGTACTTGTTTTTAGTGTTTTTTCGTCTAATTGTCTGATGTCTTCTTTAGTGTGGGTTTTTCACACCTGAGCTGGTTACTCAGGTCGGACGAGATCTCCGCTCAGTTCCAAGCAATCGCCAAAGCGCTTCATTTGTGGTGTGTGGCGTACACAGAGGGTACCTGTGTTTACCTTTGTCGCTCCTGCCTCAAACACACCTGGCCAATAAGCAGACTGGACGTTCCCACCTGGTTCATAGTGACGTGTTGCGTTTCACTCTGTGTGAGCAGACACCAAAGCTCCGACTGATTCAGACCACAGCAGGCAAAAAGCCTGATCATTAGCTTCCTGCGTTCCTTTGAAGGCTGATCATCTTTTATTGTTCTCCTGATTCTCTTCATCCTCGCCTACATCGATCGACCTTGTAAACTTTACTTGGACCTTGATAATAACAATGAATGACTTTCTCTTCTTATGCTTTGGGATTTGTTACCATAACATATGTAATCATCACAGCACAGCCTCCATAACTGTGATGGTAGGAAGATAGAATAAAAGTGCTGGGCTCATATAATCGATGTTTACAGCAGGTAAACTGTGTTTTAAGGTGTTCAATCATCATCAAAGCCAAAACGTGGCTCTCGCTGTCAGACATGTCTGGGCTTGTCTTGTTGTGCTGTGGGGAACACAGTTTTTTAACCAAATTTAAGTGTCTGATGGATGATGGTGTGGCTGTGAGCTGTTTTAAAGACGGTTACCATGAAGACGCCACAATAAAGGCCTGAGCTTGGTGGTTAAAAGAGCACATGATGCAGCCCACTGGGTCACAAGAACACGGTGAACCGCTCGGGAATAAACCAATAAATCATGTTAGATAATCGGTTTTACGTTCAGTGTTCAGAGCTGTGAGTCTTTCAGCTCTGCCTGTGAAGCTGCAGCTGCTCAGAGGGAGATGGAGGAAGAAACGAGCTGTAGCTGGAAGAAGGAGAAAGGAAGGGCGGATTAGGGTGGGTGCCTGTGGCGGAGCATGATGTCAGAGGAATGTGCTGAGCCTCTCCTTTAACGAGCAGCGGCCACCTCGCACTCATACGCTTCAACCCCGTCCAGCTCGTTTCGCTGTCGCTTTTCTGTCCTCGGGTCAGCCGCCGCTCGCCTATTGTGGTCCGAGCAGCCCGTTTGTATTTGTCGCACACATGTGACAGATATTTACTGAACAAAGATGCTTTAAAAGAGCACAAATATGACACGCAATCACATGAGAGGAAGAAGAGTGTCGTGTCAGAGTGTGGAATGTGTTTTCAGTGGTCGATTTCCAGCATCCGGCCCTGCAGCTGCAGCTCGTTGCAGGATTACAGATGGAGATGGAGGAAAGGGAGTGGAGAGAGCGAGGGAACACACACAGAAAGTGACTGGTATCATGAGCGGGAGGGCCAGATGCTGGGAACAGCTGGAAAGACTATGACTAATATTAGCAGTGAGGTAAGACGGTGGAGGATGGAGGGGACGGAGGGCAGCTGCTACTGTAAACCAGCCACGCTGAAGTCACGTTTATTTATAGCCACACAGTCATCTCACCAGAATCTTTCATGGTCGACGGCTCGATTTACTCTACAGACTGTATATAAAAGATGGAGGTGGCCACCGTGACCTCCTAGAATCCAAAGTTTGACAAATCAACACCTGCCACCTTGTTACCTGCTAATTAACATCCAAATTAAACACTTGAGTTTAATTAGTGCATTCAACTGGAAAAAAGAGCAGACGCCAGCCAACGCTGCAGTTCCTCTAACGTCCAGCAGAGGCTCCAGCAGGGAGGCAGTCCCCCAGACTCCCATGTTAGAAGATCCAACTTTACAGCAGAAACAAACATGAGCCTGAGGCCTTAAATCAGAGGCGTGGCCTCTGCCAGGTGGATGGTGACACAGCTGGCTGTAGCTGCTAGCTGTCTGCTAGCTTCACATGAACCTGACCTCTGCACCGTGTTCGTGCTGTTGGATCATTTTTAATGGCATCATGTGACCAATAATATGGCTGCTGTGAGGTCACTGTACCAACTGCCCAGGAAGCCTGAGTGATTATGAAGCGTTGTGAACAGGTGTGTGTGTGTGTGTGTGTGTGTGTGTGTGTGTGTGTGTGTGTGTGTGTGTGTGTGTGTGTGTGTGTGTGCGCGCGCTATGTTCCTATAACTCCTAACTAAGCTAGCTAGCTGATATCTTAGCACTGCACCCTCTGTTCAGCTCCAAATAAAAGATGGTGCTGACCGTGAAGTGTCTAAACTAGTGTGTGATGTCATGGCGAGACTATCCAGCCTTTATAAACGAGTAAAAGGTTGACTTTACTTCACACACACGCGCGCACACTTGTTTACACTGCACTGAAATCCATAAAAGGCTGGCAGGTTAACAGTTTGTGTTCTGAAAAAAGATCTTCTCAGAAACAAAGTCCGGGAACATTTCTATAAATAGCGTCCCCTGTGGCTGCTAAAGCGGTGTGTAGAGCTGAGAAGTGTTTGCCGAATCCGTGAGTGCAGAAGCACCTCGAGCAGAGCTGGGTCGGCCTCGTAAAGCCGCTGATCGCTTTATATCCCAACAGTCTGCAGTCGGCTTCAGACGAGGGAGCAAAACACGATAAAACCGAGCGCGATCCCAGAGTGAGACGGATCCCACTGAGCATTTAAATACAGCCCGAGTGAAGCATTTAAACTGCGTCAGCACTTGGAGCACAAGCTCAGCACAGGCGTGTTCTCAACTACAAACTGACCTGGGATCAGTGCAGCTTCAGACACACAACACAGAAAACACCACAACACAAATATGTGAAAACCTCTGAAAGGTCTGCCTCACTGATGCTTTCAAAGCCAACATCATGTTTGTTGTTGACATTTATGACATCTCCTTAATCTCTGGTTTTCCAAAGCTCCCAAAGAAACAGTGCTGAGTAAAACGACAATCTGAAACACAACAAAACCGACGAAAACAGAGCGAAGAACAGGAGAGATTTATTAGAAACATGAGCAGGTTAGCAGAGCAGCACAATATCACCTTAAAATCGTGCCTCAAGAGTTGAAAGAGAGCTGTGATAATGATATTTATGGTGGTAGGGACATACTGAGTGATGGCAGACCGTATGACATGTAAGCACAGGCATCGCCTTAGTGATGATTTCAGTGGAACAGCTATTTAACCGTTTACTTGAACAATAACTAGACTAACTAACCACACTCTGTCACAGGATGAAACTGAAACTTCCTGTGATGTTGTCTCGGGCCACTTAAAGCTTACCTTTACCACCGTGTGACCACATCATCACTTTCCATCTGCCACAAGCTCTTCCTGTCTCGTGGAGCGCAGTTAGCGAGCGTTTCCTCGATGTGTTTACATCGGGGTCATTGCCAGTGGCTCGTACCTCCTCCTCGTGTGCCCTCACAGTCTGATCACGTTTCCAGAGCACTGTCATTTGTTGGTGGTTGTGGCTCATTGGAAGCTGGCGGGAACATGAAAACTGTTCTTTCAAAAAAAAAAGTCAGTTCCAGGTAAACTGTTTTATTGGTTCACTTAAACATTCAGTAATCCTGATGTTTGAATCTGTTTGTACGTCTGTGTGGACACAAACCAAACCAAAAGCAAACACAAACTTGTGAGTCTGGATGTGCTCACTGTTTCATTTGGGGCATAAAGCGAGTAAATGAAATTATTTTAATGAATGTAAACAGGAAGCTGAACATCTCGCCACAGCTCAGCTCTCACAGACTTCAATTTAAAATCCCAGAACATGTGAAGCAAACACAGCGAGGTGTTCCTGGTCCTGTCACTGATGGATGGATGGACGGATGGATGATGGACGGATGATGGATGATGGATGGATGGAAGGATGATGGATGGATGGATGGTTTGATGGATGATGGATGGATGGATGGATGATGGATGGATGGATGGTTTGATGGATGATGGATGATGGATGGATGGAAGGATGATGGATGGATGGATGGTTTGATGGATGATGGATGGATGGATGGATGATGGATGGATGGATGGATGGTTTGATGGATGATGGATGATGGATGGATGGATGGATGATGGATGGATGGATGGTTTGATGGATGATGGATGGATGGATGGTTTGATGGATGATGGATGGATGGAAGGATGATGGATGGATGGATGGTTTGATGGATGATGGATGATGGATGGATGGAAGGATGATGGATGGATGGATGGTTTGATGGATGATGGATGGATGGATGGTTTGATGGATGTGTAACGCGCGGCAACACTAAAGCGGTCGCGCCAGAATGTCACGCTAAAAAGAAAGATTCTTTAAAATACAAGGGGGAGCAAGCGAGTCAGATACCACGGGCACAGAGAGGGAGCAGGTCTGATCAGAAACAGTTTATTACTGGGCCAGGGAGCACAAATAAAACACCCTTAAAATGTACATAATAAAATGTTTGCTCTCTACTAAAAACAATTCTAAAACCCGTAAAACTACCATTTTCTACATTCACTAAAACCCCCCCTGCTATAATTAGGCCACATGTTCATTATGGGTCCATCAGCAGGCCAGGAATTCCTTCTTTAGAGCAGAGTCCACGCCAGCCTCGTCTTCGGCAGACAAGAAAGAGCCTCCCATCTTCTTGTCCTTCCGCTGGCCCATCACTTCCCAGCCCGGCTTGCGTTCTGCACCCGAATCCATGATGCGACCACCGCCACAGCTCCCCTTGCGTCGGTGTCCTGTAAAATAACAAATAGGGGCCAGAACAATGGTCCCAGAAGCGGCCCTGGCTCATGGCGACCCTCTCCCAATCCAGCTGCACCCAGTAAACAACAGTAGAGACCCTACTCACAAATGCAGGCAGAGGTAAACCTCTGCCCTGCTGCCAATCACAGCGTCGTCTCTTACTGTTGCCGTTCCATCAGGTCAGGACTTGGTCGCCGCATCACACTGGCCATCTCGCATTAACCTTCCAGTCTGGGGCCTCCCTCCTTCAGTGCTCAGCTAGCCTGTTTTTAAAAGGTCTTTACACAGCTGATAGGCCACCTCTGGACACACCCCTGCCTCAGCAGGTGGTCCCTATCAGCTAATTTGTCCCATGTCCACAGTGGATAAAAACCATGTCACATAAAACACTAAAAACCATGCAATAGAAACAGAATAAAACCATGCAAATAAAACGACACTCATAAATAAACACTAAAAATCAGAATAAAAATAAAATACAAATTTCCACTGTGTGACAGATGGATGGATGATTTGATGGATGATGGATGGATGGAGTTCACATGTGAAGAATTCCTCCTTCCTGCTCGGGTTGTCCTCACAGCACTCAGTGTGGGAACAATGATCCTAGTGTCTCAGGTTCTGTTGGAGCAGCAGGAAAATTACTCCGAGTGCCGACGGGAGAAGTGAGCACATCATTGCGTTCGTCTGATTGTCATTAAAGTGTTTACAACAGCAGCAGGGTCTAAAGTGACCCCTGACCTTTCCAGGACAACGTAATGATTTCAGGTTTCAGACGTGTCACAGGTCGAGCGATGTCTGCAGAAACTTTGCATTTAAAGTTATTAGTGAAGAATAAGAAATGGCTGTGACCTTCCTGAATGCATCACTTGTTTGTGTTTTTTGGAAAACTGATTCGACTTTGTCCGACATAAACTCTGGAAAGAAGAGGGGAAAGTTTCGCTCTGGAGGTCTAGACTGCTTATTCAGTCCACTTTTCCACGACTGAGCCGGAGAATAAAGAGAGCAGTGTGCTCATTCCTGAGCGTTTAACACGGTGGGACGCAGCCGCGCTGACCGCAGCGCAGCGTGGCACAGGAAACTTCCATCAACCCAGCGCCAGCCCGAGGCCTGGAAGGCAATCAGCCCATAAAGCTGTGTGTGTGTGTGCACCATGTTCAGAGATCTTTGTGGGGACCAAAAACTGGCATGCTGCTATACTTGTGAGGACCAACAGTCCTTATGCAGACAAAACGCCGTCACCACGAGTTTGAAGACGTTTCTGAGGCTCAAAATGTGGTTTTAGTGTCAGGGTTACAGTTATGGTGGGAAATGATGTCATGATGATGGCAACGTCATTTACATCCTTACTTACTTAGGTCCTTACTAAGATATGAATGTGTGTGTGCGCGCGTTTGTGTGAGCGTGTGTTTGTGTGTGTGCGCGCGTGTGTGAGCGAGCGTGTGTTTGTGTGAGCGTGTCTGTGTGTGTGCGCGTGTGTGTGTGTGTGCGCACGAGCGTATGTGTGTGTGCGAGCGTGTGTTTGTGTGTGTGCGCGTGTGTGAGCGTGCGTATGTTTGTCTGAGCGTGTCTGTGTGTGTGCGCGTGTGTGTGTGTGCGCGCGTGTGTGTGTGAGCGTGCGTATGTTTGTCTGAGCGTGTCTGTGTGTGTGCGCGTGTGTGTGTGTGCGCGCGCGTGTGTGTGTGAGCGTGCGTATGTTTGTCTGAGCGTGTCTGTGTGTGTGCGCACGAGCGTTTGTGTGAGCGTATGTGTGTGTGCGAGCGTGTGTTTGTGTGTGTGCGCGTGCGCGTGTGTGAGCGCGCGTGTGTGAGCGTGCGTATGTTTGTCTGAGCGTGTCTGTGTGTGTGCGCACGAGCGTTTGTGTGAGCGCGTGTGTGTGCGAGCGTGTCTGTGTGTGTGCGCACGAGCGTGTGCGCGCGTGTGTGCGAGCGTGTCTGTGTGTGTGCGCACGAGCGTGTGTTTGTGTGTGTGCGCGTGTGTGAGCGCGCGTGTGTTTGTGTGTGCGCGCGTGCGCGTGTGTGAGCGTGCGTGTGTGTGTGCGCACGAGCGTGTGTGTGTGCGCGCGTGTGTGTGCGAGCGTGTGTGTGCGTGTGTGTGAGCGTGTGTTTGTGTGAGCGTGTGTTTGTGTGAGCGTGTGTTTGTGTGTGCGTGCGTGTGAGCGTGTGTTTGTGTGAGCGTGTGTTTGTGTGAGCGTGTGTTTGTGTGCGCGTGTGTTTGTGTGTGCGTGCGTGTGAGCGTGTGTGTGTGAGCGTGTGTGTGCGTGTGTTTGTGTGAGCGTGTGTTTGTGTGCGCGTGTGTGAGCGAGCGTGTGTGAGCGTGTGTTTGTGTGTGCGTGCGTGTGAGCGTGTGTGTGTGAGCGTGTGTGAGCGTGTGTTTGTGTGAGCGTGTGTTTGTGTGAGCGTGTGTGAGCGTGTGTTTGTGTGAGCGTGTGTGAGCGAGCGTGTGTGAGCGTGTGTTTGTGTGCGCGTGTGTGAGCGAGTGTGTGTGAGCGTGTGTTTGTGTGAGCGTGTGTGAGCGAGCGTGTGTGAGCGTGTGTTTGTGTGCGCGTGTGTGAGCGAGCGTGTGTGAGCGTGTGTTTGTGTGAGCGTGTGTGAGCGAGCGTGTGTGAGCGTGTGTTTGTGTGCGCGTGTGTGAGCGAGCGTGTGTGAGCGTGTGTTTGTGTGAGCGTGTGTTTGTGTGAGCGTGTGTGAGCGTGTGTTTGTGTGAGCGTGTGTGAGCGAGCGTGTGTGAGCGTGTGTTTGTGTGCGCGTGTGTGAGCGAGTGTGTGTGAGCGTGTGTTTGTGTGAGCGTGTGTGAGCGAGCGTGTGTGAGCGTGTGTTTGTGTGCGCGTGTGTGAGCGAGCGTGTGTGAGCGTGTGTTTGTGTGAGCGTGTGTGAGCGAGCGTGTGTGAGCGTGTGTTTGTGTGCGCGTGTGTGAGCGAGCGTGTGTGAGCGTGTGTGTGTGAGCGTGTGTGAGCGTGTGTTTGTGTGAGCGTGTGTTTGTGTGAGCGTGTGTGAGCGAGCGTGTGTGAGCGTGTGTTTGTGTGAGCGTGTGTGAGCGAGCGTGTGTGAGCGTGTGTTTGTGTGCGCGTGTGTGAGCGAGCGTGTGTGAGCGTGTGTGTGTGAGCGTGTGTGAGCGTGTGTTTGTGTGAGCGTGTGTGAGCGAGCGTGTGTGAGCGTGTGTTTGTGTGAGCGTGTGTGAGCGTGTGTTTGTGTGTGCGTGTGTGAGCGTGTGTTTGTGTGAGCGTGTGTGTGTGTGAGCGTGTGTGAGCGTGTGTTTGTGTGAGCGTGTGTTTGTGTGCGCGTGTGTGAGCGTGTGTTTGTGTGTGTGAGCGTGTGTGTGTGAGCGTGTGTGTGTGAGCGTGTGTGTGTGAGCGTGTGTTTGTGTGTGTGAGCGTGTGTTTGTGTGTGTGAGCGTGTGTGTGTGAGCGTGTGTGAGCGTGTGTTTGTGTGTGCGTGCGTGCGTGTGAGCGTGTGTGTGTGAGCGTGTGTGTGTGAGCGTGTGTGTGTGAGCGTGTGTGTGTGTGTGTGTGAGTCAAGCTCTCTGGTGCTGTCCATGCTAACACCCTGCCCCCCCCCCCCTCCCCCGTGTGTTCTCAGGTTGGTCCTCTCCCTCCACCTGGTGAAGATGTAGTCTGTTTGGTCTCCATGGAGATGTCTCCAGTCTCATTCTTTGCCCTGTTGCCATGGTCACTGTGCTTGCTGTTCTTCCTGACTGCCGCCCGCCCCCAGACGACGAGCTCCGCCCCCACACATGCAGCTTCCCCGAGGGCCAATACGACGCTACTCTACGAGAGCGGCGCTGCGACTAGCCGCAGCCTGCGTAACTGCAGTTGCTCCGCCCCCGTCACGGACTGCGACGAAGTGCTGGCGAACTCTCTGTGCCGCTGCCACAGCGTGCCACGCTCCGCCCTGCCCCGCGCTGGGCTGCGGGAGGCGGGGCAGCTGGCGGTGTGGGTGAAGGAGCTCTGGGTCCTGGAGGAGCTGCTGAACGGCAGCTCGGTGGGCCACCTGCGCCTGTCGTTCTGCGGGATCAAACCTGTGGACAGCCGGTACCTGGCTCTGCGGGGTCTGCAGACCCTCGGGATCCACAGCGCCGTGCCGCAGACTCCATACCCTGACCAGGAAATGACCCTCTCCCCCCCAGCGGGGGTCACAGCGGAGCTGGACGCCCTTTCCTTTGGCTCCTCCTCCTTCCTGCACATGACCTTCGTGGACGTGGCCGTGCTGAACGGGCTGTCCGCCCTGAAGGCGTACAGCGTGGCAGGACCGCCTGCCCCCACCCTCTCCCAGCACTTCCCCCTGCTGCCCGTTTCCCCGCCCCCCTCTGATGACCCGGCTGAGATGGCTGCAGACCGCCTGCAGGACCTGCTGGTGACCTTCGTGTACTGAACCTCGACACCGATGGCACTTTTTTGTGGGACGCGTTCCCTTCCTGCTGCTGCTCCTGTCCCGGAGATGTAGTGCCCTTTGATGCTCTGATCCTGTAACGAGGTTTGGGAATGTTTGCACTCTGATTGGATAAGAGGACAGCTGCCACAGAGGTTTCACACGCATGTACACACTCTGACCGTCCACTGTGGTAACGCACCGCAGTAGAAACTCGTAGCTTTATTAAACATCATAGGTTAGGTTTGGGCTTCATGTGAGGTTAACAGGAATTCCCACTACCAGGACCTGCTGGAGTCTCATGAGTCTAAACATCTGCAGATGCTTCACGGCTAACCTCTCAGTGTCCGTCAAGATACTCTGACCTGTCACAGATAATGAAAATTAGCCTTTTTAGCATTTTACCAACAAAACCAAACAGTAAGCTGAGCCCAGCGATGTTCTCATAACTCACTGATGTGCTGTTGGTGTTAGTGGTTCATAAAGCCTTTCACTCACAGTTTATAACGAGTGTCTCATCAGGAAACTGAAGCTGGGGGATTTTAATGGTTTGGTGTGTGAGTGGCATGTAAGTGATCTGTAAATCCTTAGTAATAGTGGGCGAGGATGGAAAAATGTGTGAAACAGCTGGAAGGGGACGAGGTGCTAACATGACTCAGGCTGCAGGCGCTGCGAGCGCTGATCTCTCCTGTCTCTGCGCTCACTTTTCTCCTCCAGTTCACATTCAATCTGTCTGCGCTTCATGAACTGAAGGTTCACGTCAGCGACCATCGACCGCGAGCCGTCTCACAGCCTTTAGACCTCGCTCAGACTTTATGGACTGCAGCGTAACTGTTACCAAAAGCTGTGGTTCATTCAGGTGCCGTACGGCGATTAAACGACTGTAATTGTGAAGTCATTACTGGGCAAACAGTCTGCAGGCTTCCTGAATCTATGAGACAAACAACACGATTGTTCCCGGAGACAGAAGAGCTCTGCCTCCAGCTGCCGGCTGGGTGTTAGCGCTCCGTCCTGCCCAGGTGCTCCATCTCTTTCTCAGTTCTTAGACTTACATGGGCGACAACTTACAGCAAAAACACAAATCAGAAAAACAGCAGGGCTCCCTGCACACTTTTACTGATGAGCCACGCCATCCTCATCATCACAGCAGGAATATCTTTACAAAATAGATTTCATAGCAGATCTCGAGTAGGGTTGGGCGATATGTAAAAATTTTCCAACCGACAATCATCAGTCCAATAATCGACGATGGGCGATATATTCACGCATGCACAGACTTTTTGATGGGCGGAGCAATGTAATCATGCAGAAGTACAAACATGGACGAACTAATAGGGCTGTCGGCATTAACGCAGTCGTCACGATTAATGCGATTAAACTTTTTTTAATGTACTCAACCCATCTGGAGCGCAGAAAGAAGGGATTTTGACTCAATCTGTGTTCCAGATGGGTTCATTGTTAATCGTGTTAGTCATGATGATGGCGCGTTAAAGCTGGCAGCACTAAAAACATATAAAGTCGCCAATTTGGGATGAAAGAGGCAAACCTAAGGACGTAACCAAAGCGGTGTACCACTTGTGCAGACACATAGTACGAGCAAAGTACTCAATAACCCTAATCCCTAGAGACTTGCAGAACCTCTCAGAGGCTCACGGCTCCAGAGTTCATACTTCAAAAGAGCCAACAATAAACCCCATACGAAACCTCTTCAGGTGCATCCTGGGCAGCAGCTCAGCACTCAGTTTTATTTGGCGAGATAATAAATCAACATTAAGACGGTCTGAGAATGAATTTCCACCACAAAGCGCTGAAGCCGCTCTCAGATTCACGTCTGTACTTTAACTCCTCCAGTCTCATTCCCAGAGCATCAAATGATGAGTGCTGAGCGGTTTCAAACTCAAACCAACGTTCAGCAGCGCTGCGGATAGAGCGAGGGCGCGTTGGCTTCCTGCAGGTCTGCGTTACATAACGGCCTCGTGGAAGAACATTTGTGTGCCACATGATGAAATCCTGTCGGTGCAGATTATGAAGATGAAAACAAGACGTACTGGCGCAGCTGGCCGCAGTGAACGCTGTCCAGAGCGGGACGAGCGCGTCTGCCGCTCTGTCTTTGAAACATGACTCAAACACACCGCTGTGTCGGTTTAAGGACGACGCCTCTGAATGTAAACATGTCCGACAGCAGCGGGGTCTGCTGAGGCCAGAGAGCTCGGCAGGCGCTGTGCCGCGTTTTCCCAGCTGCTCTGATTGAGAGCAGATGGCCTCATAAAACAAGTTGTTTTGAAACAGGTTAAAATGGACGCCGAACAACACGAGTGCCAGCGTTAGGATCCTCCGTCAGCAGCCAACACCGCGCACTCGCTTGGACGGCGACCATGACTTGGGCTCTGCTGAGCTGGACGGGGCTGCGCAGCTGTCGCTCAGCAGAGCGCAAACAGAATGTGTTTGTTTCACACTCGCTTTAAGGCCGAGGAGCTTGCATGCTCTCGCTGTCCTCCTGCTCGAGTCCTGAGAGGCTCTGTGAGACCTGCTCGCACAAACGTGTGTGTGTGTGTGCGCGTGTGTGTGTGTGTAACCCATGCAGTGAGGATTCAGAGCAGAGAGTCAGAGTTCAGGTCCACGCCCAGCACACGCTGGCCTCTATGCTTAATTACACGGCGGGACTTTGCACGCTGCTCAGCGCCTCTGTGTGAGGAAATGTTCCCGCAAACAGAAACTTTTAAAACGTGCACAGAGCACGGCTCACTTTTACAAACACCAATCTTAGAGTCCAAAATGATGTGCGTCAGAAATGCTTTGATTCGCTTCCAGGTTCTAATTCTCATTCACAGCAGGACAGCTACAAAGTGCACACACATGGCCAGAGTCCAAGCTAGCACGTTCGACTTAATCAAGGCCGGGTGGAGGGATTAGCCCTTTTTCTTAAACTGGGTTTGATCTCATGCACAAACATTTGATGTGAACAGAGGGTTCAGTTTCCTGGAGTTTCTCTGTTCTGAAACAGTTCAGTTTTGGCTCTGCAGGTGTCGCTGTGCTGCAGCCACACGACAGAGGATGTCAGGCAAATCAGTGGATGTTTGCTAATGTCCTGGTAGTTCCTCACACTCTGGTGGTCAAAGGCAGAACTGAAAGCTACTCCTGAGTTAAACCATAAGCTATAAAGATACATTTATCATTTCTTATACTGTAACAGTCCATATAAACCTTTGATGGGCTGTTGCTGTTTGAAGCACCCCCTAAATGACCAAAACAAACGTTCTTCTTTATTTTCTGGCTGTTTGCAGCCCTCTAGTGGTTGTACGTGGAACTTCAGTTGAAAGTGTAGACATTTAAACCGCTAATCCTTTTCCAGAAAAACGAACATGCAGATAAACACTGACGTTCAGGCTTGATGTAAGCGCACATTATTCATGACCTCTCCGCCTATTGGTTAGTTAAATGCCTCAGCAGTGACCAATGACTCGTGGTTAGCCGTCCTGACAGCAGACTCTGATAAGCACCCAGAGTCTTGCAGGCTTTGGGATCTGGTCTCATATGAGCAGCTTTTATGACATAATTATAGATCATGTGGTGTGAAGTCAGGGAGGGGTCAGGGCTGCACGCCCCATCAGCAAACAAACCCAGCAGCAGTGACACACGGTCCGCTTGATTTTTCTCCATGTAACATGAAAGATGCTCAGCCTGTGAGTGTCTGACTTCATCAGAGGGTCTCTGCACTTGATTTTCATGCTTACATCATTTACACTTAGCATTTATCAGACAGTCAGCGACTGCACGGAAACCTCCGATTGTTAAGGAAAAATGTGAATTCTCCACCTGGTTGCTGGAAGCGGTCACAGGGAGGTTTAGTGCTTCTCCATCCAGCTGGTGAATCCTTGTTTTTCCGGGCCGACCTGTCCGGTCTCTAGGCCTGTCCAACAGCTGACGTCACCTGGTTAGTGGTGAAAACCTAAATTTAAGAAGCACTGCTCATGAGAAGAAAATGTTTAAGATCACTTTGATTTGGAGGGGGCGGGGTTTATAACTTTTGCCCCAACCTGCCACCAGAGGGCGATTGCCATGCTGTCCATCTTTATATACAGTCTGTGTTTTCAAGTTTACCCAGTCAGGAACAAGGAGAACCGCTGGGTGAGTTTGCCCTCCTCGGTGACTGTCAGGCTCCTCCTGCTCTTCCTGAGCACAAACACTTGTAGTTATGCAACAGGCAGAAGTCTGTCTGTGAACGCCATCTGCTGTGGCAAACGCAAACAGAGCAGCTCACATTTCCAGCGTGCAGCGCTCTGACACAGCTCTTCCCATCTGCTAAACTGGGCTGTAACACACCTCCATAATGGTTTTCAGGCAGTTCACAGAGGACTGGCACTGAAAGTCAGAGTCTGGAACTTTCCACCACAAAATGGGTGAAAATGAGCTCAGCGGGGTTTTTGGGTTTGACGTCACTCCCTCGTCCTGTCTCCGTTTCCTCTCCTGGTCTCTGTTCCAGCACCTTAACTCTGCATCAGGGAACGTGTTTTGCTTTCGGATGATTTGCACGCTTGTTGCAGGCTTCGTGATGACTTGTGTGTTTAAGGAGCAGGTTGTGTATTTGGAAACGGCTCGGCACCTTTGATTTGTATATAATTTGGAGTGAATGTCATAAACACGTCATCATGTGGAAGCTTTGTGTAGTCTGACAATAAAGTTTGAAAAAGTGTTGTGATGTTGACTTTGTTACAGCTTCATGCCTGCACTTCACACCAACAGTAATAAACAACAGTCACAGTCAGACCAACAGGCTTTGATTCTAAAAACTTTATTAAAGCGAGTCGCTGAGACATTTCCTCACAGCTCTGCAGCTTTTCAGAGTTCACAGAAATAAAAGCGTTTAAAAAAACTCCTAACTAATAAACTCCCACAGCGCCCTCCAGCGGCGGCCCCCCGAACAACAGCCTGGAAACCACCGAGTGACGTTTGGGAAGCGCAATCCGGTTGTTCAGTCTGATGTCACTAGCCGTGTCTGGGTCTAAACTCCGCTGCAGGTCCATATATCAAACGATCACTATGGCATCACTGAGAGTTAAAAACTGTCTAAAGTCTTTCATCTTTAATAAAATGATCAGCGTTCTGCTCTACCAGGTGTAACAATTGAGTTTAACATCCAGGCATCCATGAAAACGGAATTTATGACATTTAACGGAGTTAGAAGTTAGCAGGGAGTTAGCTCGCTAGCTTCTATATAAATACAATATAGCATGTCCTGACTGCGGGGTTTTGGAAACAAATTCAAATGTACAGCTCTGCTATCACTTCCAGCATAAATGAAGACAGAAAACTAAACAGCAGTGACGTTTGTAGGGTTACTGAAGTTGGGCTAGCTGGTATATAATGATGTGCTACGTGACCGCTAGCGACACAGCTATGTTAGCATAATATAAACAAGCTAACTTTTTTTCCACTGGATAAAAGTTAACGTGAGTGTTCTCGGTGGTCAGGAACAAATGTAATCGCATGGCAGGATGCTGTAAAAGGACCAAACTTCAGCCAGGAGAACAACTGAGATAATCCATCCACAATACGAGGTTAGTCATTCATATACTGCTGCATGGGCTGGGCTGTAGTTACATCCTAAGGTTTTAAAAACTGAGCTTAAATAAATGATTAGCGGTAATAAAAGCCGAGGGAGGTCAACAGTGATCACTGACTGTTTTAGGAGCTTTTTGAGATCAAGTAGAAGAAAATACAAAACATTAAACATGTTAACAACACAAAAGCCATATTAAACGCAGACTACTTTAGACCCGGAAGTAGGATTCCTCGCGTCATCACTGAACAACCGGATAGCAGCGAGACAGGAAGCGGAAGAACTTCAACGTAAGAGCACTGGGTCCTCCTGCGCTTTCTGCCGCCTGTCCTCAACTAACGAACCAGCAGAGGGAGCCCAGGGCTTTGTTTTCACACAGCGGGTGAAAGGAAGAAAAGTGACAACACGATAAATCACAAAGTCTGAATATATTCAAGTATTTGTACAATTATAAATACAAAACCTTCTGTTTTCTTTTTCGTTTTATTATCTATTTATTTAATGAAAAAATAAAATCCAATAAAACTTTGTTTTCTAAAAGCACATCGAGTCCTTTCACAGGAAAACAGATTCTTAATGATTTTTACTAAAAATCATTATTATCACCAACAAACCGAGAGAAAACAAACAGGGAGACGCTGTTCTTATTCATATCTGATGAACACATTCATTTCCTCCATTCACTCGCATCCATGTTTAACATGTTTCAGAGCACAGAGGAGGACAGCAGTCACCGTCTGGCTTAAATGAGTAGAGGACACATTCGTGGACACAGATCCTTGTTCACTGCGCTGCTGTTTACAGGTTAAAGTCTTCATCAGAACAAACACTGCTAACTGTACTTTGCTGCTCGCTGTCCTTGAAAAGCAACAGCTGACACGATCCGCTCAGTAAATGTCCTTTTACCTGTAAGCCTGGTTTAGTAACCTGTCCTAATAAATTTGTGTTGTATTTCTTATAAGGGGCAAAGTGGTGTCAGCCCTGCGCTGAGAGGGCTGTGCTCATCCATCCGTCCTGTTCTAACAAAGACACGTTTCAGGAACACCTGTAGTTCCCTTTTATTCATATAGCATCAGTGAACAAACACACGTGTTACTGTAAGGTGAAGACCCCACAGAGTTAATGCAGGACAAACGTTCACTCGGATTCATTGATGAAGTGAATGCAGGACTACGTGTGTGTCCTTCTCATGAGTGGACACACATGGATGTGAACCACGCGTGTTTGGCTGAGCCAAACAACCGCAGCAGTGATTCGAACCTAAAGTACTCTGGATACTGTTACTGTACAAATACTATTACATGTTTGTTGGTCAGGTGTCCTGTAGGAAGAAAACACGTGAATGTGCATGAACGCGTTTACATGAGGACAAAGTGACTTCAAGGGAAATACAAATCTTCACATTTTGATGTCTGTCAGTTATTTTGTTCATGAAGTTTTAATTTACGAATTTTTGAGCAGATGGTGTAAAAGGTTGTAACTGTATCGAAGTGTAAAGATATAAAGAAATTAATTTAATGAGTTACAGTGAAAACCAGTGTCTGTAAATGATAAACACGACTTTCAGTTTTTCTATTCATACAAATTTTATTGTGAAGAAACGGAATTTTCCGTTTTAGAGTTGAAGGAATGTCCGTAAATAGTAGAGAAATTCTACGGAATCTTCTGTTTTACCGGAAAAGTTCGTGAACTTCAGTAAAAGATCTACGATTTTTTTTTACCCGAGCGAGGCCGCATCTGTCCACGCCAGTATAAACCACAGCACAGGATCCACCCACTGCAAATTAACGACACTGCACACTGACAACCCCAACTGCGACTACACCTCCCAGCCACCTCCTCCCAGCTTCCCCGACATTAAAATACCGAACTTATAGACCCCACACACACCCCCACACCCCCAACCTTTCCCCTGAACAAGCATCCTTTATAGGATGCTTGTTCAAGGCTGCAGTTGGTCCAGAATGCTGCAGCTCGTCTTCTGACACGTACTAAAAGATGTGAACACATTTCCCCGGTACTTGCCTCCCTTCATTGGCTCCCTGTCCGCTTCAGAATTAATTTTAAAATGTTATTGTTGTTACAAAGCCCTGAATGGACAGGCTCCCGGGTATTTGTCTGACCTCTTGCAGACTTATACCCCCCTTAGATCTCTTAGATCAAGTGATCTTTTGCTTTTAGCTGTACCAAGGTCGAGGCTGGTTCATGGAGGTGATCGAGCATTTGCAGTCGTAGCGCCTAAGCTGTGGAGTAATTTACCCCTACACATCAGACAGGCTCATACTGTCAATCTTTTTAAATCTTATCTTAAAACACATTTTTATTTACTGGCTTTTAATACAGCATGAGAGTTGTTTGTTAATTCATATTTGGTGTTTGCTTTTAATACTCTAAGTTGTTTTATTATGTATGTTGTATTCTGGTACAGCACTTTGGTAAACGCTCCTGTTGTAATTAAATGTGCTATATAAATAATTAAACTATTAAACTATTAAACTATATGCATGCGCGACGGGATCCCAGAGACAGCAGCTGATCCGGCGGGGTCTGGAGTCCCTACCTAAACACGGCACCCATCCTCCCCTCCTCACCCCCGAACATAACAGCCTTTCCATCCAGCTGGATCGCCGGTGTGGTGCCAGGGTTGGTATCCCCAGACGATTTGTTTCCCCTGCGTCGGGAGCGCGCACAGGGCTGTCCGAATCACGGATGAACACTATCTGTCGTTTTTAGATTTAGTTCACAAACACTTCTTATAAAGACGTATTACTGCTGAAATATTAGCGGCGTTGGCTCTTTAAACAGTAAAGTTACAGGATACAAATAAATATGAGCCACGGTGTGGAAATGATGCGCCGCGTGAGAACTTTTAATGCATCATTTTCTCCTGTAACCCACAAACACTCATCAGTGCGCGCTCCCGACGCAAGGGAAAAATTCTACCCTGGCACTCTGACACGCCCACGCGTGATGTTAACCACTCAGTTCCTACTGTGAGAGGTCCACAGTTCATCCCGATCACATTACAATAATTTAATAACATATTATTAAGATACAGAAAACTAGATCCAGCTTAAGGAAAAAAAGTCCACGGAGACCAGTGTAGAACTGTGTTGGTGCGGGAGGCTTTTACTTTGAAGGGCGTGGCAGGAAGCGGTGGTAGGTTTGATGTGGAGAGCTGAGAGGAGCCCGTCTGCGTCACAGTGTAAGTAGAGTTTCTGGGAGCTGCTCGTCTTTCTCCGAGGCTGTGGAAGCTCCGCTCCGGGCAGACAGGAGGTGAGTGACCGGGCAGAGGGCCACCGAGGCCGGCCGAGCATGTCCACGACACCGCTGTCTGTGTGTGGCTGTGTCGGTTCCGCAGGGAGCAGTGACCGGCGGGCACTCCGGGGCCGGTGTTCCAGATCAACTGGCGTTTAGATCAACTGGCGTTGGTCGAACAGATGTGTGGCAGTCTTGCGTTTCAGGAGCTGCTACCGACAAACCAGCAAAAAAACGCCAAATGTGTCACCTGTGACACTTGTGAGGTTGTCTCAAACACACTCCGTCAGTCTTGATGCTGTTGAACAACAAAATGTTTAAAATGTGGCGAGTTTACCTGGTGATATCCTCGTGCGCGACGCGATCGCGAAAACAGCAAACAAGTAACACCACGCCGATGTTGTTCACAGGACAGCAAGAGTAAACGATCGGGAGACTCTTGTCGTCGTCATCGTTCCCCTCGCACGGTTTATTCCTCCGAATTCAGCGTTTTTGCTTCACAACTACAGCGAGCAGTTTACTTTGTGCACTAACATGGAGTCGAGTCAACCAGCGCCACCTCTGGCCAAGTGCCACAGCCTACAGCCAGATCAACTGGTGACACACATCTGCACCACGTTTTAATTCGTGTCATGCACATTTGTACCTTTCAATTGTGTGTTTGTGCGTCATGCAAATAAACCTTTGAAATGAATGAAATGATATCATGTATTTATTATCAGCCTACATTTGTACAAAATTCCAAATGACATACACATAAGAATCACCATCCTGATATCAATACTTTTGCACATACGAAAAATGTCGTGAACACACTAATATTTCACCAGTGTTGTAACATCACATGTCGTTAGCATAGTCTGTCTGTGTCTGCCCTCTGCAAACAAACATGTTAGAGTTGGTTGTGATATACAGTCTGCATAAGTGTGGTCAATCTAATAAACATTTATAAGGAGATGGCAGTTACTGTGAATGTACAGCAGTTACACAGTGATTAGTAATAAACAGCCAGACAATGACCCTGACAATCTCATTCAATCTTGCAGATTGCACCTTCTGTGGAAAGTGGTACCACACGGTGTGTGTGGACTTCCCTTGTGCAGAAGGCGACTACAAATGTTGTGGGTGCTAAATAAACAGAAAAAATTGATCCCTGTTGTCTTTGCTTACTGATTGTTTTCAGTGTTGACAATCCACATTGCTGGCATTGCATCTTTCAACATGTTTGTGGGTAGATTTGGATGTACCAGGGGTAAGTGCAGCCACTCAGCCTCTACTCACTGTGATCATAGCAGCAGGTGCAGATGTGTCACAAGTTAATCTAGTAGTGGCCTATGGTCATGTGTTAGTGGTGGGAACAGTCATATCCACTCACTCTCACTGGCTGTTTATTACTAATCACTGTGTAACTGCTGTGAATTCACAGTAACTGCCGTCTCCTTACAAATGTTCATTAGATTAACCACACTTATACAGACTGTATATAACTCCAGCCATGTTGATGAATTGCCTATATTGGCTGGAAATATTCATTTTCAGGGAAAAGACACAGACAGACGATGCTTACAGGATGTGATGTGACAACACTAATGAAATATTGATGTGTCATATTTGTCCAAGGCGTATTTCATTGTTATGGAAAAAGAGAATATTAAAATCATGATGACCAATTGGAGTGGTGATTTCTATGACTTTGTGTATATAATTTGGCATTTTGTACAAATGTAGGCCAATAAGGAATATATGATATCATTTCATTCTTTCCAAAGGTTTATTTGCATGACGCACAAACAGACACAATTGAAAGGTACAAATGTGCATGACACGAATTAAAACGTGGTGCAGATGTGTGTCACAGGTTGATCTGGCTGTAGGCTGTGGCACTTGGCCAGAGGTGGCGCTGGTTGACTCGAGTCCATGTTAGTGCACAAAGTAAACTGCTCGCTGTAGTTGTGAAGCAAAAACGCTGAATTCGGAGAAATAAACCGTGCGAGGGGAACGATAACGACGACAAGAGTCTCCCGATCGTTTACTCTTGCTGTCCTGTGGACAACATCGGCGTGGTGTTACTTGTTTGCTGTTTTCGCGATCGCGTCGCGCGTGAGGATATCACCAGGTAAACTCGCCACATTTTTAAACATTTTGTTGTTCAACAGCATCAAGACTGACGGAGTGTGTTTGAGACAACCTCACAAGTGTCACAGGTGACACATTTGGCGTTTTTTTTTGCTGGTTTGTCGGTAGCAGCTCCTGAAACGCAAGAATGCCACACATCTGTTCGACCAACGCCAGTTGATCTAAACGCCAGTAGATCTGGAACACCGGTTTATGGTGTTTAACTACCGACTAGTAGGGGAGACCGGGGATGGTTGTAACGTGGGTCAGTTGTAACACTTCCAATTTCTCCAATCACGGCTAAGTTTCAAATGATGTGACTCATCCTGTGCATGCCCAATTCAGTTCTGCTATCACATGTGAAAAATCAGCACATTTTGTCAAACACAGACAATTTAACATGAAAAAAAGTAATTTGTATGCCAAAAAGTAAGTTTTTCTACTTTATTTCAATGTTTAATAGCATTATCTGCTTTGCAGTTAAACTCATCAAACTTAAATTATGTTATTTGTATGTCTATGGGGATATATTCTGTGTAAGTCTTTAGTGCTAATGTTTTAGCCATTGGCTGTAATGTTAGCTAGTTCATGGCTATAGGAGTCTGGGTCAGTTGTAACAATAATGCAGATGTTACAACTTACCACACTATTACTTTAACTTATATTAAACAAGTTGGGGCAACGACACCAGCAGAGAGAGGTTCACTGGTCACCTTTGTATATGCGGTTAATGCCATTGGCAACACAATTCCTCCACTGTTTGTGTTCTCACACATACATTATGCAGACCACTGTGTCAGACACCGCTGTCTGTGTGTGGCTGTGTCGGTTCCGCAGGGAGCAGTGACCGGCGGGCACTCCGGGGCCGGTTTATGGTGTTTAACTACCGACTAGTACACGCGAGCAGGGGCCAGACTGTGGAGCGGACACCGACCAGCCGCGTGAAGTGATAACAACAACAATGATCATCATGATAACAATGATAATAGGGATAAGTGACTGATCAGAAAGTCAATCAGGGTGTCCGTGGTCACTGAGACTGTGTGTTGTGTTCCTCTGAACAAAGCGCTCATTAAACTAATCTGGTTTTGCCTTTTATTGTTTTAAACGTGGGAGAGTGGACAGGTTTCACCGTGGGCTCAGATTATTATATCACGATCTGTCACTCTGACAAACACCACGCTGACTAAAACTACTGTAATGCGCCAAATCACAACAACAGCGCCTTGAGGCGACTTTTGTTGTGATTTGGCGCTATATAAATAAAATTGAATTGACTTAAGTGCACGAGACTGTCCAGTTATTATTATTATTGTTGTTGTTTAGCAGCACGGTGGCGCGGTGATTAGCGCTGTTGTCGGGTCTTTCTGCGTGGACTTTGCGTGTTCTCCCCGTGTCTGTGTCCAGTCTGGTCTGTCTCAGACTGGCGACCAGTCCAGCGTGCAGGGTAACTGGGAGGCTCCAGCCCCCTGTGACCCTGACAAGGATCACCAGATGATGGATTATCGCTATTGTCACTGTTATTGTTGTTGACTGTGTTGTGAGTAGGGCTGCTCAATTAATCGAATTTTAATCACGATTACGATCTGGACTTTCAACGATCATTAAAAATGAGTGAGCCGATTATTAGCCCCTCCCTCGTTTATCCGCGACACCTTAAAGGCCGGTCCGTGAAAATATTGTCGGGCATAAACCGGTCGTGGCGCAAAAAAGGTTGGAGACCGCTGATTAAGAGGACCCGAGGGAAGCTCGGAAAGCTAAGCAGAAGTTATTTGGAGAGGAGAGTGACTGCCGTTGGTTGAAAAGACAGGTAAAAAAAAAAACTTCAGTGGTGTTGCACACTATGTTATATTATTTTTTAAAGTCATTGTTAACCCTTTAAAGCCGGTCAGAGCAGCACGCTCCGTTTTGTGTAACTACTTTTAAATCCCTGTAGAACCGGAACCGCGTAAGCTAGCGCAATAATTTGTTTTGCATATGGGCGATCGTGGCTCAAGAGTTGGGAGTTCCCCTTGTAATCGGAAGGTTGCCGGTTCGAGCCCCGGCTCGGACAGTCTCGGTCGTTGTGTCCTTGGGCAAGACACTTCACCCGTTGCCTACTGGTGGTGGTCAGAGGGCCCGGTGGCGCCAGTGTCCGGCAGCCTCGCCTCTGTCAGTGCGCCCCAGGGTGGCTGTGGCTACAATGTAGCTGCCATCACCAGTGTGTGAATGTGTGGATGACTGGATGTGTAAAGCGCTTTGGGGTCCTTAGGGACTAGTAAAGCGCTATATAAATACAGGCCATTTACCATTTACCATAAGAAACCGGAGGAGTTGTACTTACATCTGATGCCATCAGCTTGTCCTCGGTCACGGTTTCCTTCCACAAAAAGCTTTGCAAAAATTGCATAAAAAGCGCTTGCAGGAACAAAAGCATAATATTCCAGAAACAGGCTTCGCCGATCAGCTGTTCTTAACACTTCCCACCGTGAAACAGACGTCAGCGCGAACTATCACATGTCCGCCATTTCCTGGCCAAAACCGGAAGTGACGTCATTTTCGCGGAAATGTAGTTTTTTACTTGTAGGCCTTAAAAGCCTATACTGGTCATGTTTGACTTTTCTGAATAGTTGCTGGGATGCTTAGAACTCGAATTGCACTGCTGGAAATAGTTTATTTTGATGCACCTGCTGTTTTCTTTGCAAATTTGCATCATAGGATTGTTTTTTCGTTTTTCCTGCAGTATATAAAAATTGCTGTATCTCCAAAATAAAACTATGAAGACACTCAAAATAAATTTCCTGTTGTAAACTATTTTTTGCAACTTTTTTGTATTTAAAGTTTTGAGGGACAAACCTCTTAAATTTCTCCAAGTAGAAATATATGTAAAAAAACCAAAAACGATTTTCAATTTGTTTTTTGTAGTTTATTGCACTTTTTTGCAATTAATGTAGTTACTATGGACTTAATGCATACATATTATTAAAATATGGGCTATAACAGTTGTATAGCAACTTGAAATGCTCCCATAAATGGCACTACAACATGTAAAAAATTAATATAAGCTCTGGTGGACTTGGTTCTAGTAGGTCTTAAAGGGTTAAATAAATATCGTCAAATAATCGAGATCTCAATTTCAGTGAAAATAATCGTGATTATCATTTTTGCCATAATCGAGCAGCCCTAGTTGTGTGGTTTTCACGTGTGGTTTTTCAAACACCATACAGTAAACCTTTGATGTCCTGGTGTTTCACGCTCATGAACCGTCCTCATCGTGATGTTTTCACTGAAAACAGGAACTGGGAGACTTTCACAGCGGTGCTGAGGCTCCCAGCCTCTGGACCAGACTCGGGGTCCTGAGCGTGTTTCCAGTCAGTCTGCACGGCTCCTGTTTTTGTAAAAGAACGTCAGTTTTTTCTGCAGCTGCCGTCTCGTGAACACTGAGTAAAAAGTTCACCTTCAAGCTTTAACTCTGGTTTCTAATAATGTGGTAGAAGTGATGCACGTGGGAGGATGTGAGAGTGCTGAGTACAGCAGGGCGATATTGCCACAAATATTTATCACGATATATATTTGAAAATTTGCGATAACGATATAACCGACGATATAATTGATGCGAGACAAAATACAACTCCACAACATTACTAGCGCAAAAAGACAACCTTCCATTTATTTTCACTTAAACAAGAAGCTGGTTTTTATGTACATTAAAGCTTTATAAAAATGTAACAGTGCAAATGCAAATTCCTTGCTGAAAGTTTAACCAAAAGGCATTTCCAGTAGAAATGGGCTGACATATCCTGAGCATAACCATGTATAATATCCACTGAAGTTAAAAAGAGGTGCTTTGCAACATTAAACTGCAGTGTGCAGTACGCATTTTTCGTACCATAAGGATTATAAGGCACATTAAGCGAAACAAAGCAGTCAGATAAATCAAACTTTATTAAACTCATTCTTCTTGCTTCCTCCACTTCTGTAC
Source organism: Rhamphochromis longiceps (assembly GCF_057381845.1). Classification (NCBI taxonomy): domain Eukaryota; kingdom Metazoa; phylum Chordata; class Actinopteri; order Cichliformes; family Cichlidae; genus Rhamphochromis; species Rhamphochromis longiceps. Next base: position 39,375,266 of record NC_140572.1, read on the forward strand.
CATTGATTCATTAATGTTGAATTCTCTGCAGCTGCTCTATTCCCATGTTGCTGCAGTATATTAATGACTAACCTCGTATTGTGGATGGATTATCTCAGTTGTTCTTCTGACTGAAGTTTGGTCCGTTTACAGCATCCTGCCATGCGATTGCATTTGTCTCTAACCATGAAGAACCTTCACGTTAACTTTTATCGAGTGGAAAAAAGTTAGCGTTCATCCTCCAGCTTCACTGTGTTTATGCTATGCTAACATAGCTGTGTAGCTAGCGATCACGTAGCACATCATTATATAGCAGCTAGCCCAACTTCAGTAACCCTACAAACGTCACTGCTGTTTAGTTTCCTGTCTTCATTTATGTTGGAAGTGATAGCAGAGCTGTACGTTTGAATTTTTTCAGAAATCTCTCAGTCAGGACATGCTATATCATGTTTAGGTGGAAGCTAGCGAGCTAACTTCCTGCTAACTTCTAACTCCGTTAAATGTAATAACTTTTGTTTTCATGGATGCCTGGAAGTTAAACTTTATAGTTACACCTGGTAAAGCAGCAATGCTGATCGTTTTATTAAAGATGAAATAATTTAGACAGTTTTTAACGCTCAGTGATGCTGCAGTGTTCGTTTGACCTGAAGTATACGGAGTTTAGGACCCAGATTACTCCCAGATTTAAGGGCATCTTAGTCCGACAAATACGACAATAACAACGGCCGCTTGCATGTTCTGCAAAAAAATGTGCTTTGTCGTGTATCTGACGGACAAACACCAAACCAGTTCCACATCACGGAAGTTGCACCATTTTTACAAACCAATTCTGGTTCATCTGTTTCACTCAACAATCCGCCATGTGCGTATGAAAACAAAGGCACTGCGCATGCGCGCTTTACTCATATTCTATCGCTATATTTCATTTTCCTATCGTTGCCTAACATTATACCGCTATTACCGTGAACGGTATAATATGGCCCAGCCCTAGTGCTGAGGCAGCAGGGCTGGGCTCAGCGGCAGAGGAGGAAGAGGAGAGAAGGGGCCAGACTTGCTGTGATGTCATCATTCATGCTTGATGCAACATGTTGACGATGTTGCCCACAAGTCTGAGAGTCTGTCTCTCTCTGAGCGTCCTCTCCCCTCTCTCGCCGTTTGCAGTGCGTCACTAAATGTTGTCTTTTTAGTGTTTCATCCTGTTTCCCTGCTCTCTTCCTGTGAAAAGGGGTTTTTGTCACCGCTGTCTGATGGTGGGGGTTTTCTGTCTTCAGGATGAAGCGGCTGCAGTTGGGCAACTAACTGAGTTTATGTTTAATTGACTGAAAATCTTTTCTCGAACTGAAACAATCCGAAACATTACAATCGTCTCGTCGATGAGATGTAAATGTAGATGATGTTTCGCTGCAGCTGGACCGCGTGGTGCTTCCTGGCTCTCAGCGCGTTTGCAGACGTGACGATGGCCTGTCTGCCTCTGCTGCTCTGCCTCAGCTTGCTGCTGCACTCAGGTGAGTCATGTAAAAGCAGTCAGGTGTTCAAATACCGTCCTGCCCCACCCACACACAGGCTGATACCTGTCAGGTATACTTTGGATCCTCGTGACTCATCAGATTGCCTCACATATTTTCTCTTTTCTTCCTCTCGCAGAGCTCGCTCATCCGCCTCCCGCACCTGTTAACCTGTCTGTTGACTCTCTGAACTTCCGCCACGTCCTTCGGTGGAAGCCCGGCGACAACACGCCCCCTGGGACAGAGTACGGGGTCTTTGTGAGGTAATTTGTCCGCCGTCTGTCCTCACGTCCTGTCACTCTCAGCCTGGTAACATGAAGACGATGGTGCTCACATCAAAACCCAAAAAACCTCTGAGCTCTGTGGGTGATGTAGAAACGCAAAGTTCAGACGCTTGAAGGATCAAGTTCAAGCTCAGCTGTGACTCCAGGCTTTTATTAACACACACACACACACACACACACACACACACACACACACACACACACACACACACACACACACCTGAGATAAAGGACAGGATTAAACACCTGTAAATAAAAGTGTTGCATCAGCTGCGTGTTTTTGTCAGATGCTTCCTGTCGAAGTTCAGAACACGATATTTTTTCTAAAGGAGGGTAAAAGTCCCCCTGTAGCCTGCTGGGAAATTCCACTGTTGCTTCTTCTTTTTTACCAAAAGAACGATTCAAAAATAGATTTCCTGTTTTATTTTGTAACTCACACAAGTTTGTCTGCACTTTTCTTCAGATCAAAGAAAGAAATGAAACAACAGAATAATTTCATTTTTAATTATATTGTAATTATGCAGCTATACAAAGTTAGTTAGTTACAAGTTTTTTTGTTCATATTTTATAAAATCAAAGGAAACAGTTTCATCTTTGCAGTTTATCCAGAAGAACAGATTTCATGGAGACAGACGTTCTGGTCTTTAGACCCGGTGTCGTGTCCACGTGTGACGACATCAGAAACATTCGAGCCAAACTCATCGTGACATGGGAAACATAAGCAGCTCGTTAGGTTTGAAAAGCTGCATCTGAGCAAAGCAGCAGACTTCTGAGCTTTTTAATTAACATCTAAACTCCTCTCTTATTCATGAATGGTAACCTGACAGTAAACGTCCAATCAGAAATCAGCTTTCGTTTGAATCTAGGACCAGCTGGATTCGAGACATGAACAGCTCATCGTCGCTGTTTGAGCAAACAGTCGTAACACAAAGCAAATGTTTCTTTTACTGTTTTTGTCCTTCTGATCTAAAATGTTCTGTTTGTCATTGTTCAGTGATAATAGAAAGAAGTGGAAACAGCAATGCAACATACCAACGCAGCCCCAATGCAACCAAACATCTGGAACATCGATGCCGCTGATGCTACCAGAGTGGAACTTTCATTATTACCTGCAAGTCAAAGCGTTCTTCAACCAAACCTGGTCTCCGAGGTCCAAAATAATTGTGTTTGTCCCTTACAAAGAAAGTACGTCAGCATGAGCGTCTTCTGGGTTTCACACTGGTGCATTTGGATTTAAGTGTGTCCCATAATCCAGATCAGGCTTTGATTGAACTAAAATCTCTGGACTGGTTGAATCTTTACCAAAAGGTGACCGCGTGTTTTCTTCTGTTTACAAGCTAAATTAGGTCCTCCAGAGGTCTCACTGGTCGGATATGAAAACTACATCCAGATCAACATTTCACTGCCTTGGCCCGATGACCTGCCAAACTTTCCCAGTATCCAGCATTATAACGGCTTCAGAGTCTCATTTCGGATCGGAACCGATGGAGAAATCCAGGTAAGACATCCATTTCATCCCAACATCAGCGTGCAGATTTAGACCTCAGCTGGTATCTTCATTCTAGAGTTCCTTTAAACCTGTTTGAGGCTTCAGTCACATGGGCCTACAGACCATCCTGTCCCTGAGCCAGCGGTCGCTGACTGGTGTCCAGGCGCGGCTGTAAAACACATATAGTACATATACGATATAAAAATGGAAATGCAGCCAATCACACAAAGGTGCAGATTTGGCTTAAAATAACCTGGTTGCACAAATATGCACACCCTTAAACTAATACCTTGTTGCAGCACCTTTGCCTTTTATCACTCTAATCAGTCTTTTTGGGTAGGAACCTATCAGCATGGCACATCTTGATGTGGAAATATTTGCTCACTCTTCTTTGCAAAAAAAACGTCCAAATCGGACAGATTGCGAGGACATCTCCTGTGCACAGCCCTCTTCAGATCAGCCGACAGATGTTGGAATTCAGGTCTGGACTCTGTCCGGTCTCTTCCAAAGCCTCAGCCTTATTCCGGTGAATCCATTCTGTTGTTGTTCTGGATGTGTGCTTTGGGTCATTGCTGTGCTGAAAGATGAAGTTCCTCTTTATCTTCCGCTTTCTAACAGAAGGACGAAGGTTTTGTGCCAACACCAACTGGTAACAGTAGTTCATGTTTAGAAGAAAAGATCCCAGCTCACTGATTTGATCGGGGCAATAGTGCCTAAAATGTTGCAGAATTTTGCTGAGAGATCTTTTACTCTGTGGTCATCTTTCGTGAGTAGTTTTATGGACAAAACCCAGCAGGTCATTCAGTGTTCCCTTAGTGCTGATGTAAAGAGATAGCTTATGTAGGCAAGTATATTTCTCCTTTTATCAAGAAGCAAAGACAAAAAGGGGGGAAAAAGAAACAGGGCAGGGGTCGGTGGTTGAATCATCCGTCCCCACCAATGCCACAACCAAATCTACGCCCTTGCAATCACAGCAGGCTTCTGCCTAAAAGCAGGTGTCGGGTTGATTGACATGAGGAGACTTTGACTTTGAGAGTCACCTGTCAGAGCAGGTGTTGCACACCTGGTCAGGCCTCCAAAGGTGTCTTCATGGCCGCGTAGAGGTCAGAGGAGAAAACGATGCTGAGGATCACACCAGTGGGTCGTGGACAAATCCCAGATGTGATTTTAATGACACGTTTCCTCCTTCTTTGACTTGCAGACGCTGGAAACAGAAAATAAAAGTTTTATCCTTGAAAACTTAAAGAAAGGGGCGGAGTACTGCATAGAGGTGAAGCTCAACACCAGAGAACTAAACAACCATGAGCCGTCTGCCTGGAAGTGCACCTTCACCACGGCGGTGGACCAGCAGAGAGGTGAGCTGATGTGCAGCCGGTAAGGCGGGCGTTGTTGCTGAATCAGAGCATAATGAGCTGCCACAATTCATCTGCCTCCTTATCTGTGTAAATATGCAGAGGGAGTAATTACTAACACATGCCAGGGCTGCCCCTCTCGCCAGTGGGACTCCTCCCCCAGCCACCTGCTCCACCCATCCCTCCCACAGCACAGCCACAAACCACACCCCTCCGCTGTACTTCGGCTGGTTCAGACGGTCGTCTGCATGGAATAATGTGTGTCTGTGTGTCTGCAGGCCTCACTTTAGGTTTGGTCATCGGCGTCCCGATGGTTGCCATCTTCATCGTCACGAGCTGCCTGCTCCTCCTCTTCTACACGGGAGTCATTTGTAAACTGAAGGAAACTGTGCCCAGAGCTCTAATTGTAAGAAATCCAGTTTCATGTGCACTCTAACACCTGTGGTTTGAGAGATTTTATAATGATGTGTTTATTTCTGCTGTGAAGTTGAACATCGCCTTCATTTCATCCATGAGCGTCTCTCAGAGGACAAAGTTCAAACGCTTTGAAGCTCCACAGTCGTAAAGCTCCTCCAGCATATTGTGATTTGCATTTCCACAGAAGGACCAAAGTCCTTCAAAGGTTAAGCAAATGAGTCAGCTGAGCTGAAAACGACTTCTGTTTTGCCCTGCTGCTCTGTGTATATCTTGCTTCAGTCTTAAATATGATCAACCTATCTCTAATAATCGGCTATGTACCACAGGCCTTCAAGCTGGCTGTAGTTAAACCTTTACTCAAAAAGCATCTCTAGACCATCTCTAGATCCTTGAAAGAGTAGTTGTCAAACAGCTAACAGATCACAGTGACTGTCCCCAGAAAACAGCTTTGGCTGATGTGTTTGTCCTGCATACTTAGACACAGCTGTGACTCGATGATAGACATCTTCAGCAGAGTTTGCCTCTGTTCCTCCTTCTCAGAGCTTCTTTCTCTTCTCTTTGTAGACGGCTCTAACCAAAGGCTACGTCCTGGCCCCGCAGCCCACCGTCCCAGATCCCATCTCAGTTACCTCGGAGACCGGGGAGCATAACAATCACACAACATCACCTTCTGCCAACATTGACGATGTCTCAGAGGACGACGATGATGGCAACTATGTGAACAGAGCAGTGGATCTCTCCTCGGGGGAGAGCTGCTGCTGTGAGGAGCTGTCTGGCAACATGTCAACGAACAGCGAGCCAACGGCAGCACTGGACGCTGGAAGCTCAAGGTTATTTGCTAAGGTGAAAGTAACGGCGCTGCCTGCAGAGTCTGACGAAGGCCAGGTGGAGACGGAGGTGGAGGGAGCGCAGCTCTGTTTGGTGAAAGAGAGGAGTCGAAGTGGAGTCTGGGGACAAAGTCAGGACGAGGAGGTGACGAAGTCCAAAGAGGACAAGGAGGTGCGGGACATCTCCGGCAATGTCAACCTGTTCTCAGTCACCCTCGCCTCAATGGCTGCACGCGATGGAGATGAGGAGGACGTCACAGGCTTTTTGAAAGAGTCCAGCCTGGAGGGTTTACCTGCCACAGACTCACAAACTGAATCAGATCACCTGACACCTCAAGTATTCCCGACACACACAGACCGCACTGCGAGCAGATGTGAAGGCAACAGCACGGACACGCTAACTGAAGAGGAAGAGGAGGAGTTCTCGCCCTATTTGAGAAACAGATGATACTGATGTGTGCTGCTCTGAGCGTCGATGACTCGCAGGGTCTCCTCGTGTTTGTAGACCAGCTTATTATTTGGTGCTGCAGGTCAGAAGATCTGCAAATGAACCAGCCGGATTTTCTGTGTCCGACTTTTTGACTTGTTTGACTGTGAACGTAAAACTGATGCTGCCAAATGGGGTCCAGACACTTTTTAATGTTGTTTGAAAATTAACATAAGCATTTTAAGAAAATCAAAGGAAACTGTGACATTTCTCTTTCTAATGTTCTTCATTAAATATAGATTTTAATGTTTGCTTTTCTCCTGGTTTCCATTCTCTGTACTTCATAATTAAGTTTGGGTCATCTCACGCTGGGTCTCAGGAAAAAATAACCACAAACTATATCACATGACTTCTCAAAGGTACTGGGAGCCTGTAAGGTAAGCGTCCGTGCTTCCACAACATCACGTGATTCATAGCTGGACTGGCCCGGTATGCCCGATGGCGATTTTTTGTTTTTTTTTTAGGAAGGCTTTCAATTGAACTCAGTTACACAGCGATAAAAAGAAACACAAAAAATGGCAAGAAGCTGTTGTATTATCAACTGCAATAGCCGGTCGCATGACAGCCACGGAAAGCCGACGGGTAAAGAGATCGGTTGTTATCGGATTACGTCGTTGAAGAGAAATTGTTCGAGCCATGTTTCCGAAGTGACAAAGAGGCGACTGGATATATAATGAAAGGTGTTGGATTGGCCAATTGGTCATGATCGACTCTGGGCTGGACCAATTACAGCCGAGGAGGCCGGATGCACCCTCCCCCTTGTTTAGCAATCACGTGATTTTCGCGCATTGCATGCCGGGAACTCGTGGCAAAACAATCCAAGTACCGCATCAAATGCAAGCATTTGCAGCACCGCAAAACGTTCATTCTCCGGTTCCAATGCCTTCTGGTTTTTTCTTTGACGCACAAAAAAAGGAATGTACAAAACAAAAGGAGAACAATGCCGGTCCGTACAAAGACAGACTCGACGAAAAGACAAAGAAAAGATACAAGAAAAAAATCAAAGGAGTGAAAGGGTTAGACCAAGCCTATTCAAATGGCGGCCCGCGGGCCAAATGCGGCCCAGAAGCAACCTGCGAGTGGCCCTGCCTGTGGTCCTGACAGAAACACAGAGAAAACGCAAAAAATGAATTTGTTAATTAATTTAAAAAAAAAATTAAAAATTCCTACAGCGTAGTGTAGACTGTGAATGCAACACTCCTAGTAGCCTAGCAATATTTAACCCACAATGCACCGTGATGTAAACATATTAAACAATCATCGTAATATATGATGCGACAACAGCATGTCTCTCTCACTCCAAAAGCGCAAAATTGACAATGAAAACTGTCGGTTTAACCCTGCCTGGACTGACAAATACTTATTCATTTTACCGAGTTTAATAATCTTACAACCGGAGTTGTACTACCATGGTGAGGGTCCTGTACAGCCCAAGAGAGAGCTGCAGCATCTTCCCTTCGTGTTTGCTTCTTGGCGAAGAAGAAAAGGCCTTTCACAGATTCTGAAACAATGAAATACTGCATGCTGGCCGTGGTGGATACGGTGAAAAGTGAGTGTGACATCTGCTATTAAAAACGTACCCCTGTAGGACAGTTCAAATATTCGTAGAGTTGAAGTTCTGGCGTCAGACGAGTTTGAAATGCTGTTAGATGACCTGAAGAAAACTGATGTAATGTCTATAGCAGGAGATCACAGACAGAACTGATAATGCGTATATGTCCTTTTTTGGATGGGAAATTGCTCGGCTTACTACCGTTAGAGGGACACACAGCTGGCAAAATGATGTTTGAGAAGATTTAAGCTCTTTTTGAGGAAAATGGTCTGGATATGAAGCGTGTCTGTATACTTGTGACCGATGGGGCTCCATCCATGGCAGGAAAAGTGAGTGGTCAGCGAAATATTTATTTTAATTTGAAAGGGAATTATCAAAATGTTTTTGTTATTATTATTATTATTTCAAATGTGCAAAAAATAGTTTAGTTATAGCTCCCTTTTTTTTAAATGGACCTTTTGGTGTGCATTTGTGAGAGGTCACCACCAGATTTATAGGGGAAAAGGAATAAAAAAAATACTTGTTTTTCAGTACAGTTGTTTGGGTTTGAAATTGATCATGATCTGCTGCTTACTGGCTTCAAAAAAAATATCTGGCCCAGATAAATTCCTCGGTTTGAAAATCTGGCCCAACTAACTTCGTAGTTGAATAGGCATGGGTTAGACCCTCACGAGCACACAGCGTGCTGCCCAACTTTCACCACGCTCAGATTTATAATTACACGGTTCTTGGAGTGAGTGCATACACTCATGAAGTTTAGTAACTTCAGGTCACTGCAACAAGCCCAGGTACAGTTTACCGACGGATGGGTGCAGGACCTTGAAATGCACCGTGTAGAACGAAAGACCATCGTACGTATCATAAGTTTACCAGTCTCACAAATCGTCTTCATAAATACACATTCGTTAACAGTTTATTAATAGGACCTTTGAGCTCAATGGTAATTAATTAGCAGTGGAAATAATTTCTGGTAGCATCACAGAAATGTAGCAGTGACAATAATATTGTATGCTGTAATCGTACTGGGCAATTAGTGATACAAAAAACCTGTTTTATCCTGTGAATAAAAGTACATGTTTTTGTCAATGTACCATAATAACAGAAGCGAAACGCAATATTGTGTCAGGACAATTCACTATTTATGCACAATGAACAAAGGAGCATAGCGCGACAATTTCTGTTCAGCGCCAGACTTGCTTGTAACCTATATCACTAATTATGTTAAGAAAAATGACGTATTAACTACTACAAAACTCTGACCTTTGTGGGAATGCTTGGAGCAGACTAACCTGTGAGCTGGAGTGTTCTGAGACGTTATATTTGGTACATCCAGACCATCCGTCGGCTCTTACTTCGGAAACATGGCTTAAAAATTTTCTCTTCAACGACTTAATCCGATAAAAACACTCTCTTTACCCGTCGGCTTCCCGTGGCTGTCATGCGACCGGCTATTGCAGTTAATAATACAACAGCTTCTTGCCATTTTTTGGGTTTCTTTTTATCGCTGTGTGACTGAGTTCAATTGAAAGCCTGCGTGCGCTAGTACCTCTTGCCACAAGTTCCCAGAATCCTTTGCGGTTTTACCCCTGAATGACGTCACATTTTCAATCTTTATCCTGGTGGGCCGGTCTCTAGTCAAACTGCCCGGGCCGATTTTTTGTCCCAGTCCAGCCTTGACTGTAACCATGGCAACCGTAACGCTGCCGCCTGGAACGACAGAACGTAGCTGTCAAACAAAACCCAAACAGTCCTGACCCGCGACAAGATGAAACAGGAAAGTACTGCAGTGTAATCCATTTATTTCAACAAAGTAACTGTATTCTGAATACCACCTTTTTAAACGGTAACTGTAACGAATACAGTTACTCATATTTTGTATTTTAAATACGTAACAGCGGTACATGTATTCCGTTACTCCCCAACACTGTATATATATATATATATATCATAATAATCTGACAATACTATAATATTGGCCATATTATATTTACATTACCACAGTGAGATGATTTTAGTCTCATGAACAACATCAGCTAATTGTTATTTACTAACTAATCTTAAATGACTGTTCAGTACAGAAATGAAGCCCAACAATCATGTTTACAGTCCCGTGGTCTCAGCCTCAGATACAGCCTCAGAGGCACAATTAACTATTCTAATTTCCAGATTTCAGTTTTTCACAACATAAAGCTTTTTTCACCAAAACCTACAGTAAATAATATAAATATATAAACAGCAGCAGCCTCAGAGAAAACATTAGAACGAGGCATCTTCAACATATGTTCATACAAGGCAGCTCAGTTTACCATAAGTTGTATGGGTGTGCATCTATTTCTGCATATTTAGCAAAAATGTGCCATTTCTTCACTCAGTGAGGTGATGGTTAAGCTTCAGCAGCAGTTTGCTCTCAAGGTTCTTTCTGTGAAGCTGTGACTGTTCAGCAGTGAACACGAGTCCTGCATGACTGAGAAGTCCTTCACAAGCTCCAATTGCAGGAAGCTGTATTGATTTTGATCAACAGCTTCTTGATGTGAGGAACGCCATGTAATAGAGCCACACCTCCAGTGAATGGACATGAAAGGTACCTCTCCAGCTCCCCTGCTTCTGGCTTTCCTGACCCCATGGATCCATCATCTTCGTCGGTTAGGCTGCTGTTTGTGCTGGCCTCATCCAGCTCTGAGTCTAGGTGATGTCTGATGAAGTGGAGACCTGTGGAAAGATGTAAGGTTTTCAAAAGAATTAGGTCTGGTCATTATAGTGCTGTAAACACTGCCAAGCTGCAGATGTTTGTTTGGAGCTAGCCTCCAAAAGCTGCCCATACACTGTGCGATTTTTGGCCCATTTTGAGCCGATTTTTCAGTCGCGCAACAGTTTTGGGGATCGGCCAGTGTTTTGCCTTCATCGTGTGTCGTGCATCGTGTAGTATACATGGGGTAATGAGCAGTTAACACCTCACGACCAGCTCCCAATCATCAATCGTTTGGTCGCAAGATAATCAAACCTGTTTGAAATCCTGTCGCCCCTCAACGCAGCCTCTCACACTGCGCACGCACAAACACAGAAATGAAAGAGAAAAGGTGGAGCAGCACGGCAGTGCAGCGTGTGATCTGGACACAAGAGATGGAGGCACAACTTGTAGGATGAGGCAAGCTCATCTGAGTACGTAAGCGTAGAGCTGGCACCCAGGCAAAAGGAAAATAGAGCTGTATCATGTTAGAACGTGAAAAGTTTATTGTTCTAACAATATACCTTTCATGTTCGTGCAATATAATATTTATATTGTACGAACGTGATAGTTGTGTATATTGTAATAACATGATATTATATTGTTAGAACAATGATGTTGTTCATGTTGATGTTCATCTCTAAATGTTGTGCTCGTTGGTGATCATCGTCACGTTCTGCATCTTCATGCTGATCTCGACCGGGTTCATCTGTCTGAGCCGTCGGTTCTGGTAAGTTCAGAGTCAGAGCATCACACGCTGAACACGTCACCAAAGGAAGACGATTTATTCTAGCATCTGATTCCTTCAGGTTTCAGTCGTCAGCGCTCGTGTCTGATGTTCGACCTTTGTTGTTGTTTCACAGTTTCAAAGAACGCCATCGCGATGCGTGTGACAAGTGGCTCTTATTTTGAAAGTTCAGTTGTTTTCAGTTATAAAATAAAGTTTCCATCCTGTACCCGCACCGCTAACTGGACCTGACCCTTCAGCATCCAGCAGCAAACGGGTCAGAGGTCCTGAGTTTGAGCCTTTGAAGCGAACTCGAGGACGCTGGTTCATGAGAACGTGATACGATCGTGCTGTGATAGTCACGTAGTTTCAGTCTCACTCCTGTCACTTCTCATTGCTTCATCACAGCAAAGTGTTTTCCACGCGAACAGATCCGCGTGTCTAAAGCACCAGAACGATCTCAGCAGAAATATTCCCGTTGATCTGCAGAGAACACGAGTGGGAACGTGTGAAGAGTTCTTTCTTTCTGTGGTTTCACATCTCTGTCATCTCACATCCTTTGATGCGTGTGAAGCATAAATCTGAGTGCAGATTACACCATCAGATGCTTTAACAGGACTCTAATGTGGTGGAATCGCCCAGGGTCGGGCTCTCTGCTACAGCTGGAGTCGCAGGCCAAACAGTTAACGTGCTGTTTGCTGTTTGTGGTCGAGCGGCGAGCGCTCAGCGTTTTCTGAGTAAAGACACAGGAAGAAACAGCAGCAGGTGGAAACTCTGCCAGAGCTGCGGTTGTACAAACAAAGAGAGACAGCTGCACAGACTCAGGACGCTGCTAAAGAGCTCGCGCACACAGTCAGAGCGTGCAGGCAGGATGTGCTTCGAGAGGTGAAACACAGCCATGTTTTGACAGCTCGTACCGCAGTGAAATCCCATTTGCTCCCAGTCACAGCAGCGCTGAGACCCGCTCGGCTGCTCGGTCACCGAGCCGCTAATCGCTCCGTTCATAACGTGCCGTGTTATTCCTGGTGTGGAGATGCCAGCAAACAACTTTTAATACTCCTGCATCGGCACGAGCCGTCCATGTTTAAAGCGCTCACCAGACTGAAGTGTAATGTTTGTCCACAGAGATCTCACAGTGATTCAGTTTCACAGTGTCTCACGTCCCTCTGGTCACATTTCAGACGCTTCATGATCAAAGTAATGTTTTCATATCAGGGCTGAGAGCTCAGAGCTGGAACGCAGGAAGACCCCGACCCCGGCCCGCTCTCCGTGCAGTGTTCAAAAGCTGCTTTTAAGTTTGGCTTTATTTTCTGCTTTGACCTCGAGCCTGCACTCAAACGTTGGCCACCCCTCTGAGGTGAAAGCAGAGCAGCGTTTCTGTGGTGTTGTGAGTGAGTGTTGTTTATCTGAAAGTTGAACGTCTTCGCCGTGTATCCGGGACTCCGGTGTACCCCAGGGTAGGGTTCTCGGCTCATTGTTCTTCTGAGTTTATCACAACCCGAAGCAGCAGAACGCCGGCCAGCGGCTGCTTCCTCTGTGCACAGGAAATGTTATCACATAAAAAACTGGTGAATATTTAAAAATGTGGCCTGAGGAGCCGCTGGTTCAGTTTGGCTTTGAACCCAGTGTAGAAATGTTCATCTGGGTTTATTCTTGGTGTTGTCGTTCTGCGGTGTTTGCTGATATATGTCTGTGTTGGCGTCTTGGCTGAAGTTGCTATGGAGACTTGGTGACGTGAGTCTCAGAGCAGAGGCTGTCCTGCACAGGGAAACACTTCGCATCAGGAAGTCTTCTCTGTTACCTGCTGTGAGTCGTTATCTCGTCTTCTCACGTGATTATTTATCTGTAACCACCTGTTTGCTGGGATCTAAAGGTCGTGTGGTTTATGAGCATGAATGAATCCCGGGCTTATTTTAAAGATGAGCTCCTGTTAACGTGTCGTCGAGTGCCGTGTGACTCGTCGTCACCTTTAGTTTGTGAAACCTTGAATTCATCTGAGTATTTTCTTCATGGAGGGTTTGGGTGCTCACCAACAGTTTTTTCCAAAACACGGCGCCGTGCCCAGCTCTCTGTCACACCGCACTTCTTTTAATGTGATTCAGCTACGTTTCCACTGCTAGGAAACACGCAAAGGCCACGCGAGCAGATGAAGCGCTCACAGCCCACAAAGGTCTGTTCAGCGCTTCGACCGTAACACCGAGCTCAGTTTGCTCGTAAAGCCGAGGTGAAGCCGAGATGAGCCAAGGTGAGCCTCTAACTCCAGGGATGAACTAGATGAACACGCAACATTTCAATTTTCATTTTAAAACGGATCTTCAGGCTCGTTGTGTTCGCTCGCCTCTCACAAAACACGTCATTTGCTTCTTTTGCTAAATCTACAAAAAAATGAAAAAACACAGTTTGACCTGAAATAGTGGCACCAACAGCTGTTAGCTGGAAACTTACCTGATCTCAGCGTGGTGTGCAGTGTGTATCTGACAGTCACGTCAGACGGGGAGCAAACACCTGACGGTCGACAGGAGGAGGTCAGGAGGAGGACAGGAGGTCTGGAGGAGGATAGGAGGACGACAGGATAGTAGGAGCAAAGACCTGACGGTGATCAGCTGATCGTCGACTGAAACCTCATCAGCAATGGTCAGGAAGACGTTTTTACTGAAGAGAGACAGGAGGAGGACAGGAGGAGGAGAGGGGGAGGACAGGAGGAGGTAAGGAGGACGATGGGAGGAGGTCAGGAGGAGGTCAGGAGGAGATTGGGAGGAGGACAGGAGGAGGTCTGGGACAGGAGGAGGTCAGGAGGAGGTCAGGAGGAGGTCTGGGACAGGAGGAGGTCAGGAAGAGGACAGGAGGAGGACAGGAAGAGGTCTGGAGGAGGATAGGAGGACGACAGGAGGAGAAGGTCTGGAGGAGGTCAGAAGGTCAGGTGGAGGACAGGAGAAGGACAGGAGGAGGTCTGGAGAAGGTCAGGAGGAGGTTGGGAGGAGGACAGGAAGAGGTCAGGAGAAGATCTGGAGGAGGTCAGGAAGACGAGAAGAGGAGGTCAGGAGGAGGTCAGGAGGAGGTTAGGAGGAGGACAGGAGGAGGTCTGGAACAGGAGAAGGTTAGGAGGAGGATAGGAGGAGGATAGGAGGACGACAGGATAGTAGGAGCAAAGACCTGACGGTGATCAGCTGATCGTCGACTGAAACCTCATCAGCAATGGTCAGGAAGACGTTTTTACTGAAGAGAGACAGGAGGAGGAGAGGGGGAGGACAGGAGGAGGTAAGGAGGACGATGGGAGGAGGTCAGGAGGAGGTCAGGAGGAGATTGGGAGGAGGACAGGAGGAGGTCTGGGACAGGAGGAGGTCAGGAGGAGGTCAGGAGGAGGTCTGGGACAGGAGGAGGTCAGGAGGAGGACAGGAAGAGGTCTGGAGGAGGATAGGAGGACGACAGGAGGAGAAGGTCTGGAGGAGGTCAGAAGGTCAGGTGGAGGACAGGAGAAGGACAGGAGGAGGTCTGGAGAAGGTCAGGAGGAGATTGGGAGGAGGACAGGAAGAGGTCAGGAGAAGATCTGGAGGAGGTCAGGAAGACGAGAAGAGGAGGTCAGGAGGAGGTCAGGAGGAGGTTAGGAGGAGGACAGGAGGAGGTCTGGAACAGGAGAAGGTTAGGAGGAGGATAGGAGGAGGTTAGGAGGAGGACAGGAGGAGGTCTGGAACAGGAGAAGGTTAGGAGGAGGATAGGAGGAGGTAAGAAAGATGACAGGAGGAGGTCAGGAGGAGGTTAGGAGGAGGACAGGAGGAGGTCTGGGACAGGAGGAGGATAGGAGGAGGATAGGAGGAGGTTAGGAGGAGGACAGGAGGAGGTCTGGAACAGGAGAAGGTTAGGAGGAGGATAGGAGGAGGTAAGAAAGATGACAGGAGGAGGTCAGGAGGAGGTTAGGAGGAGGACAGGAGGAGGTCTGGAACAGGAGGAGGATAGGAGGAGGTCAGGAAGACGACAGGAGGTGGTCTGGGACAGGAGGACGACAGGAGGAGGTCTGGAGGAGGTCAGGAGGAGGACAGAGGAGGTCCGGAGGAGGACAGGAGGAGGTCAGGAGGAGGACAGGAGGAGGTCTGGAACAGGAGAAGGTTAGGAGGAGGATAGGAGGAGGTAAGAAAGATGACAGGAGGAGGTCAGGAGGAGGTTAGGAGGAGGACAGGAGGAGGTCTGGAACAGGAGGAGGATAGGAGGAGGTCAGGAAGACGACAGGAGGTGGTCTGGGACAGGAGGACGACAGGAGGAGGTCTGGAGGAGGTCAGGAGGAGGACAGAGGAGGTCCGGAGGAGGACAGGAGGAGGTCAGGAGGAGGACAGGAGGAGGTCTGGAACAGGAGGACGACAGGAGGAGGTCTGGAGGAGGTCAGGAGAAGATCAGGAGGAGCTAACTGGAGGGGGTCAGGTGGAGATCGGGAGGAGGACAGGAGGAGGTCTGGAGAAGGACAGAGGAGGTCTGGGACAGGAGGACGACAGGAGGAGGTCAGGAGGAGGACAGAGGAGGTCTGGGACAGGAGGACGACGGGAGGAGGTCTGGAGGAGGTCAGGAGAAGATCAGGAGGAGCTAACTGGAGGGGGTCAGGAGGAGATCGGGTGGAGGACAGGAGGAGGTCTGGAGAAGGACAGAGGAGGTCTGGGACAGGAGGACGACAGGAGGAGGTCAGGAGGACAGAGGAGGTCTGGGACAGGAGGACGACAGGAGGACGACAGGGACAGGAGGAGGACAGAGGAGGTCTGGGACAGGAGGACGACAGGAGGATGTCAGGAGGAGGTCTGGAGGAGGTCAGGAGGAGGTCTGGAGGAGGTCAGGAGGAGGACAGAGGAGGTCTGGGACAGGAGGACGACAGGAGGAGGTCTGGAGAAGGACAGAGGAGGTCTGGGACAGGAGGACGACAGGAGGATGTCAGGAGGAGGTCTGGAGGAGGTCAGGAGGAGGACAGAGGAGGTCTGGGACAGGAGGACGACAGGAGGAGGTCTGGAGAAGGACAGAGGAGGTCTGAGACAGGAGGACGACAGGAGGACGACAGGAGGAGGTCTGGGACAGGAGGAGGTCAGGAGGAGGACAGAGGAGGTCTGGGACAGGAGGATGTCAGGAGGAGGTCTGGAGGAGGACAGAGGAGGTCTGGGACAGGAGGAGGTCTGGAGAAGGACAGAGGAGGTCTGGGACAGGAGGAGGTCTGGAGAAGGACAGGAGGAGGTCAGGAGAAGATCAGGAGGAGCTAACTGGAGTGGTCAGGAGGAGATCGGGAGGAGGACAGGAGGAGGTCTTACCTTTTTTAGCCATTCCTCGCCGTCGGTCCCCTGACCATGGTCGGAATACGCAAGGGGAGATGCTTACTCCAGGGCCGAAGTTTTGTCCTCCTTCTGGGTTAACTCCCTTCACTTTTGCGGAGTAGTGGGGTAGGCAGAAATCAGCCGAGACACTCAGGAGTACTGAAGAGATGAGGCTTTTGTCATGTAACGGTGTGGCAGACAGGAAAATAGGACCCAAACGCAAACTCACGGGAAAACAGGACTGAACTCAAAATGAAGCTTTAATGCTGACAAAAAGGTGACAAAAGATAACGGTGATACAAAAGCAATACAAAACTAAACTGGGAGAAGCCAATTGTAACACATACCAGAAAACACGGGGAGAATCACACACAGCATGAGGGACGACGCGACACTGACTCAGAGAAACACAGGGTTTAAATACACTGGGGAGTAACGAGGGGAATGAGACACAGAAGGAGGGCACAGCTGGGAGAAATCAGGACTGACGAGACAAGCAAAGCAGGACACATTCACATAAGACACGGACCTTCAAAGTAAAACAGGAAGGATCACACAGAGACGCGAACATGACACAGTGGAGACAGCAACTAAGAAACACAGAGACATAAACCATAAGGCAGAGGACTCTAAGAACCAAAATACGCGGAGGGAAATACTCAGCTTGGAACACAAGAAACTAGACTAGAGGGAGTAACAAAAGACCAACCATGAGAACATAATGCACAATGCAGAGTGACAGAAAACAAACTCAAACATGCAAAGACACACAATTACACAGAACAGAGGGGACACAGAGAGACATGAAGGGCAAGGGATCAAAACTAGAAGCCATAGAATAAATCACACACATAAGTACAATAATACAAAAACCACAAAGAACTAAAAACGCTGGGTCAGGAGACCCAGGACCGTGACAGCTTTAATAACGGCACTGCACATTTCAAAACACACTGCATAGGCTGTAGCCCGTTAGAACGCTGCTCTCGGTCACCGCCTCTACCCGTGACATTCTTTTTCGCTTACCGCGTTTCCTCACACGCATGCTCTCACACACATCGCATACACGCCTCACACAGCACCCAGCCACACACAAGCTGGCAGTTCCTGCAACACTACCCCCACTCTGGATGGCAATTAAACAATAGTTCCACTCCAGAATTGTAATGCACAAAATAAAACATTTCAAGTGCTGTAAAGTAGAAAAGAAATTACACAACTGTAACTATTACATGGCGACTATATATAATAAGAATAACTAACTTATCCTAGCATCTTGGAAGGCACAAATACAAATGCATGTACATAACCCCGTAGGTTCTTCAGATACTTTACTCCCCCTTTTTTAATGTAAACACTGGCACAATGAAAAACATAGCTCTCTTAAACCATTGTAGCTAACACTGTAGGAAGCTGAAACGATTTAAACTTGAACTGAATCTTCAGTCCTACTTGAAACTGTCCATGGTAGATAAACCAAGCTAAGTAACCCACACCCCATACCGGTCTGGTGCTCTGCGCCGACGAGTTGGTCACTGAAACTGTTGGCCCAGATGGTCTGGCTCACCCACCACACCCACCACACCCCCACCATTCTCATGGTCTACATGGGAAGGAGACGATGGGACAAGCACAACCAGAGTGGGATCAGCTGCAACTGAGACAGAGAGAAGCTGGGACCATTGCCAGTGTCTGTAGAGAACAGACTGTGCAGACCCAGATCACGGTCTGCTGGGTCATCCTCTAAAGCTGGTGGGACCTCTGTAGGTGACCACTGATGAGCTTGATCAAGGACCCAGGTATTGTCCAGGGGCTCACAGCAGCGATAATGCTTTAGCTGGTCATGGTGGACAACTTTCATTTTAGATCTTGGGTTCTTCTGGATCCGATAAACTAGGTCATCCAATTGCCCCAGGACAAAGAATGGTCCTTCATACGATGGGAGGAAATTTTTGACCTTGTTCTTGATGTGACATGTTCCTTTGATGAGATACCACACAGGATCTCCAGTCTTGTACTGTGTGTGGCAACAGTTCTTGTCATATTGTCTCTTTGCGCGCGTGACTGACTCACACAGGGCTTCCCTGACGATGAGGTGAGCCAGCTCCAGCCGCTGAAGCATTTGCTGCACATACTCTGGAGCTGAGGGTTGGTTGTCTGGATCGGGAGGTAAACCTGCAACAAGGTCCACTGGCTCACTCAGTTCTCGACCAAACATCATGAAGTTTGGGGTGAAACCTGTAGCACTGTGCTTGGTCGCCCTGTAGGCCATAACAGCGTACGGGATCATCAGGTCCCAGTCCCAATGACAACGTTCTGCTGTGGAGGCCAGGATCTTTTGGAGAGTGGCATTGAAACGTTCAACCTGGCCATCTGACTGGGGTCTGAATGGTGTTGTGTGAGTCTTGTCTATGCCAAACAAACTGCACACCCCCTGGAACACCTCAGATTCAAAATTGCGTCCCTGGTCACTGTGCACTGCTTGAGGTATCCCGTAGCGGCACACCCACTCAGATGCAACAACCTCAGCAACAGTTGCAGCCCATTCATCTGGGATAGGAAAGGCTTCAGTCCACTTTGTAAAGTAGTCTTGTATCACAAGCACATATCGGTTTCTGCGCTCTCATTCAGTGGTCCCATAATGTCCAGCGCAATGCGCTCCATTGGGGCTCCTATCCGGACAGTTCCCATCGGAGCTTGTGGTGTCTTCTGGGGTCGGGCTCTGGATGCACAGCTGGTACAAGTACGGCACCAAAGAGCAACGTCTTCCCTCATGTGATACCAATAGAATCTGTCACGGTCCTGGGTCTCCTGACCCAGCGTTTTTAGTTCTTTGTGATGTTTGTATTATTGTACTTGTGTGAGTTATTCTATGGTTTCTAGTTTCGATCCCTTGCCCTTCATGTTTCTCTGTGTCCCCTCTGTTCTGTGTAGTCTGTGTCTGCATGTTTGAGTTCCCCTCTGTGTCTCTCGGTTCTTAGAGTCCTCTGCCTTATGGTTTATGTCTCTGTGTTTCTTAGTTGCTGTCTCCACTGTGTCAAGTTCGTGTCTCTGTGTGAAACTTCCTGTTTTACTTTGATGGTCCGTGTCTTATGTGAATGCGTCCTGCTTTGCTTGTCTCGTCAGTCCTGATTTCTCCCAGCTGTGCCCTCCTTCTGTGTCTCATTCCCCTCGTTACTTCCCAGTGTATTTAAACCCTGTGTTTCTCTGAGTCAGTGTCGCGTCGTCCCTCATGCTGTGCGGATCTCCCTGTGTCTCTCTGTGGGTTTAGTTTGTGAGTTCCAGTTTAGTTTTCTTTGTATGACTTTCTCCTGCCAGCGAATAAAGCTGAGTTCTTTGTGTTTAAACCTCGTGCCTGAGTGCCTGCATTTTGGGTCCAACTCCTGCCTGCCGCACAGCGATTCATGACAGAATCGGGTTCGTAGTCTGGCCACAGTCCTCTTGACACCAAAATGTCCGCCCACTGGCCCTTTGTGCATCAGGCTCATCACTTCTGGTTGTAGCTTGCGTGGCAGTATGATTTGGAAGAACTGGGTCTCGTCAAGGCAGTAGAAGCAACGGACCAGAACTCCATTTCTGAAGTAGAGCCGTTTCCATTGAGCCCAGTGTGTCTTAGTGGCCGGGCTGCATGGTGAAACAATAGTCCATTGAGGACGCTCACTGCTGGCCTCCATCCAGGCACGTATGGGTGCAATGTCTGCATACTTATTTTCCACCCTGATTTACGAATAAATTCTTTACAAATCCTACCAGAATCGTGTTTATTGGCCAAGTATATGTGCAGACACATGTGGATTCATGGATTTTTTTTTCACATTCTGTCTCTCACAGTTGAAGTGTACCTCTGGTGCAAATTACTGACCTCTGTCATCATTTTAGGTGGGGGAACTTGCACAATCGGTGGCTGACTAAATACTTTTTTGCCCCACTATATATCTCCCATGGGTGGCTACACTCCCGAAGTGGCAACCCCCAACTTTGACATACACCAACTGCTCACAGATTCAGGGGAGGGGCAGAACAAATCTCACAGACACAGCATCAACGCACCTGAACCAGAGGGACCACAGTGTAGGACGGGTAGCTGCGGTCACATCAGCGGGCCTCGTGCCACTAACTCACCACCAACTGACATCAGACATCCACTGATTCCCCAGCAACACCACATGGCTGCGGGAGCACTGCCTACCCCAG
The DNA here is from genome assembly GCF_057381845.1 of Rhamphochromis longiceps. Taxonomy (NCBI): domain Eukaryota; kingdom Metazoa; phylum Chordata; class Actinopteri; order Cichliformes; family Cichlidae; genus Rhamphochromis; species Rhamphochromis longiceps. The sequence continues at coordinate 39,396,086 of NC_140572.1, forward strand.
CCCACGAGAGTGTGATTGCCCTTCGCGACCTGCCCCTGTTACAGAGGAAGGAATTCAAAATACATGGTGGGCAAATCAGAATCAGAATCAGAATACTTTATTAATCCCGAGGGAAATTAGGGTTACAGCAGGCAGCACGCTAATGGCGCATGCGCACTTACAAAGGAACCTTCTGACCAACTTTACACAAACATCACATTGGGGAGACATGTCAGAGAGGTCGGCTGATAGGAAAAAACAACGAATATACACTACATGAGGTAAGAGGAGGAGAAAAAAACTCCACTCAGACTGAGCTCCTAGTGGGAGAACAGTTTGATAACAGAAAAAACACCTCAGCACAAAAAGCACATGACTATCAACACACCATAGAAACACAAGACAAGCAACAGGGGCGGGTAAAGGGTAAGAGAGAGCCGGTGTAGACAGCGCATCCGGTCCTGCAGCATCTGCGCTGGTCCAGTCGACTGCCATCTTCCCCGGGAGGAGACAAGCATCGAAGGCGTTGGAAAGGGAGGGGGGATCAGTGTGCATATCAGTGTAAGTGTGTGTGTGTGTGTGTCCATAGTTTAGCTGAGACAGTGTCCTTCGGCCTATCAGGCTAAGTAAACAGTCCTCCAGCCAATCCAGGTGTCCTTGCATGGGACGGGAAGAATAGCCGTAACACAGTCGTTATCAGGGAGTGATTGTTCGGCTCCAGCCTTGGGCCTGCAGCTGGCGCCGTTATGGGGGTCCGCAATCTCGATGTTGATTTTGTAAATTTCCATGCGAGCAGCCCAGGAGAATTTTCAGGCTGCCCTAACACTCCGACACTGGCCTCTCGATCTCCCGTTGGAGAGCCGCGAGCCTCCCCATGATGGTATCAAACTTCTGTTCCATGGTGTTGTCATTCTTTTGATTCTGAGACCTCACAGCTGCAGTGATCCGTTCCGCGATGTCTTCCAACTGTCGCTCAAGGGTCCCATTTTGAGCAGGCCTCTCTCTGATGTATCCCCTCATACGCTCAATGTTGTTGCTTTGAGCCTTCACAGCCGATGCAAACGTCTCCAAGGTGTTGACCATCTTACGTTCGTTGTGAGAGGTCGCATAACTGATACTGCATCGGACATTAGTTTTAACAGTATCTGTAAACAGATTGATGATGGTCGCAGGGAACAACACACAGATGACGACATAATTAGAGGAGTCCTACGCGTAATCAAGGGCTGAAACTTTAAAGACATGCTTGTGAACAAGGAAGACCTGACAGTTACAGAACTGAAAAGTTTCCTACAGTCCCATTTGAGAGAGAAAACCAGCACCGAGCTCTTTCAGGAACTGATGTGTGCTAAACAACACGAGAACGAATCTCCACAGCAATTCCTGTATCGCATGATCGGACTGAAACAGAGAATAACGTTAACATCCAAGCAGGCAAGTTCAGTCATAAAGTATGATGCCTCCACACTCCAGGGCGTGTTCCTGAACGCAGTTTATCAAGGCATGGGAGAAAGGCACGAGGACCTCAGGCGGGACCTGAAGCCGCTCCTGGCTGACCCCACTGTTTCTGATGAAGCTCTCTTAAGACAGGTTATCCAGACCACGATGGAGGACAACGAGAGAAAACGCAGACTGGGGCGTAGCACCAGCCGGAAGTTCACACAAGCCCACAGCACAGTTGCAGAGCCAGAGGGAATGACCGGCGTTGTGGGCGAGACTAGAGTCAAAGGTAAAGACAATGTAATTCAGAGACTGAGTGCTCAGGTCGAGGCTCTAATGGAGGCCATGGAGACACTGAGAAAGCTCACTACTCCAGCCCTGGTGCCTGGGGCTGCCCATCAAATTGTCCAACAGAGTGCCTCTGACAAGACCAAATCGGACAGAAAGACACAAAGATCATATGGGTGTCCACAGTGTGTAGCCCAAGGCAGGCCAAGCTGTAACCACTGCTTTTCGTGTGGAGAAGTAGGCCATCGTGCTATTGGCTGCTTGAAAAGGAATATGCAGTCGGGAAACGAGTGCCAGTCTGGGCTGAGGGGCAACTGCTGACCAATCCAAGGGAGAAATCCCAGCCCCATGATGCCACAGTACTAGAGTTAGGAAAGAGGCACCAGTCTATGAGCTTACAGATGGGTAACCACCTACCCCCACCTGAGAAAGTTGCCCCACTGATTGGCCGAAAATCCCTATTGAAATGCAGCATTAACGGCTAAGCAGTAACTGCCATGTTAGACACCGGGGCAAATGTGAGCATCATAGACCACGCCTGGAAGAACAAGTACCTACCTGAAAAAGAGATCCGCCCACTGAGTGAACTAATGGATGAGGAACTCAGTGTAACTGCTGTCACGGGGGAGGCAGTGCCATATGATGGGTGGATGGAAGTGGTGGTAAACCTGCAAGGCAACAATGATCCAGATCTATCCATTAGAGTACCTTTTCTAGTTAGTCGGCTAGATTTAGAAAGACCATTGGTTGGTTTTAATGTCATCCAAGAACTCATCAAGAGTAACGAGAGCAGACCCAAAATCATGTCCATCCTCGTCAACCTGCGTCAACCAACAGGCTCTTGGTAAATGCATTGAGGAAATCAATGACTGGTTGTGCCACAATTTTCTCCAGCTAAACAAAAACAAAACTGAGGTAATAGTCTTTGGCGCCAAAGAAAAACGATTACAGGTCACCAGAGAACTTCAATCTATACATCTAAAAACCACAAACCAGGCGAGAAATTTGGGTGTAGTGATGGATGCAGACCTAAACTTAGAAAAACACATTAAGACAATAACAAAGTCAGCTTACTATCACCTCAAGAATATATCAAGGATAAAAGATCTGATGTCTCAACAGGACCTGGAAAAACTAGTCCATGCATTCATCTTTAGTAGGCTTGATTACTGTAACAGCATCTTTACAGGTCTACCTAAAAAATCAGTCAGACAACTACAGCTCATTCAGAACTCTGCTGCTCGAGTCCTCACTAAGACCAAAAAAGTGGACCACATCAGTCCAGCTCTGAGGTCTTTACACTGGCTGCCTGTCCGTCAGAGGATAGACTTTAAAGTTCTGATGCTGGCCTATAAAGCTCTGAATGGTTTAGGACCAAAATACATCAATGACCTCCTGACCCAGTATGAACCATCCAGATCCCTCAGGTCATCTGGATCCGGTCTTTTATCAGTTCCCAGAGTCAGAACCAGACACGGAGAAGCTGCATTCAGCTTTTATGCTCCTTATATCTGGAACAAACTCCCAGAAAGCCTCAGATCAGCTGAAACACTCAGTTTATTTAAATCCAGGTTGAAGACTCACCTGTTCTCAGCTGCATTTGAATAAAGCACCAAATCCACACTTTAAGCTTAAATTTCAAAACTTACACTAACTACTGATTTTATCTACTGTTCTGATTTTATCTGTTTTGATTTTATATACTGTTGTTTGTTTGTTTGTTTGTTTGTTTGTTAATTAGTTAGTTAGTTTATTTGCTTGTTTTATTCAATTTTAAATCATGCTTTTTATTTGTTCTTGTTTCTAATGTCTCTGTAAAGCACTTTGAATCACCTTGTTGTTGAATTGTGCTATACAAATAAACTTGCCTTGCCTTGCCTTGCCTTGCCTTGCCTTGCCTTGCCTTGCCTTGCCTTGCCTTGCCTTGCTGACTGGTGCCCTAGAGATCAACAGTGCAAAGGCAGAGTCTATTGTAAGCTTCATACAGACCAAACCAAAAGTAGAACAGAATGCGACTGTAAAGGTGGGCAGGAAAGGTGCCACTATTAATCCTGGTCAAGTAGTGTATATTAGGTGTGGAGTATCTTTAGACATTAGTGGCTCTAGCCCACTCGTGCTGTTTGAACCTAACCTAGATGACACACCACTGTTGCCACTGAGTATAGGTGAAGGGCTATTGGCAATCCAGCAGGATGAGAGACCCTTCGTGAAGGTACCAGTTTCCAACCACTCTACCGAGACGGTGGTCCTGCCCAGCTCCACGGTCCTAGGCACCATTGAAGCCATTGATGGAGTAATAGGAACAGGCAGCCCAAGCAGCAAGCACAGTTAAGCCCGGGGCAACACTGACCCGCCACCAAGCTCCATGAGTGACCTGCCCCCTACTACACTGTGGCACCTGCCAGTGGATGTTAGTCACCTAAGTGATGAGCAACAGAGAAAGGTGAAACAAATGCTATACGAGGAGTCAGGAGCTTTTGCTTGTGATGACGAAGACATAGGGTGTATTCCAAGCCTGCAAATGTCCATAAATTTAAAGGACAACATCCCAGTACAGCAAACCTATGCTGCAGTGCCCAAACCCCTCTACAAAGAGGTTAAAGAATACATCCAAGATCTGCTTGCCAAAGGGTGGATAGTTAAGTCAAAGTCACCGCACGCAGCACCTGTCGTGTGTGTCAGAAAAAAAGATGGAACATTGAGATTATGTATCACTTACAGGCTTTTAAATCAAAAGACTGTACCAGACCGCCACCCACTGCCTCGCATCCAGGACCTCATAGACACACTAGGAGGCCACAGCTGGTTCACTATCCTGGATCAAGGCAAAGCCTATCACCAGGGCTACATGGCAGAGGGATCCAGACACATGACAGCATTCATCACTCCTTGGGGTCCCTATGAATGGGTGAGGATCCCATTTGGGCTCTCCAATGCCCCAGCCGCTTTTCAACGCAGCATGGCAGGAGATGTTAGATTCCCTGCGTGATAGCTGCTGCATCCCTTATCTCGACGACATCCTCTGCTACGCAAAATCTTTTGACGAGCATGTCGAGGGAGTATGTCAGGTCCTGAGGTCTCTAAAAGCCCATGGTGTCAAGCTTCGGCCCACAAAATGTGAGCTGTTCCGGCAGGAGGTCAGGTATGTGGGGAGGCTGGTCTCAGCTGATGGTGTCAGGATTGACCCAAAAGACACTGATGCGTCTCTTGATGCTGCAAGAGAAAACACCCAATACAGTGGGTGAGGTGAGGAAGCTGCTTGGGTTCCTGAGCTATTACAGAATGTACATCCAAAACTTCTCTAGCATCGCTAAGCCAATCTACAAGCTGCTGAATGTGAAGACCGCCCCAGCAGTAGCAAGTGGAAAGCTCACGAAGGGAAAGGGGGCCCAGCTGCCATCAAAGACACCCATCGTGTGGACAGATGAGCACCAGAGGATACTAGAGCAGCTGATAGACACTCTGTCGCCCCCACCCGTGTTGGCGTATCCAGACTTTGAACTCCCGTTTGTACTCCACACAGATGTCTCTAAGGAGGGACTAGGTGCTGTGTTGTATCAGTGCCAGGGTGGAAGAATGAGGGTCATCGCTTATGGCTCGAGAACTCTGTCCCCTGCTGAGAAAAATTATAACTTGCACTCAGGGAAACTGGAGTTCCTCGCCCTTAAGTGGGCGGTATGTGAGAAATTCAGGGATTACCTGTTTTATGCACCCCATTTCACAGTCTATACGGACAATAATCCCCTCACCTATGTGCTGAGCACTGCAAAGCTTAATGCGGTGGGCCACCACTGGGTGGGTGAGCTGGCAGATTTTCGGTTCGATGTCAAGTACACGCCGGGGAAGGTGAACATAGATGCGGACACATTCTCCCGGTTTCCACTTGACATCGACACCTATCTCACAAAGTGTACGGAAGAGCTCACGGGAGACGCTGTCCATGCTGCCTGGGAGGGTTGTGAGTCAGCAAAGACAGAGGACGTTGCATATGTTGCTGCCTTGAGCTTAACATGCCCGGAGCCACCTGTGAACGGATCACCATTTACAGTCTGTCACAGTGATCTGGTGACATCACAAAGGGGGGATCCTGTTATCAGCGAACTGATCAAACTGAAAGAAACAAAAACAGTAATAACGAATGACGACAGAAGGAGAGCCAGTGGCCCTGTGAGGAAGTTGATGCACGAGTGGGGAAAGCTCAATATCGAAAACCAGCTACTGTATCGCACGGCAGGACAGCGGAGACAGCTTGTGCTTCCAACACAATATCACCCCCTAGTGCTGAAACATCTTCATGATGACCTGGGTCATTTTGGGGCAGAGAGGGTCATTCACATGTTGTTGGTCTCAAAGGTTCGGTTTTATCTTGGTTTAAATCCTATCTCTCAGAGAGGTCGTTCTCTGTTGCTATGGGGCAACACTCCTCGGCTTCTGCTCCTATTTATTGTGGTGTGCCTCAAGGGTCCGCGCTCGGTCCTGCTCTTTTCTCTTTGTACATGTTGCCCTTGGGATTAATTTTTAGTAAATACAACATCTCCTTTCACTGTTATGCCGATGATATCCAGATTTATTTACCTTTGAAATCCGATGTGTCTGCTTCTTTGCAACCTCTGTTCAACTGTTTGCATGAAGTTAAAATTTGGTTATCACATAATTTTCTTACATTGAACGAGAATAAGACCGAAATCATAGTCTTTGGTAGTCACACTCCGCTAGACCAGTTAGTTGATGCCCTAGGCCCTCTCGCTAGCCATCTTTCGTCCACTGTAAGAAACCTCGGAGTGTTCCTGGAGGGCTCTTTTAAACTCGAGAAACAGGTGTCCACTGTGGTAAAAAACAGCTTTTACCAGTTGCGTCAGATTTCCAAAGCAAAGCCTTTCCTTCCTTTAAAGGACCTTGAAAAGCTTATCCACGCATTTATTACATCCAGATTGGACGACTGTAACTCCCTCTACTCGGGCCTCCAACACTCCTCTCTTTGCCGGCTTCAGTTAATTCAAAATGCAGCTGCGCGTCTTTTAACAGGTACAAGAATTCATGAACACATAACTCCAATTTTAGCCAAATTACATTGGCTCCCTGTTAAATATCGTATAGATTTTAAAATTCTTTTGTTCACTTTTAATATTTTGAATAATTTAGCGCCCAGTTATATTTCTGATTTACTCCATTCATACAATCCCAACAGGGCACTTAGATCGTCCAACCACAGGCTCCTAGCACAACCTAGGACTCGAATGAAGTCGAGAGGCGACCGGGCCTTTGCATCCGTGGCACCCAGACTCTGGAATAACCTCCCCGTTCATATTCGCACTGCCGAGTCTATCCAGTCTTTTAAATTACGTCTTAAAACTTATTTTTTTACTTTGGCTTTTGATTCTGTCTAGTTGGCTGTTTTAGCTTGTTGTGTTGTTACCTATTGTTTGTTGTCCTCTTTTATTGTTTGTTTTAACTGTCTCATGTTTTTATTGACTGTGAAGCACTATGGAAATGCCCCTGCATTAAGAAAAAGAAGCCGGTCAAACAGATCAGAGCCCCGATGGGATCAATCTCCACTTCTGCGTCGCTTGAACTGGTGTCTGTGGACTATATGCACCTGGAAGCCAGTAGGGGGGGCTACGAGTACATCTTAGTAGTCATCGACCACTTCACCAGGTTTGCTCAGGCCTACCCCATGAAAAACAAGTCGGGAAGGACAGCGGCGGAGAAGATATTCAATGACTTCATCCCCAGGTTTGGATTTCCAAGGCGGCTACACCATGACCAGGGCAGAGAATTTGAAAATGACCTGTTCATGGCCCTACGACACCTGGCTGGGGTTGCTCACTCGAGGACGACACCATATCATCCACAGGGCAACCCAGCCGAGTGATTTAACAGGACGTTGCTCCAAATGCTAAGGATGCTGGAGGAGAGGGCGAAGAGCAACTGGAAGGAGCACCTACCCCAGATAGTGCATGCCTACAACTGTACCAGGCATGAGGCCACAGGCTTTTCACCCCACTACCTCATGTTTGGTCGGCACCCCCACCTCCCAGTAGACCAAATTTTTGGCCTGTTAACCAGAGATCAATCTGAAACACCTCAGAGTTATGCCAAAAAGTGGGCGTCACGGATGAAGGAGGCTTACCGTATTGCAGCTGAGAACAGCCAGTACTCCAGTGCAAGGGGTAAGAAGTATTATGATCGTCACATACAGAACACAGTCACTCTCCAGTCTGGTGACAGGGTCCTAGTCCGTAATATGAGTGAGAGGGGAGGACCTGGAAAATTGAGACCCTACTGGGAGCAAACTGTGTATGTCGTCAAGGAACAAGTGGGTGACAGTCCCATTTACAAAGTATGCTCTGAGGCAGGTGGTGCTAAAACCCGCATACTTCACAGAAACCTTCTACACCTGGTAAATAATCTACCTGTGGACTTACCTGACCTGCAGAGGGGGCCATTGCCATCCAGAGGGGCTCGAAGGAAAAGGAGTGACCCTGCTGTGGGACATGACGGGATGGAGACGCCCGAAAGCAGCAACTCGGAAAACTCAGACAGTGAAGCACCCAGAGTGCAGTACTGGCTCAGAGTATCACCACAGGCTCAACGCCAAACAAAGAATCTGAGACCAATGCGTCAGTCCCAGAGAAATATTGAAGGAGCCCAGAATGTCCCTGGAAAACAAATATACATGCCACAGTCAGGAGGTGATATGGCAGAGCAACCCAGAGGCACTTCTCCTGAAAGAGAAGTTGAACAAGAACAAGGTGAAAACCAAACTGCAGACTGCTCTGTTGCTGATCCAGAACACCTTGATGCGGAGGAGTGTCCAGAGACAATGGCTGAGGGTGATGAGGCTCGACCGCTGACTTCTCAGGAAGCCACAGTGAGGAGATCCGCCAGGGGCAGGAAACCCCCTCGGGTTCTCACATACGAGTCCCTGGGCCAGCCATCTTACCGAGCACACGGGTCACTTAACCCCGCTGGACTTTGTACAGTACAGGCCCTGCCAGTCTGGGGAATGCCACCCCTCGCTGTGCCACACTACATCCCATACACACTACATCCCATCTTACTTTTATTTTTTCATGTCTATTTAAGCGCAATTTATGACAGTATGTTTGCACTGAAGCACTGCAGCAATTTCCTAATGTTGTAAACCTGCTCAACATTTGGCAATAAAACCCTTTCTGATTCTGATACCAACCATTCCCCTGCACTGTCGTGCCATACACAAACCCATATTGATACACACACTGACAAAATACCTTCGCTCTGAAATACGAAGATCAAGAACTGTTTCTAGGTGAGCGAGTTAAAGTGTTAAGAAGTGTGAACTTTCTGTGTATTTTTCTTGAAATGTCTGGAGCCATCTTTTTTTGTTTGGGAGCATGTGATCCACACAGAAATGTGGTCACAATTGTGAGTTAAGTGTTGTGATATATGGAGATTATTATGCATGTTTTATTTTGCTGGTTTATTGGTGTAATTTAAATCCACAATGTCATGTAAGTTCCCTGTTGCCAGGAGAGTGTATAACACTTTGGACAGTAGGGGGCAGCAGCGTGCTTTGGGAACTGAGTTGGGTGCATAGCTGCCGTAAGTTTTCCATTCTGGCAAGACTGACCAGGCGAACGGCAGCGTGTCTCCTGTGTTCACTTTCTCTCCTGTTTTACAGGATCGTAATCTGGCTACGCGCCCATCATAGTGGGGCCTGTAACATGTGCGCGCGTGTGTGTGTGTGTTAAACCCATGCAGTGAGGATTCAGAGCAGAGAGTCAGAGTTCAGGTCCACGCCCAGCACACGCTGGCCTCTATGCTTAATTACACGGCGGGACTTTGCACGCTGCTCAGCGCCTCTGTGTGAGGAAATGTTCCCGCAAACAGAAACTTTTAAAACGTGCACAGAGCACGGCTCACTTTTACAAACACCAATCTTAGAGTCCAAAATGATGTGCGTCAGAAATGCTTTGATTCGCTTCCAGGTTCTAATTCTCATTCACAGCAGGACAGCTACAAAGTGCACACACATGGCCAGAGTCCAAGCTAGCACGTTCGACTTAATCAAGGCCGGGTGGAGGGATTAGCCCTTTTTCTTAAACTGGGTTTGATCTCATGCACAAACATTTGATGTGAACAGAGGGTTCAGTTTCCTGGAGTTTCTCTGTTCTGAAACAGTTCAGTTTTGGCTCTGCAGGTGTCGCTGTGCTGCAGCCACACGACAGAGGATGTCAGGCAAATCAGTGGATGTTTGCTAATGTCCTGGTAGTTCCTCACACTCTGGTGGTCAAAGGCAGAACTGAAAGCTGCTCCTGAGTTAAACCATAAGCTATAAAGATACATTTATCATTTCTTATACTGTAACAGTCCATATAAACCTTTGATGGGCTGTTGCTGTTTGAAGCACCCCCTAAATGACCAAAACAAACGTTCTTCTTTATTTTCTGGCTGTTTGCAGCCCTCTAGTGGTTGTACGTGGAACTTCAGTTGAAAGTGTAGACATTTAAACCGCTAATCCTTTTCCAGAAAAACGAACATGCAGATAAACACTGACGTTCAGGCTTGATGTAAGCGCACATTATTCATGACCTCTCCGCCTATTGGTTAGTTAAATGCCTCAGCAGTGACCAATGACTCGTGGTTAGCCGTCCTGACAGCAGACTCTGATAAGCACCCAGAGTCTTGCAGGCTTTGGGATCTGGTCTCATATGAGCAGCTTTTATGACATAATTATAGATCATGTGGTGTGAAGTCAGGGAGGGGTCAGGGCTGCACGCCCCATCAGCAAACAAACCCAGCAGCAGTGACACACGGTCCGCTTGATTTTTCTCCATGTAACATGAAAGATGCTCAGCCTGTGAGTGTCTGACTTCATCAGAGGGTCTCTGCACTTGATTTTCATGCTTACATCATTTACACTTAGCATTTATCAGACAGTCAGCGACTGCACGGAAACCTCCGATTGTTAAGGAAAAATGTGAATTCTCCACCTGGTTGCTGGAAGCGGTCACAGGGAGGTTTAGTGCTTCTCCATCCAGCTGGTGAATCCTTGTTTTTCCGGGCCGACCTGTCCGGTCTCTAGGCCTGTCCAACAGCTGACGTCACCTGGTTAGTGGTGAAAACCTAAATTTAAGAAGCACTGCTCATGAGAAGAAAATGTTTAAGATCACTTTGATTTGGAGGGGGCGGGGTTTATAACTTTTGCCCCAACCTGCCACCAGAGGGCGATTGCCATGCTGTCCATCTTTATATACAGTCTGTGTTTTCAAGTTTACCCAGTCAGGAACAAGGAGAACCGCTGGGTGAGTTTGCCCTCCTCGGTGACTGTCAGGCTCCTCCTGCTCTTCCTGAGCACAAACACTTGTAGTTATGCAACAGGCAGAAGTCTGTCTGTGAACGCCATCTGCTGTGGCAAACGCAAACAGAGCAGCTCACATTTCCAGCGTGCAGCGCTCTGACACACTGGGATTTTTCCACAGCTCTTCCCATCTGCTAAACTGGGCTGTAACACACCTCCATAATGGTTTTCAGGCAGTTCACAGAGGACTGGCACTGAAAGTCAAAGAGTCTGGAACTTTCCACCACAAAATGGGTGAAAATGAGCTCAGCGGGGTTTTTGGGTTTGACGTCACTCCCTCGTCCTGTCTCCGTTTCCTCTCCTGGTCTCTGTTCCAGCACCTTAACTCTGCATCAGGGAACGTGTTTTGCTTTCGGATGATTTGCACGCTTGTTGCAGGCTTCGTGATGACTTGTGTGTTTAAGGAGCAGGTTGTGTATTTGGAAACGGCTCGGCACCTTTGATTTGTATATAATTTGGAGTGAATGTCATAAACACGTCATCATGTGGAAGCTTTGTGTAGTCTGACAATAAAGTTTGAAAAAGTGTTGTGATGTTGACTTTGTTACAGCTTCATGCCTGCACTTCACACCAACAGTAATAAACAACAGTCACAGTCAGACCAACAGGCTTTGATTCTAAATACCAGAGGTGGGACCAAGTCATTGTTTTGCAAGTCTCAAGTAAGTCTCAAGTCTTTATCCTCAAGTCACAAGTCAAGTCTCAAGTAATGTCAGGCAAGTCAGAGTCGAGTCTCAAGTCACTGGTGTAAAAGTCCGAGTAAAGTAACAAGTCTGAAACTTTGAATTTCAAGTCCTTTCGAGTCTTTAAAAAAAAAAAAAAATGAAAAAAGCATGTTGCAGTTATGCTAAATGTAAATATTAGACCATGTAATTTTAAAATCTGTGTTTTTCTCAACACATGACAAAATAGTGAACTTAGAAAATATACACAAATTGTGAAATTGCACCTCTATAAAATGCAGCTCAATTAAACCTAGCTCCAAGAATAATTTTCACCGACAGTTCTGAGATAAGCTGCATGTTATTCTTGGATGCGCTTGTAGGACCGGCTTTAAAATCGCATGACAAAAGTATCATACACATTAAAAAAACTGTATCACCAACGTAGCCTGGACAAGATTTGCTTGTTAGATGAAGTCATGATCTCATCGTAGCAAGAGAGAAGCACCACCTACGTTCTTTATGCAACTTCAACTGTCGGAGAAAGTTGGAAGTTGTTCCATCTCTGTCTGTGATTCTCTTCTTGCATGTTTTGCATATTGCATTTCAGTTTTTTGTTGACTACTTCATAGTTTATGTACCTGAAAAAAATAACTCCTTGCAGCATTTTTGAGCGGTTTTTTTTTTTTTTTTTTTTTTAAATCTGGTTAATTTGATCGGCTGTGCTACAGCTCACGCACACATACATACGGAGTGTGGTTTGAATAAATGAATCAATGAATTGAATTAATGGTGCACACTTTCTATATAATATGCATGTTAAATTTTATATTTGGGGTGAAATATCAAGTCTTTTCAAGTAAACCGGTTCAAGTCCGATTCAAGTCCCAGGTCATTGGTGTAAAAGTCCAAGTCAAGTCTAAAGTCATAAAATTAATGACTCAAGTCTGACTCGAGTCCAAGTCATGTGACTCGAGTCCACACCTCTGCTAAAAACTTTATTAAAGCGAGTCGCTGAGACATTTCCTCACAGCTCTGCAGCTTTTCAAAGTTCACAGAAATAAAAGCGTTTAAAAAACTCCTAACTAATAAACTCCCACAGCGCCCTCCAGCGGCGGCCCCCCGAACAACAGCCTGGAAACCACCGAGTGACGTTTGGGAAGCGCAATAGCAGCGAGACAGGAAGCGGAAGAACTTCAACGTAAGAGCACTGGGTCCTCCTGCGCTTTCTGCTGCCTGTCCTCAACTAACGAACCAGCAGAGGGAGCCCAGGGCTTTGTTTTCACACAGCGGGTGAAAGGAAGCAACAGCTGACACGATCCGCTCAGTAAATGTCCTTTTACCTGTAAGCCTGGTTTAGTAACCTGTCCTAATAAATTTGTGTTGTATTTCTTATAAGGGGCAAAGTGGTGTCAGCCCTGCGCTGAGAGGGCTGTGCTCATCCATCCGCCCTGTTCTAACAAAGACACGTTTCAGGAACACCTGTAGTTCCCTTTTATTCATATAGCATCAGTGAACAAACACACGTGTTACTGTAAGGTGAAGACCCCACAGAGTTAATGCAGGACAAACGTTCACTCGGATTCATTGATGAAGTGAATGCAGGACTACGTGTGTGTCCTTCTCATGAGTGGACACACATGGATGTGAACCACGCGTGTTTGGCTGAGCCAAACAACCGCAGCAGTGATTCGAACCTAAAGTACTCTGGATACTGTTACTGTACAAATACTATTACATGTTTGTTGGTCAGGTGTCCTGTAGGAAGAAAACACGTGAATGTGCATGAACGCGTTTACATGAGGACAAAGTGACTTCAAGGGAAATACAAATCTTCACATTTTGATGTCTGTCAGTTATTTTGTTCATGAAGTTTTAATTTACGAATTTTTGAGCAGATGGTGTAAAAGGTTGTAACTGTATCGAAGTGTAAAGATATAAAGAAATTAATTTAATGAGTTACAGTGAAAACCAGTGTCTGTAAATGATAAACACGACTTTCAGTTTTTCTATTCATACAAATTTTATTGTGAAGAAACGGAATTTTCCGTTTTAGAGTTGAAGGAATGTCCGTAAATAGTAGAGAAATTCTACGGAATCTTCTGTTTTACCGGAAAAGTTCGTGAACTTCAGTAAAAGATCTACGATTTTTTTTTTACCCGAGCGAGGCCGCATCTGTCCACGCCAGTGTAAACCACAGCACAGGATCCACCCACTGCAAATTAACGACACTGCACACTGACAACCCCAACTGCGACTACACCTCCCAGCCACCTCCTCCCAGCTTCCCCGACATTAAAATACCGAACTTATAGACCCCACACACACCCCCACACCCCCAACCTTTCCCCTGAACAAGCATCCTTTATAGGATGCTTGTTCAAGGCTGCAGTTGGTCCAGAATGCTGCAGCTCGTCTTCTGACACGTACTAAAAGATGTGAACACATTTCCCCGGTACTTGCCTCCCTTCATTGGCTCCCTGTCCGCTTCAGAATTAATTTTAAAATTTTATTGTTGTTACAAAGCCCTGAATGGACAGGCTCCCGGGTATTTGTCTGACCTCTTGCAGACTTATACCCCCCTTAGATCTCTTAGATCAAGTGATCTTTTGCTTTTAGCTGTACCAAGGTCGAGGCTGGTTCATGGAGGTGATCGAGCATTTGCAGTCGTAGCGCCTAAGCTGTGGAGTAATTTACCCCTACACATCAGACAGGCTCATACTGTCAATCTTTTTAAATCTTATCTTAAAACACATTTTTATTTACTGGCTTTTAATACAGCATGAGAGTTGTTTGTTAATTCATATTTGGTGTTTGCTTTTAATACTCTAAGTTGTTTTATTATGTATGTTGTATTCTGGTACAGCACTTTGGTAAACGCTCCTGTTGTAATTAAATGTGCTATATAAATAATTAAACTATTAAACTATTAAACTATATGCATGCGCGACGGGATCCCAGAGACAGCAGCTGATCCGGCGGGGTCTGGAGTCCCTACCTAAACACGGCACCCATCCTCCCCTCCTCACCCCCGAACATAACAGCCTTTCCATCCAGCTGGATCGCCGGTGTGGTGCCAGGGTTGGTATCCCCAGACGATTTGTTTCCCCTGCGTCGGGAGCGCGCACAGGGCTGTCCGAATCACGGATGAACACTATCTGTCGTTTTTAGATTTAGTTCACAAACACTTCTTATAAAGACGTATTACTGCTGAAATATTAGCGGCGTTGGCTCTTTAAACAGTAAAGTTACAGGATACAAATAAATATGAGCCACGGTGTGGAAATGATGCGCCGCGTGAGAACTTTTAATGCATCATTTTCTCCTGTAACCCACAAACACTCATCAGTGCGCGCTCCCGACGCAAGGGAAAAATTCTACCCTGGCACTCTGACACGCCCACGCGTGATGTTAACCACTCAGTTCCTACTGTGAGAGGTCCACAGTTCATCCCGATCACATTACAATAATTTAATAACATATTATTAAGATACAGAAAACTAGATCCAGCTTAAGGAAAAAAAGTCCACGGAGACCAGTGTAGAACTGTGTTGGTGCGGGAGGCTTTTACTTTGAAGGGCGTGGCAGGAAGCGGTGGTAGGTTTGATGTGGAGAGCTGAGAGGAGCCCGTCTGCGTCACAGTGTAAGGAGAGTTTCTGGGAGCTGCTCGTCTTTCTCCGAGGCTGTGGAAGCTCCGCTCCGGGCAGACAGGAGGTGAGTGACCGGGCAGAGGGCCACCGAGGCCGGCCGAGCATGTCCACGACACCGCTGTCTGTGTGTGGCTGTGTCGGTTCCGCAGGGAGCAGTGACCGGCGGGCACTCCGGGGCCGGTTTATGGTGTTTAACTACCGACTAGTACACGCGAGCAGGGGCCAGACTGTGGAGCGGACACCGACCAGCCGCGTGAAGTGATAACAACAACAATGATCATCATGATAACAATGATAATAGGGATAAGTGACTGATCAGAAAGTCAATCAGGGTGTCCGTGGTCACTGAGACTGTGTGTTGTGTTCCTCTGAACAAAGCGCTCATTAAACTAATCTGGTTTTGCCTTTTATTGTTTTAAACGTGGGAGAGTGGACAGGTTTCACCGTGGGCTCAGATTATTATATCACGATCTGTCACTCTGACAAACACCACGCTGACTAAAACTACTGTAATGCGCCAAATCACAACAACAGCGCCTTGAGGCGACTTTTGTTGTGATTTGGCGCTATATAAATAAAATTGAATTGACTTAAGTGCACGAGACTGTCCAGTTATTATTATTATTGTTGTTGTTTAGCAGCACGGTGGCGCGGTGATTAGCGCTGTTGTCGGGTCTTTCTGCGTGGACTTTGCGTGTTCTCCCCGTGTCTGTGTCCAGTCTGGTCTGTCTCAGACTGGCGACCAGTCCAGCGTGCAGGGTAACTGGGAGGCTCCAGCCCCCTGTGACCCTGACAAGGATCACCAGATGATGGATTATCGCTATTGTCACTGTTATTGTTGTTGACTGTGTTGTGAGTAGGGCTGCTCAATTAATCGAATTTTAATCACGATTACGATCTGGACTTTCAACGATCATTAAAAATGAGTGAGCCGATTATTAGCCCCTCCCTCGTTTATCCGCGACACCTTAAAGGCCGGTCCGTAAAAATATTGTCGGGCATAAACCGGTCGTGGCGCAAAAAAGGTTGGAGACCGCTGATTAAGAGGACCCGAGGGAAGCGAGGGAAGCTCGGAAAGCTAAGCAGGAGTTATTTGGAGAGGAGAGTGACTGCCGTTGGTTGAAAAGACAGGTAAAAAAAAAACTTCAGTGGTGTTGCACACTATGTTATATTATTTTTTAAAGTCATTGTTAACCCTTTAAAGCCGGTCAGAGCAGCACGCTCCGTTTTGTGTAACTATTTTTAAATCCCTGTAGAACCGGAACCGCGTAAGCTAGCGCAATAATTTGTTTTGCATATGGGCGATCGTGGCTCAAGAGTTGGGAGTTCCCCTTGTAATCGGAAGGTTGCCGGTTCGAGCCCCGGCTCGGACAGTCTCGGTCGTTGTGTCCTTGGGCAAGACACTTCACCCGTTGCCTACTGGTGGTGGTCAGAGGGCCCGGTGGCGCCAGTGTCCGGCAGCCTCGCCTCTGTCAGTGCGCCCCAGGGTGGCTGTGGCTACAATGTAGCTGCCATCACCAGTGTGTGAATGTGTGGATGACTGGATGTGTAAAGCGCTTTGGGGTCCTTAGGGACTAGTAAAGCGCTATATAAATACAGGCCATTTACCATATGAAACCGGAGGAGTTGTACTTACATCTGATGCCATCAGCTTGTCCTCGGTCACGGTTTCCTTCCACAAAAAGCTTTGCAAAAATTGCATAAAAAGCGCTTGCAGGAACAAAAGCATAATATTCCTGTAGTATCAGGTAAATGTTAAGTGGTAGGAACGTTTCTGCTGGGTTGTTGTTGTAGGGGGGGATGGAAAATAATAAAGGACACTCATGGAGTAATGGCGCGTCTCGTGTGTCTGTGAGTTATGCCTCCAGTCAAATAACATCCATAACCTCAAATAACGGAACATGGTGTCAGAAGACAATTGGAAACGTTAGTTGGGCATAAGTGAAAGGTTTCGGCGTCGGTGCCAGGTTAAAGGTCGGCCATAGAGGAGCTGCGCGAAAAGAGACGTGGCGTCATGAGTCAGTTTCAAGTCACCCCGCCGGAGAAGTTCACTTTTAGGTCCGACGACTGGACCAAATGGATAAAGCGTTTTGACAGATTTCGCATCGCGTCTGGATTGGAGACGCAAGCGGACGAAAATCAAGTGAACGCCCTTATCTACACTATGGGCGAGGAGGCAGAGGACATATTGGTATCCCTGCACCTGACTCCCGAAGAGGCGAGCGATTATGAGACCGTTAAAAGGAGGTTGGATGCTCACTTCGTAGCCCGAAGAAACATCATATTTGAGCGAGCGAAGTTTAACCAGCGCCAACAAGAGACGGGTGAGTCAGTTGACAACTTCCATACTGCACTGCATTGTCTGGCAGAACATTGTGGATACGGGACTTTGCATGACGAAATGGTGCGAGACAGATTTGTCGTGGGTCTGAAAGACAAACGATTGTCAGAACAGCTACAAATGGATCCAGAACTAACGCTAGAGAAAGCGCTTAACAGAGCCCGACAAAGTGAGCTTGTAAAGAAGCAACAAGAGATGCTAAGCACTAACTTTAAAATGGATATTACCAACTCACAACTGAACCGCGTCCATGCTAAACGGCAAGAAGGGGCACGTCCCAAGCAGCTGACACCGCTACATAAACAAACCGCCAAAACACAGAAAGAAAAAAAGACACAATGCAGAAGATGTGGAGACATAAAAGGTCACAATCTTCAACAATGCCCTGCGAGGGAAGCCGCATGTAATTACTGTAAGAAAAAAGGACATTTTGCCAGGATGTGCAGAAACAAAAAACTGTGTGAAGTCAATGCTGCAACAGTTTCAGAGAACAGCGATACAGATGATGAGGTCGCTTTCTTGGGTTCCCTCTCTGCGGACACCAAAGAGAGTCCATGGGTAACAGAGATACATGTGGACAAATGCAACACATTCTTTAAAATCGACACCGGAGCGGATGTCACAGCAGTCCCAGAGACTTTCTACACACAGCATCAGTTGGGGAGATTGGATAAGCCCAAAAGGGTTCTGCAGGGCCCAGGAGGAACACGTCTGAAGGTAAAAGGCATGTTCACAGCCACTCTCAGCAAGAACAACCACAAAACCAAAGAAGACATTTATGTCGTAAAGGGTTTATGCACACCGCTGCTGAGCGGGCATGCTGCAGTGGCACTACAGCTGGTTGCTAGAGTTAATCATATTAGCTTAGACTCTATTGACGCTGTCAAACAAGAATTTCCCAAGCTTTTCAACGGCTTAGGCAAAATGGAGGGGGAGTACAATATTGTTCTGAAACCAGAGGCACAGCCGTTTTCCCTCTCGACCCCTAGGCGAATCTCTCTTCCACTCTTACCAAAGGTTAAAGAAGAGCTGAACAGGATGGAGCAGCAGGGTGTCATTTCCAAGGTGGAGGAGCCCACTGATTGGTGCGCGCCTATGGTGGTGGTTCCTAAGCGCACAGGCAAAGTGAGAATATGCAGCGATCTCACTGAACTAAACAAATATGTCATGAGAGAGAAGCATCCACTCCCTTCAGTAGAACACACACTAGGACAGCTTGCAGGAGCAAAAGTGTTTTCAAAGCTGGATGCCAATGCAGGATTTTGGCAGATTCCCTTATCCAGGGACTCTTCTTTGCTCACGACCTTTATTACACCTTTTGGTCGGTATTGTTACAATCGTCTGTGCTTTGGAATCTCATCAGCCCCAGAACACTTCCAGAAACGGATGGCACGCATTCTTGAGGGTTTAGAAGGAGTCCTCTGCCAGATGGATGATGTGCTCATCTGGGGGACGTCACAAGCAGAGCATGATGAGAGACTTCGAAAAGCACTGGTTCGACTGCAGGAGGCTGGAGTAACATTGAACGACAAGTGTGAGTTCTCCAAGAACAGGATAAAGTTCCTGGGGCAGGTCATTGAGGCATCGGGGTTTAGCGCAGATCCTGACAAGACGCATGCCGTGAGTTCCATGGATGAGCCCAGCAACATAAGTGAGGTGAGACGCTTCCTGGGCATGGTGAATCACCTAGGAAAGTTTCTTCCTCACCTGGCGGAAAAAACGCGCCCCCTAAGAGATCTACTGAAGAAGTCCAACCTGTGGTCATGGGGGCCACAGCAGCAGCAGGCTTTCGACGGCATCAAAAAAGAACTGACAACACCCCCAGGGCTTGCTCTGTATGATCCAAATGCTGAAACGTGCGTATCAGCTGATTCATCTTCGTATGGCTTGGGAGCAGTGCTTCTCCAGCGGCACGCCGATCTAGGGTGGAAACCAGTAGCATACGCTTCAAAAGCTCTCAGCGCGACAGAGCAGCGATATGCTCAAATTGAGAAGGAGGCCCTCGCTTCAACATGGGCCTGTGAGAGGTTTGCAGAGTTCCTAATTGGGAAAACATTCCACATTGAAACAGACCACAAACCTCTGGTCTCGTTGCTTGGCTCCAAGGGCCTGGACGAGCTTCCACCTCGTATACAACGTCTACGCATGCGATTGATGAGGTTCTCTTATACCATATCTCATGTTCCTGGTAGAGACATTGCAACAGCAGATGTACTGTCCAGAGCTCCTGTATGTGACACAACTGAGGGTTTGCCGGAGGAAGAAATCAACTTGTATGTGGAGTCCGTCATAGCAAGCCTGCCAGCCACAGAGCCACGACTCAGAGAAATCCAGACACATCAGGACAATGACAGCATTCTAAGCCAGCTGAAGAAGTTCTGTGTGGAAGGATGGCCAGATAAGTACTCCATCGGAAGGGTTTTCCAGCCTTATCTGCCATTTTCAGGTGACCTCACAGTCCACAATGGTTTGCTTCTTTATGGGAGCAGAATAGTGATTCCCACATCGCTCAGAGCAGACATTCTGTCTAAACTACATGAGGGACACCTAGGAATAACGAAATGCAGAGAGAGAGCTAAACAATCTGTTTGGTGGCCAGGCCTGAGCAGTGAGCTGATAAAAGTGATTGGGACCTGTGACACTTGCTGCCGTGAGCGGACTAACCACAAAGAAACCATGCTACCTACCGAGTTCCCACAAAGACCGTGGGCCATGGTGGGAACTGATCTGTTCCAGATAGAGAATAAACAGTACCTGGTCATTGTGGATTACTTTTCCAGATTCTTCGAAGTTGCCAAACTGACATCTACAACATCAGAGGCAGTGATCGAGCACTGTAAATCAATCTTTGCACGTCATGGCATACCAGAGCGGGTTCGCTCTGATAATGGACCTCAGTTTTCGTCTGATTCCTTCAAAAGATTTGCACAAGAATGGGGTTTTAGCCATGAGACATCCAGTCCCCACTTCCCTCAGAGCAATGGGGAGGCCGAGAGGGCAGTCAGGACCATCAAAAGTCTTCTTAAAAAGTCTGGCGATCCCTATCTCGCCCTTATGGCATACCGGGCCACTCCATTGGCAAATGGCTACAGCCCAACGGAGCTTCTCATGGGTAGACGGATAAGGACAACTATTCCTGTCATCCCATCACAGCTACATCCAAGAGGTACGGACACAGACAAGCTCAAAGCTATAGAACAATCGTACAGACAAAAGCAAAGACAAAACTACAACCGCAGACACAGAGCACATGATATGCTACAGCTCAATCCTGGAGACAAAGTGTGGGTCTCAGACATGGATACTAGAGGGACAGTCGTGTCCATGGCAGGCTCACCGAGGTCCTACATCATCAAGACAGCAAAGGGCACGCTGAGAAGAAACCGTTACCATCTTACATGGACACCTGGGGCACCAGAGATTTCTGGCGATCCACCAGAGGCTTCACCTGAGAACTCTGTTCCAGCTGCACAGATTGTGTCGGTTCCAGACACTATCTCACAGGAGGCCAGCCAGCAGACTCCTGAAGCTGGGAGCCAAATCCAACCCAGGTCTAGGAGGCCTCCAGCATACCTAAAAGACTATGTTTGCTCATAGGGCTTGGAACTGAGTGAGCACTGGGGCAGAATAATCCCCACACTCAGGCTGAGGGCTGGGTAGTCTACCCCATCCCTCATAGAGACAATGAGAAATAAAGCAAATGGTTGCACTGTTTAAACATGTTGTTTGTAGCTGCACTGAATAGTTCAGAAATGTGCACTTATGCTTAGTGTTCAGAGTTGTATACTTTGAGAGTTTATTTTTGGACATTCTGAGTAGTCTGGTTTGAAACCAAGCGAGTTCAGTAAACAAGCTGTTACCAGATAAAGCACAAGGACATAGTAATAGTATACTTTAAAGCGTGCGGGTCTAATCTGTTTTCTTGGTTATATTCCAGCATCACATCCTATTTAGTAGGGGGGATGTAGTATCAGGTAAATGTTAAGTGGTAGGAACGTTTCTGCTGGGTTGTTGTTGTAGGGGGGGATGGAAAATAATAAAGGACACTCATGGAGTAATGGCGCGTCTCGTGTGTCTGTGAGTTATGCCTCCAGTCAAATAACATCCATAACCTCAAATAACGGAACAATTCCAGAAACAGGCTTCGCCGATCAGCTGTTCTTAACACTTCCCACCGTGAAACAGACGTCAGCGCGAACTATCACATGTCCGCCATTTCCTGGCCAAAACCGGAAGTGACGTCATTTTCGCAGAAATGTAGTTTTTTACTTGTAGGCCTTAAAAGCCTATACTGGTCATGTTTGACTTTTCTGAATAGTTGCTGGGATGCTTAGAACTCGAATTGCACTGCTGGAAATAGTTTATTTTGATGCACCTGCTGTTTTCTTTGCAAATTTGCATCATAGGATTGTTTTTTCGTTTTTCCTGCAGTATATAAAAATTGCTGTATCTCCAAAATAAAACTATGAAGACACTCAAAATAAATTTCCTGTTGTAAACTATTTTTTGCAACTTTTTTGTATTTAAAGTTTTGAGGGACAAACCTCTTAAATTTCTCCAAGTAGAAATATATGTAAAAAAACCAAAAACGATTTTCAATTTGTTTTTTGTAGTTTATTGCACTTTTTTGCAATTAATGTAGTTACTATGGACTTAATGCATACATATTATTAAAATATGGGCTATAACAGTTGTATAGCAACTTGAAATGCTCCCATAAATGGCACTACAACATGTAAAAAATTAATATAAGCTCTGGTGGACTTGGTTCTATAGTAGGTCTTAAAGGGTTAAATAAATATCGTCAAATAATCGAGATCTCAATTTCAGTGAAAATAATCGTGATTATCATTTTTGCCATAATCGAGCAGCCCTAGTTGTGTGTTTTTCACGTGTGGTTTTTCAAACACCATACAGTAAACCTTTGATGTCCTGGTGTTTCACGCTCATGAACCGTCCTCATCGTGATGTTTTCACTGAAAACAGGAACTGGGAGACTTTCACAGCGGTGCTGAGGCTCCCAGCCTCTGGACCAGACTCGGGGTCCTGAGCGTGTTTCCAGTCAGTCTGCACGGCTCCTGTTTTTGTAAAAGAACGTCAGTTTTTTCTGCAGCTGCCGTCTCGTGAACACTGAGTAAAAAGTTCACCTTCAAGCTTTAACTCTGGTTTCTAATAATGTGGTAGAAGTGATGCACGTGGGAGGATGTGAGAGTGCTGAGTACAGCAGGGCGATATTGCCACAAATATTTATCACGATATATATTTGAAAATTTGCGATAACGATATAACTGACGATATAATTGATGCGAGACAAAATACAACTCCACAACATTACTAGCGCAAAAAGACAACCTTCCATTTATTTTCACTTAAACAAGAAGCTGGTTTTTATGTACATTAAAGCTTTATAAAAATGTAACAGTGCAAATGCAAATTCCTTGCTGAAAGTTTAACCAAAAGGCATTTCCAGTAGAAATGGGCTGACATATCCTGAGCATAACCATGTATAATATCCACTGAAGTTAAAAAGAGGTGCTTTGCAACATTAAACTGCAGTGTGCAGTACGTATTTTTCGTACCATAAGGATTATAAGGCACATTAAGCGAAACAAAGCAGTCAGATAAATCAAACTTTATTAAACTCATTCTTCTTGCTTCCTCCACTTCTGTACCATTGATTCATTAATGTTGAATTCTCTGGCAGCGGCTCTATTCCCATGTTGCTGCAGTATATTAATGACTAACCTCGTATTGTGGATGGATTATCTCAGTTGTTCTTCTGACTGAAGTTTGGTCCGTTTACAGCATCCTGCCATGCGATTGCATTTGTCTCTAACCATCAGGAACCCTCACGTTAACTTT
The DNA here is from genome assembly GCF_057381845.1 of Rhamphochromis longiceps. NCBI lineage: Eukaryota > Metazoa > Chordata > Actinopteri > Cichliformes > Cichlidae > Rhamphochromis > Rhamphochromis longiceps. Next base: position 39,419,651 of record NC_140572.1, read on the forward strand.
TATCGAGTGGAAAAAAGTTAGCGTTCATCTTCCAGCTTCACTGTGTTTATGCTATGCTAACATAGCTGTGTAGCTAGCGGTCACGTAGCACATCATTATATAGCAGCTAGCCCAACTTCAGTAACCCTACAAACGTCACTGCTGTTTAGTTTCCTGTCTTCATTTATGTTGGAAGTGATAGCAGAGCTGTACGTTTGAATTTTTTCAGAAATCTCTCAGTCAGGACATGCTATATCATGTTTAGGTGGAAGCTAGCGAGCTAACTTCCTGCTAACTTCTAACTCCGTTAAATGTAATAACTTTTGTTTTCATGGATGCCTGGAAGTTAAACTTCATAGTTACACCTGGTAAAGCAGCAATGCTGATCGTTTTATTAAAGATGAAATAATTTAGACAGTTTTTAACGCTCAGTGATGCTGCAGTGTTCGTTTGACCTGAAGTATACGGAGTTTAGGACCCAGATTACTCCCAGATTTAAGGGCATCTTAGTCCGACAAATACGACAATAACAACGGCCGCTTGCATGTTCTGCAAAAAAATGTGCTTTGTCGTGTATCTGACGGACAAACACCAAACCAGTTCCACATCACTGAAGTTGCACCATTTTTACAAACCAATTCTGGTTCATCTGTTTCACTCAACAATCCGCCATGTGCGTATGAAAACAAAGGCACTGCGCATGCGCGTTTTACTCATATTCTATCGCTATATTTCATTTTCCTATCGTTGCCTAACATTATACCGCTATTACCGTGAACGGTATAATATGGCCCAGCCCTAGTGCTGAGGCAGCAGGGCTGGGCTCAGCGGCAGAGGAGGAAGAGGAGAGAAGGGGCCAGACTTGCTGTGATGTCATCATTCATGCTTGATGCAACATGTTGACGATGTTGCCCACAAGTCTGAGAGTCTGTCTCTCTCTGAGCGTCCTCTCCCCTCTCTCGCCGTTTGCAGTGCGTCACTAAATGTTGTCTTTTTAGTGTTTCACCCTGTTTCCCTGCTCTCTTCCTGTGAAAAGGGGTTTTTGTCACCGCTGTCTGATGGTGGGGGTTTTCTGTCTTCAGGATGAAGCGGCTGCAGTTGGGCAACTAACTGAGTTTATGTTTAATTGACTGAAAATCTTTTCTCGAACTGAAACAATCCGAAACATTACAATCGTCTCGTCGATGAGATGTAAATGTAGATGATGTTTCGCTGCAGCTGGACCGCGTGGTGCTTCCTGGCTCTCAGCGCGTTTGCAGACGTGACGATGAATCCTGCCCACCTGTGACGATGGCCTGTCTGCCTCTGCTGCTCTGCCTCAGCTTGCTGCTGCACTCAGGTGAGTCATGTAAAAGCAGTCAGGTGTTCAAATTAGGGCTGCCACGATTAGTCGACTAGTCACGATTACGTCGACTATCAAAATCGTCGACGACTAATTTAATAGTCGACGCGTCGTTTGAAGCTTTGTAAGATCCTGAAAGACGCAGGAATAAGTGGCAGGATTTAAGAGTGTAATAACGGACTGAAACAGAAGATGGCAGCACTGCATGTTCAAGGATGCCGGCTGCCGTTAAACCCCGAAAAAGAAGCAGCTGTGTCCCAGAATTCATAGCGCAGCCCAGCTCAGTTTCCAACAATGGCGGCAGCTAGTTAGTTTTAATGTTACTCTTATTATTCTTTCTGGGTCACAAAATAAACGTTTAACATATTTTCAGGCGAGAATGTAGCTGTGTAAACCTCAAATATCTGCTCAGTTTATCAGGACACCACATATTTTCAAAAGCGCTCCGACGTTTTCGGAGACGTCTGTTACCCACTAGCTCGATAGCTAGCCGGGGGCTAGGTCACTAGAGCCGTGAGAACACCGGACTCCCCGCAAATCGTTTTCAAACCCACCGCCGTCTTTCGCTACTCAGGTTAAACATGATATATAAGTCACTTAGATAACTTAAAATGTTATTGTTTGGCTTTTTTTTGTATTTTTTTTGTTCCTGAGTAAATCGGTTTGGCTGAGATTAAAGTTGTAGTTTTTACACAGCTGAATAAACATCAAGCAGACAGCTGATTATCAGAAGTGTGAGATGCTCGAGAATATACTCCGGTGTCCTGTTATAAACTACGAATCCTTGAGGCCAAGTCCATAACATGTAACTGTTTCAATTAGATTGATTGTCATTTTAACTGACTTTTTTATTTGAATTTTATTGAATTTTATTTTTTATTTTATTTGTATTCTTTCACTTATTGTTGCATGTGTGTTGTTGCTGCCTGTGTTTGAGTAATTTCTGTAACTGTGAGACATCTGCTGCTGCCTATCTTGGCCAGGTCTCCCTTGAAAAAGAGGTTTTTAATCTCAATGGGATAATAAATAAGGAGTTTATTAAACTTCACCGAAACAATCTGCAGATTTCATTAAAGTTTAACAAACTATCATCTTGTCTTTATTTTTAGTTAGCACAGACCTTAAACACTTAAAGCTGTAAGCTAATGATAGTTATATAAGAGCAGATGCTGCTGGTGCAATAAGCTGTACGTTTTACGTCCAATGGATGATGATCTGATTAGTCGACTAATCGCAAAAATAATCGGTGACTAGTTGACTATCAAAACAATCGTTTGTGGCGGCCCTAGTTCAAATACCGTCCTGCCCCACCCACACACAGGCTGATACCTGTCAGGTATTGTTTTGGAGGAAGGAAGGTTCAGGGTTTAAGTAATCATGGGCTCATCCGATTAGAGTGAGAATAAGCAGTCATCAATCATTTATAGGTTTTGTCGTTTTATTGTATAACGGGTAAAGGAAAGAAAGACACACATGGACTGCTCTCTCTCAGCTGCTGCCCCATGTGGGAGTGAAGAAAGAGTGAGGGGTAGGTGAGTGCAGTCCTTATATGCCGAGTGACAGGTGAGTGCAATTAAGGCCAAGCACCACACCCAATCAAAGGTGAGGAAAAGAAACAAGGTGCATCTGGTGAAGTGAATGTGCTAAAAGGTGAGCCTTTACAACAAGTATACTTTGGATCCTCGTGACTCAGCAGATTGCCTCACATATTTTCTCTTTTCTTCCTCTCGCAGAGCTCGCTCATCCGCCTCCCGCACCTGTTAACCTTTCTGTCGACTCTCTGAACTTCCGCCACGTCCTTCGGTGGAAGCCCGGCGACAACACGCCCCCTGGGACAGAGTACGGGGTCTTTGTGAGGTAATTTGTCCGCCGTCTGTCCTCACGTCCTGTCACTCTCAGCCTGGTAACATGAAGACGATGGTGCTCACATCAAACCCCAAAAAACCTCTGAGCTCTGTGGGTGATGTAGAAACGCAAAGTTCAGACGCTTGAAGGATCAAGTTCAAGCTCAGCTGTGACTCCAGGCTTTTATTAACACACACACACACACACACACACACACACACACACACACACACACACACACACACACACACACACACACACACACCTGAGATAAAGGACAGGATTAAACACCTGTAAATAAAAGTGTTGCATCAGCTGCGTGTTTTTGTCAGATGCTTCCTGTCGAAGTTCAGAACACGATATTTTTTCTAAAGGAGGGTAAAAGTCCCCCCGTAGCCTGCTGGGAAATTCCACTGTTGCTTCTTCTTTTTTACCAAAAGAACGATTCAAAAATAGATTTCCTGTTTTATTTTGTAACTCACACAAGTTTGTCTGCACTTTTCTTCAGATCAAAGAAAGAAATGAAACAACAGAATAATTTCATTTTTAATTATATTGTAATTATGCAGCTATACAAAGTTAGTTACACACAAAGATGTTCTAGCACACAGATCGTGGTTATTTTGGAGTGCGTGGAGATGAAACAGGAAGTGAAAGCAGAGCGGCGGGCTGAGGTTTGTGGGGACCTCTTCAGACCAGGGTCACCAACCTCTTTGCCCTGAGAGCTACTTTAAGGGTACTGAGTACTCCGAGGGGCGACGTGTCCGACACAGAGCTCGCCTTTAATATTCTAATATTATCAATAACAGATATTAGTGTGTGTGCAGGGACGACTCACACACTGACAGTGGGAGTTCTCACAGCTGATATCTCTGTGAACATGTTTGTAGGAAACCATCAGCTGATATGTAACCATGGAGACTGCCCCACGTTTGTACACGTCCTTCATATTTGAATGAATCTTCTAACATTTGTACCGATCACCAAATCTGTTGCATTTCCATCATTTTTCACGTTTTTCTACACTGTTTGACTTTGTTTGGGCCGCGTTGCTGTGGTGATGATCTCCTGCTGGTGAACCGCGACCTTTAATCTGCTCACGTTTTCAGTCAGCTTCACTGGCTCCTTCTTCTTCTTTGGTGGAATATCTGCCTGGGCGGGGTGCTTTCTCTCTCCTGGGCGGTTTGTTCACAGAGAGCAGCTGGGATGGCTCTGACGCCGTTTCAGTTTCAGCACTCATCGTGAGGGTTCGCTTTACGTTTGCAAGGTTTAACATGAATACACTGAAACTGCTCGTGGCTTCGTGTTTTTCAGCTAGTTCAGAAACTGTGTTCTTCCTCATACAGCGTCCTCGTCACCAAACCACAGCCTGTGGGTCCAACGAGTCTTTATTGTCTTACAGCTAAAACGCAGCAGCATCCGGCTGCCTTCCTGCATGTCTTAGAAATGATTTTCAGGTTTCACTGAGTCTTCAGAGCCGGTGTGCTGGCCTCAGGTGAGCCAGCTTCAGGCCTCAGATGGGTTTCCATCAGGATCTGAACGAGCTATCAGAGGGGATAAAACCTGTGACACATGGTGCGTTCACTTGTCCTGTTTTAGCTCTGAAATATTGGCGTTGTGTCATATTCCCGTCTTAAGCACCCTGAATGCATCATCTTTTATCTGGAAACACGTCTACAGGCCTCAGCAAGGTTAAAGGTCACAGCCTCGACAGCACGGCTTAGGTTTGAAAAGCTGCGTCTGAGCAAAGCAGCAGACTTCTGAGCTTTTTAATTAACATCTAAACTCCTCTCTTATTCATGAATGGTAACCTGACAGTAAACGTCCAATCAGAAATCAGCTTTCGTTTGAATCTAGGACCAGCTGGATTCGAGACATGAACAGCTCATCGTCGCTGTTTGAGCAAACAGTCGTAACACAAAGCAAATGTTTCTTTTACTGTTTTTGTCCTTCTGATCTAAAATGTTCTGTTTGTCATTGTTCAGTGAGGAATGGAATGAGTGGGAACAGCAATGCAACATACCAACGCAGCCCCAATGCAACCTAACATCTGGAACATCGATGCCACTGATGCTACCAGAGTGGGAGTCCCAGTATTACCTGCACGTCAAAGCGTTCTTCAACCAAACCTGGTCTCCAGAGTCCGGAAAAATAGATTTTGTCCCTTACAAAGAAAGTACGTCAGCATGAGCGTCTTCTGGGTTTCACACTGGTGCATTTGGATTTAAGTGTGTCCCATAATCCAGATCAGGCTTTGATTGAACTAAAATCTCTGGACTGGTTGAATCTTTACCAAAAGGTGACCGCGTGTTTTCTTCTGTTTACAAGCTAAATTAGGTCCTCCAGAGGTCTCACTGGTCGGATATGAAAACTACATCCAGATCAACATTTCACTGCCTTGGCCCGATGACCTGCCAAACTTTCCCAGTATCCAGCAATATTACGGAGCCAGTTTCAGAGTCTCATTTCGGATCGGAACCGATGGAGAAATTGGGGTAAGACATCCATTTCATCTCAACATCAACGTGCAGATTTAGACCTCCATCCATCCATCCATCCATCTTCATCCGCTTTATCTGGGGCCGGGTCGCGGGGGCAGCAGCCTAAGCAGAGAAGCCCAGACCTCCCTCTCCCCAGCCACCTCCTCCAGCTTATCCGGGGGAACACCAAGGCGTTCCCAGGCCAGCCGAGAGATATAATCTCTCCAGCGTGTCCTGGGTCTGCCCCGGGGCCTCCTCCCGGTAGGACATGCCCAGAACACCAACCCCGGCAGGCGCCCAGGGGGCATCCTTGTCAGATGCCCGAACCACCTCAACTGGCTCCTTTCGATGTGGAGCAGCAGCGGCTCTACTCTGAGCCCCTCCCAGATGGCCGAACTTCTCACCCTATCTCTAAGGGAGAGGCCAGCCACCCTTCGGAGGAAGCTCATTTCTGCCGCTTGTATCCGCCGCTTGTATCCGTATCACTACCCACAGCTCGTGGCCATAGGTGAGGGTAGGGACGTAGATCGACCGGTAAATTGAGAGCTTCGCTTTTACACTCAGCTCCCTCTTCACCACGACGGACCGGTGCAGCGTCCGCATCACTGCAGCCGCCGTCTGTCGATCTCCGGCTCCCTTCTCCCATCACTTGCGAACAAGACCCCGAGATACTTGAACTCCTCCACTTGGGGCAGGAACTCATCCCCGACCCAGAGTGGGCACTCCACCCTTTTCCGGCTGAGAACCATGGCCTCAGATTTGGAGGTGCTGATCCTCAACACCAGGGGCTCTGCCACCAAGGAGTTGTTTAACTGCCTCAGTGACCTCGCCTCCGGAAATTGGCGGGTCATTCCCCTCATCCCCAGACTCTGCTTCCTCCTTGGAAGACGTGTCAGTGGGATTAAGGAGGTCTTCGAAGTATTCCTTCCACCGCCTGACAATTTTCTCAGTCGACGTCAGCAGCGCTCCGCCAGCACTATACACAGTGCAGGTAGAGACGCCTGATACCTGACGGTTTGCCAGAATGTCTTCGAGGCAGTCCGAAAGGCTTTTTCCATGGCCTCTCCGAACTCCTCCCACACCCGAGTTTTTGCTTCAGCCACTGCCCGATAGGATAGATTTAGACCTCAGCTGGTGAAAGTCTTCATTCTAGAGTTCCTTTAAACCTGTTTGAGGCTTCAGTCACATGGGCCTACAGGCCGGTCAGCAACCTCTCGCCATCCTGTCCCTGAGCCAGCGGTCGCTGACTGGTGTCCAGGCGCGGCTGTAAAACGCATACAGTACATATACGATATAAAAATGGAAATGCAGCCAATCACAGCAGGCTTCTGCCTAAAAGCAGGTGTCGGGTTGATTGACATGAGGAGACTTTGACTTTGAGAGTCACCTGTCAGAGCAGGTGTTGCACACCTGGTCAGGCCTCCAAAGGTGTCTTCATGGCCGCGTAGAGGTCAGAGGAGAAAACGATGCTGAGGATCACACCAGTGGGTCGTGGACAAATCCCAGATGTGATTTTAATGACACGTTTCCTCCTTCTTTGACTTGCAGACGCTGGAAACAGAAAATAAAAGTTTTATCCTTGAAAACTTAAAGAAAGGGGCGGAGTACTGCATAGAGGTGAAGCTCAACACCAGAGAACTAAACAACCATGAGCCGTCTGCCTGGAAGTGCACCTTCACCACGGCGGTGGACCAGCAGAGAGGTGAGCTGATGTGCAGCCGGTAAGGCGGGCGTTGTTGCTGAATCAGAGCATAATGAGCTGCCACAATTCATCTGCCTCCTTATCTGTGTAAATATGCAGAGGGAGTAATTACTAACACATGCCAGGGCTGCCCCTCTCGCCAGTGGGACTCCTCCCCCAGCCACCTGCTCCACCCATCCCTCCCACAGCACAGCCACAAACCACACCCCTCCGCTGTACTTCGGCTGGTTCAGACGGTCGTCTGCATGGAATAATGTGTGTCTGTGTGTCTGCAGGCCTCACTTTAGGTTTGGTCATCGGCGTCCCGATGGTTGCCATCTTCATCGTCACGAGCTGCCTGCTCCTCCTCTTCTACACGGGAGTCATTTGTAAACTGAAGGAAACTGTGCCCAGAGCTCTAATTGTAAGAAATCCAGTTTCATGTGCACTCTAACACCTGTGGTTTGAGAGATTTTATAATGATGTGTTTATTTCTGCTGTGAAGTTGAACATCGCCTTCATTTCATCCATGAGCGTCTCTCAGAGGACAAAGTTCAAACGCTTTGAAGCTCCACAGTCGTAAAGCTCCTCCAGCATATTGTGATTTGCATTTCCACAGAAGGACCAAAGTCCTTCAAAGGTTAAGCAAATGAGTCAGCTGAGCTGAAAACGACTTCTGTTTTGCCCTGCTGCTCTGTGTATATCTTGCTTCAGTCTTAAATATGATCAACCTATCTCTAATAATCGGCTATGTACCACAGGCCTTCAAGCTGGCTGTAGTTAAACCTTTACTCAAAAAGCATCTCTAGACCATCTCTAGATCCTTGAAAGAGTAGTTGTCAAACAGCTAACAGATCACAGTGACTGTCCCCAGAAAACAGCTTTGGCTGATGTGTTTGTCCTGCATACTTAGACACAGCTGTGACTCGATGATAGACATCTTCAGCAGAGTTTGCCTCTGTTCCTCCTTCTCAGAGCTTCTTTCTCTTCTCTTTGTAGACGGCTCTAACCAAAGGCTACGTCCTGGCCCCGCAGCCCACCGTCCCAGATCCCATCTCAGTTACCTCGGAGACCAGGGAGCATAACAATCACACAACATCACCTTCTGCCAACATTGACGATGTCTCAGAGGACGACGATGATGGCAACTATGTGAACAGAGCAGTGGATCTCTCCTCGGGGGAGAGCTGCTGCTGTGAGGAGCTGTCTGGCAACATGTCAACGAACAGCGAGCCAACGGCAGCACTGGACGCTGGAAGCTCAAGGTTATTTGCTAAGGTGAAAGTAACGGCGCTGCCTGCAGAGTCTGACGAAGGCCAGGTGGAGACGGAGGTGGAGGGAGCGCAGCTCTGTTTGGTGAAAGAGAGGAGTCGAAGTGGAGTCTGGGGACAAAGTCAGGACGAGGAGGTGACGAAGTCCAAAGAGGACAAGGAGGTGCGGGACATCTCCGGCAATGTCAACCTGTTCTCAGTCACCCTCGCCTCAATGGCTGCACGCGATGGAGATGAGGAGGACGTCACAGGCTTTTTGAAAGAGTCCAGCCTGGAGGGTTTACCTGCCACAGACTCACAAACTGAATCAGATCACCTGACACCTCAAGTATTCCCGACACACACAGACCGCACTGCGAGCAGATGTGAAGGCAACAGCACGGACACGCTAACTGAAGAGGAAGAGGAGGAGTTCTCGCCCTATTTGAGAAACAGATGATACTGATGTGTGCTGCTCTGAGCGTCGATGACTCGCAGGGTCTCCTCGTGTTTGTAGACCAGCTTATTATTTGGTGCTGCAGGTCAGAAGATCTGCAAATGAACCAGCCGGATTTTCTGTGTCCGACTTTTTGACTTGTTTGACTGTGAACGTAAAACTGATGCTGCCAAATGGGGTCCAGACACTTTTTAATGTTGTTTGAAAATTAACATAAGCATTTTAAGAAAATCAAAGGAAACTGTGACATTTCTCTTTCTAATGTTCTTCATTAAATATAGATTTTAATGTTTGCTTTTCTCCTGGTTTCCATTCTCTGTACTTCATAATTAAGTTTGGGTCATCTCACGCTGGGTCTCCTCTGTCTCAGACAAACTGTTTTTGCTGCAGTGACTTTAAAACTGCTGCTTTCTAATTGGCTGCCCCTTGTAAACAGAAGCTGGCTGGAGCTTCTGAGATGACCATATAAGGGTATACCCTCCCTCTGATATAATAGAGTCTCAGGTGTAGAAAAAACTGTCTGCAGAAGAGCCTTTGACTCACTTGTTCATACATTGAGCAATGTTTCATATAAACATCCATGGCTGGAACAGAAGATACGTGAACAGAAATTAGCAGAAAAAGAATAATGTGATAATTATTACATTTTATTTTTTAATATTTAAAAAAATGAGTCCTTAATGATTTTTCCATGCTACCTTACATTGGTGTCGTGGGTTTAAAAATTTGACTTAACTCAAAATTTTGATTTAGTAAATTGAAATTTTGACTTACGTACCTCACAATTTTGGGATCAAACTACCAACCTTCCAATTAGCAGATGAACTGCTCTAACACCTGAGCTACAGCCACTCTACCCCATGCTAATATTGTTGCTAGCCAAATCATAATGCTAGTGGATTTCCAGATTACTTCAGCAGTATGACTGTTGACATTTAATAATGTAATCGGACTAAGCAAAGGTCTGCAGTGGTTTGTTGCAGCAGAGTTGTAACATGAAGGCAGTTTATTCCTACATTAGAATGTAAATGGGAACTTTGTAAGGGCAAAGATGGGGGTTAGCACAACTTCCAGAGGGTACAAAATCAGTTTAAAGGCTTATTTTGAGACAAACCTCCAAACCTTTCAATCACATTTGACTGCTGATGTTATTTGTGTGGTTTTTATGTGACCTCTGGAGTTACGGTTCATTTAGAGAAAAGTCACAGGTATATATCAGCCTTTTGTTTTTTAGTGAAGCAAGAACAAGGATTGATGTACACAACATGGCTACAAGATATGCACTTTCAATCAAATAAATAAAATGAGAACTTACTAAACTTCTTTGTGTTAAAAGGTTTCACTGCATTTTTGGTTTTCATAATCTTAAGGGTTTGAAAATAAGAAATAAAATCGTTATTTTATTCCACCGTGGTTTGTTGCTGTGGTTATAAGATGACCTGCTCGTGAAGCGCGTACACGGATATTTAAAACTAAATGTAAACCTCAAATCTAAGGAAAATAACCACAAACTATATCACATGACTTCTCAAAACTACTGGGAGCCTGTCAGGTAAGCGTCCGTGCTTCAACAACATCACGTGATTTCCTATCACCGACTTCCCGCGGTGCTGCATTCATGACCGCCGGTCTAATGACATCTCGTGAAGAGACGGCGTTATAAACTGTAAAGAAAAAAATATCTATAGATATATATTTGCTACACCCGATTTCAGGGACGATGTCCCGTTAAATCAACTGTGACGGTATATTTTATGGCGTCTGTCCCGTTGTATTTAATGCTGTGTGTCAAACGAAGTTTACACTTTATGATTTGTCAGACTGGTCAACAACAAACTCAAACCGACCGAGTGGGAAATGTTTCTAAGTGTTGTTGCTGTGTCATTGTTGGGTGTGATGTCGCTTTGATCAAAGGAACGGCACAGGAGCAGGAGAGACTTCGCGATTACCGGAGGTCCGTGAAGGCAGCGGGGCGGCAGCAGCGTGTTTCGGTCCTGTGACAGCGCTAACGGAAGCATATCGGGACGCTCACCGGGACAGGTAACACGCTCGGACTCATTGATCGGTTACTACCAGCCTGGAGCTTTGATCTTTTACCAACACAGAGGGTGCTAGCCCGTTAGCCTGTTAGCCCGTTAGCCTGAGATGAGGAGGAATTTCCGGCGAGTGGGCGGTTTGAGAAAAACACGAAAACTTGAATCTGCGGATCAGTGACGCTTCATGGGGGCTTTATCTCTCCGTAACAGGTCAGCAAGTTACACTTATCTCACAGTCTGTACTTACAGGGAAGTCTGAGGCCAAATCAGAGGCTAACAGAACCACGGGGGTGTCAATAAAGGTTTATTTCAATGTCAAAACTTTATTAACTGTGTTTAACTGTAAGACATGAGACAGAAAGTAAAAGCGTGGGTCTGTAACTGCACTTTCATCCCTGCTCAGAAAGGGAAAGCAGCTGCTGTCTGTCCGTTGAGGTGCTGATGGAAGCTCGGCAGATGTGCTCCAGCTGTCATGACCGCTCTCACCTGGATGCTCTCATGGCTGCCTCTGATCCTGCCAGGTGAGCGCGCACTCAGAACCACGTGATCTTGCCTCTGCGTATTTCTGGACTCTCCGTGTCATAGTTCAGGCCGTTTCCTCTGGAAACCACCTGAGTGTCCCGGCTGTGGTCATCCACTCACCGTCCCCTGCTTCCTGTTCCTTTGCCACTGTAAAGGCGTGTTATTCAGTCAGACCTGAGACCATGAAATCATCAGGAAGGAGTTGGCTGAGCCCAGAGTAGGCTGCTCATGTTGTCACAGACTTGTGTCCAATCAGGCTTTTCAGACGTAGAGGCTGCAGCCGTCTTTAGGACACTATATTAGCAACAGTTTGCAGCTCTTCTTTCCAGAGGTTTAGGAGTGTTTATGGGAATTTTGGACCATTCGGATGTTGGACGAGAAGCCCCGGCTCACAGTCGCTAACTCATCCCAAAGGTGTTCTGTCGGGCTGAGGTCAGGACTCTGTGCAGGCAGGTTCTTCCACAGCTCATCCATGTCTTTCTGCACACCGGTGTGCAGCCATGTTGGAACAGCCATCCCCAAACTGTTCCCACAAAGTTGGGACCATGAGATGGTCTGCTGAAGCATGAAGTTCCTTTCCCTGGAATGACTGAGGGTGGGGAGATGTTTGCTGGGTCTTTCTTTCCTCCCACAGTTCCCACACATACAGATCTCAGCTCCTCCCACAGCGTGCACAAAGCTGGAGTTCTGTCAGGCGTAGAAGAGCTGCTGCCTGTTTAATAATTATGTAGAGTGTCCGTGAAGAATAATAATTTTATTGTTTTTCTGCTGACATGTTTCATTTTGTGCTGCGGGTCAGATAACTCATGGTGCTGGTCTCCTGCTGACCTTTGACCTTCCTCTTCCTGTCTGTGTTCCAGCTGTAGGTACCCTCCCAAAGCCCGTCAACATCTCCCTGACATCACTCAACTTCAGTTATATACTGAAATGGGAGGCGGGACCAGGCACACCTCCAGGGGTCTACTATAACGTTGAATACAAATCTGAGAGGTGGGTTTACCTTCACACACTGACAGCTGCAGGTGTGCTGATGTCACCTGGTTGGTACCCTGATGATAGTCTGCGTTGTCTTCAGAGGAGTTCTGACATGTTTCTGGCACATATTGGCTCAGGTGATCACGAACACTTCCTCTGAGATCTGATGTTTCTCTCCTCTCTGGTCATGAAAGGAAACATAGCTGGAACCCGGTGGCCGGCTGTGAGCGTGTGCAGAAGCCTCTGTTTTGTGACTTGACGGCGGCGTTCTCCGTCCTAACGGAGACGTACTTAACAAGGGTTGGAGCTCAGCTGGGAGGCCAGGTCTTTGGAGACCCGAACGAGACCGAGGTCCCATTCAAACCCATCAGTGAGTGTCGAGTCTTCAGCTCCGGAGACGCCACGAGTTTGTTATTTTCAGCCCTCTGAGCCGTGTGTGTGCGTCATGCGTTGTTTCTGATTTCTGCAGAACACCTGAGCCTGCCGCTGCTTAGCGTGGCGCCCAGCGACAGAAGCCTGAGCGTGGATCTTCACCCTCCGCTGGAGCGCCTCAGGCAGAGCTACGACATTCTCCATTACGAGCTCCGGATCAGCAGCAACCCGGATAAGATGGAGGTACATGAGAGAGGGAGACCAATCAGAACCCCCGGTTTGAGTTTCACCTCCGCAAATAAACGGCAAAGACGGCGAGGGTCAAATGTCAACTCAAGCAAAGTATAAGGAGGGAGGAGCCTGGCCTACAGGCCTGACACGGGACTGCGAGTTACCTTTCAAATCACACAACACTAACTCCACTCTGGACCCGCCCACTTCGTGTCGCTGTGGTTATTTTTCCGCTTACTCTCCGTGTCCGCCGCTTCCATTAATGTTTCCATGGTGATCCAGCTGTGGAATTCTGTCCCACTGTTATTACATGTCTCTGAAATGATGCTCGCCGAGCGTCCTCACCAGCTGCCGATGAGCATAAGAGCGTACCTCGCACAGTAACCGTGGTGATACCTGAGCGCTGGCTCGAAGCGTTAGAAACAAGTTTACTTCCTGCTTTCATCTGTTAGCTCTGAGTGGATCTTTATGGCAGTGACGTACTCCTGAACCTCTGGGACAGAAAGTGTGGCCCACGGCTTTCAACGGTTTGAAGTCAGTCATGAGTCCACTCTGATTTATGATAAATGTTTAAATATTTTGCTAAATGTAAAAAGTCTGTAGGCTAAGAGCAGGCGTCACGTGAGAGACCTGCTGCTGTGTCAGTCGGAGTCTGTGTGAGCAGGACGCCTCCTGTGCTGATAATCTGTGCCTGTGTGTGCAGTTCATCAAGACTGAGTCTCTGAAGAGCTATAAGTGGGATCGTTTGGAGCCCGGCAGGCGGTACTGTGTCGCCGTGCGATTCTGCGACGAAATCGAGGACATGTACTCCAACTTCAGCCCGCCTGAGTGTGCTACAGTACCAGCCATCTTCTCTGCAGGTACACACACACACACACACACACACAGTGATTTCAGTTACCTCGCTGTCAGGTGGAAGATGGGTGACGCTAAAGGAGCAGCATCATAAACACTGCTGTTAGCCTGCAGTGTCGTTCAGGGCGTGCGTGTTAATAACTTTACGTCAGGACTCTGTGGAGCTCCACGTTTTTCAAAGCTGTGCCAAGTTTCAGCCCCCTCAGGTTGAACCGTGAGATACAGCGTTTGTGTGTTTGCTTATTTAGTTTTACTCACTGGAAAAATCAAGTGGACACATGGAGGTGACAATAAAAAGCTTTTAGTCCACAACATTCATGCTGAGCTTCTGTTGTGACTGGAAATGGAGGGAATTCCCCGTGAAACACACTTCCCACGCTAACCTCAGCGAATCTGACTGATAAGCAAGTCACGGCTGGAAACAGCAGTGCTAGTACTACCTGTAGTAGTACTAGTACATGTAGTACTACTACAGGTAGTACTACATGTACTGTAGCACGATGTGAACGTTTAAATGTTGCTGTTTTCAGGCTGATGAGACTGATGTTCACCTCTAAACTCGTTGTGTTCCTGCGTGCAGACCCGCTGATCTCGGGCATGTTGTGCTCGTTGGTGATCATCGTCACGTTCTGCATCTTCATGCTGATCTCGACCGGGTTCATCTGTCTGAGACGGAGGCTGCTGCCGTCGGTTCTGGTAAGTTCAGAGTCAGAGCATCACACGCTGAACACGTCACCAAAGGAAGACGATTTATTCTAGCATCTGATTCCTTCAGGTTTCAGTCGTCAGCGCTCGTGTCTGATGTTCGACCTTTGTTGTTGTTTCACAGTTTCAAAGAACGCCATCGCGATGCGTGTGACAAGTGGCTCTTATTTTGAAAGTTCAGTTGTTTTCAGTTATAAAATAAAGTTTCCATCCTGTACCCGCACCGCTAACTGGACCTGACCCTTCAGCATCCAGCAGCAAACGGGTCAGAGGTCCTGAGTTTGAGCCTTTGAAGCGAACTCGAGGACGCTGGTTCATGAGAACGTGATACGATCGTGCTGTGATAGTCACGTAGTTTCAGTCTCACTCCTGTCACTTCTCATTGCTTCATCACAGCAAAGTGTTTTCCACGCGAACAGATCCGCGTGTCTAAAGCACCAGAACGATCTCAGCAGAAATATTCCCGTTGATCTGCAGAGAACACGAGTGGGAACGTGTGAAGAGTTCTTTCTTTCTGTGGTTTCACATCTCTGTCATCTCACATCCTTTGATGCGTGTGAAGCATAAATCTGAGTGCAGATTACACCATCAGATGCTTTAACAGGACTCTAATGTGGTGGAATCGCCCAGGGTCGGGCTCTCTGCTACAGCTGGAGTCGCAGGCCAAACAGTTAACGTGCTGTTTGCTGTTTGTGGTCGAGCGGCGAGCGCTCAGCGTTTTCTGAGTAAAGACACAGGAAGAAACAGCAGCAGGTGGAAACTCTGCCAGAGCTGCGGTTGTACAAACAAAGAGAGACAGCTGCACAGACTCAGGACGCTGCTAAAGAGCTCGCGCACACAGTCAGAGCGTGCAGGCAGGATGTGCTTCGAGAGGTGAAACACAGCCATGTTTTGACAGCTCGTACCGCAGTGAAATCCCATTTGCTCCCAGTCACAGCAGCGCTGAGACCCGCTCGGCTGCTCGGTCACCGAGCCGCTAATCGCTCCGTTCATAACGTGCCGTGTTATTCCTGGTGTGGAGATGCCAGCAAACAACTTTTAATACTCCTGCATCGGCACGAGCCGTCCATGTTTAAAGCGCTCACCAGACTGAAGTGTAATGTTTGTCCACAGAGATCTCACAGTGATTCAGTTTCACAGTGTCTCACGTCCCTCTGGTCACATTTCAGACGCTTCATGATCAAAGTAATGTTTTCATATCAGGGCTGAGAGCTCAGAGCTGGAACGCAGGAAGACCCCGACCCCGGCCCGCTCTCCGTGCAGTGTTCAAAAGCTGCTTTTAAGTTTGGCTTTATTTTCTGCTTTGACCTCGAGCCTGCACTCAAACGTTGGCCACCCCTCTGAGGTGAAAGCAGAGCAGCGTTTCTGTGGTGTTGTGAGTGAGTGTTGTTTATCTGAAAGTTGAACGTCTTCGCCGTGTATCCGGGACTCCGGTGTACCCCAGGGTAGGGTTCTCGGCTCATTGTTCTTCTGAGTTTATCACAACCCGAAGCAGCAGAACGCCGGCCAGCGGCTGCTTCCTCTGTGCACAGGAAATGTTATCACATAAAAAACTGGTGAATATTTAAAAATGTGGCCTGAGGAGCCGCTGGTTCAGTTTGGCTTTGAACCCAGTGTAGAAATGTTCATCTGGGTTTATTCTTGGTGTTGTCGTTCTGCGGTGTTTGCTGATATATGTCTGTGTTGGCGTCTTGGCTGAAGTTGCTATGGAGACTTGGTGACGTGAGTCTCAGAGCAGAGGCTGTCCTGCACAGGGAAACACTTCGCATCAGGAAGTCTTCTCTGTTACCTGCTGTGAGTCGTTATCTCGTCTTCTCACGTGATTATTTATCTGTAACCACCTGTTTGCTGGGATCTAAAGGTCGTGTGGTTTATGAGCATGAATGAACCCCGGGCTTATTTATTTATTTTTGCATTGTCTCTTTTATTGAGAGAAAGCAATTGAACACTTTTACACTGTCTTTGCTTTCACATTTTTAAACTTACAATTGAAAAGAAAAAAGAGGGAAAAAAGACTTGGGTAAGGGAGTAGCAGCAGGCAAGTTAGCATCACATGATTGTCAACTCGGGGCTTCAATGTAAAAAAAAATAAGAAAGCATGGTTCATAAAATAAAAAATAAAAATCACACCTCACAGGCTTAACGTATTCTGTAGGAAGTATCCCTCTGAAGTTTAAGAGAAAATGACAATTTTCCATCGTATAGATCTCTGGTACAGAATGTTTTCCATCTTCCATCGTTGGTGGTTCAGGCGTAAGCCATTTCCTCGAGGCTTTTTACTCGTGGCCAGTAGGATATACAAGAGTCTTCTATCATTAGAGTTCAATTCATCCACTGGTGTGTTACACAGAAATATGGTCTCAAAGGAAAAACAAATGAAAACACATTTTGTAGATGTTCGTGGATTAGTGCTGGTGACTAACTTTGCAATCCCAAAAGATTTGGAAACGGTTAGCTCCATCTCGCCCACATCTCCAACAAGTGTTGCAGTTCCCCGATATCTTTGCTGAGCAGGGCTGATGAAAACTCTCGTAATGATTTTACAGCAGAACTCACGGCAAACACTGGACCCGGTGGTAGCCCACTGTGTCATGCAACACTCCTCTGTAATCGACAGGTTACCTTCTTTTCCCCACATTGCTTTCATATACAGAGAGCTGTGGTTTTTACACTGCAGGATGCTCTTATATCGTTTGGAAGTAATTTTTCTTTGCGCTCCAGATTTGGTTAATGATAAAAATGTTTCTACAAACTGTAATTCGTTTAGGTTCACTTTTAAGTTTTGATTAAAATAATTTCTGGCCTGTAGAAATCTAAAGAAGTCGTCTGAGCCTAAATCATGTTTGCTCCTTTCAAAGCTTTGAAATGCCTCCTTGTGGACGAATGAATAATAATTAGTTATACCTTTTCAAATCCAGTTCTTGAATCTATTATCGTACTGATTCGGGGAAAATCTGAATCACATGCTCACCATCAAAGCTTAGAGGCAAATTCTGATGACTTCTTTCAGAGCAGATGTGATTATTTGTAGTATGGGTTCATCTGCCATGTCTGTTTTGTTCTGTAACTTTATGTCCGATATTAAAGCTGTAACTGGTTTTCCTTCAACATCTTTCCATCCGGCGGTGTAATCTGGACAGCAGAGACATATCAGTGGTCTTAGCTGAGCTGCGCAGTAATATTCTCGTAGACAAGGAAGCCCACGACCTCCCTTTTCTTTCTTTAGTTGGAGCGTTTATATTTAACTCGAGCTTTTTTCCCGTTCCAGATGTGTTTTGACAATATTCTTACAATATTCAATATAAAGACTGAAACAAATACAGGGAAGAATATTTAATCTAACTGATTCGATCCTGGAGTGCAGAGACGGATTGGTATTCCATCTTTGTCTGTCTGATTGTATAGATTCATTTAGCGGGGCATAGTTGGCATTGAACATTTTGGTGACGTCACGATGTATTACCACCCTAGGTACCTAATGCTATCTACATCCCACTTCCATTTATAGCGATTCTTAATTTCAACTGGTGGTTCATAGTTTAAAGTTAATACCTGCATTTACATTAACCTTGTATCCTGAAAAAGAGCCGTACTCTGATAGCATCTCCATGCCCGGGCTTATTTTAAAGATGAGCTCCTGTTAACGTGTCGGTGAGTGCCGTGTGACTCGTCGTCACCTTTAGTTTGTGAAACCTTGAATTCATCTGAGTATTTTCTTCGTGCAGACAGCGTGCTGGGATGGAGCAGCTGTGGGCGTCCTTACAGTTAACCTTTTTAATATTTGTAGTGTCTCATGCGAACGGGGGCATCAGCAGACGCTTTTCATGAAATAGATGCAGTTTCATGTTCCATTATTAACTGCCTTTAGTTAACCAAGATGCAGAGGGGGCTTTCCCCTGCTGTGTGACCAACAAACCAAACATGAAATTTGGAGGGTTTGGGTGCTCACCAACAGTTTTTTCCAAAACACGGCGCCGTGCCCAGCTCTCTGTCACACCGCACTTCTTTTAATGTGATTCAGCTACGTTTCCACTGCTAGGAAACACGCAAAGGCCACGCGAGCAGATGAAGCGCTCACAGCCCACAAAGGTCTGTTCAGCGCTTCGACCGTAACACCGAGCTCAGTTTGCTCGTAAAGCCGAGGTGAAGCCGAGATGAGCCAAGGTGAGCCTCTAACTCCAGGGATGAACTAGATGAACACGCAACATTTCAATTTTCATTTTAAAACGGATCTTCAGGCTCGTTGTGTTCGCTCGCCTCTCACAAAACACGTCATTTGCTTCTTTTGCTAAATCTACAAAAAAATGAAAAAACACAGTTTGACCTGAAATAGTGGCACCAACAGCTGTTAGCTGGAAACTACATTGTAGCCACAGCTGCCCTGGGGCGCACTGGCAGAGGCAGTGACTAATGGGAATATTTCTGGGGGTCTCCTTCGCACACTCAGATCTTTGCACCTGACGTGTTTAAACCAGGGCTCTAGAGTGCGACTAATTTTTCAGTGGTGCGACTAAAAAAAATATTTGGTTGCACCTGTGCGACCAACTGTTCGGGTAGCAAAAAAAAAAAATCTGCAACCTTCCCTGTGGTCAACAACAGACACACATTTTGCCCCTATCGTGGACTAAACCAATCAGAGATAGTCAGGGGCGGGACCTCTCTGATTGGCCGTGGTCCAGTTGAAAGTGCAGGTGGAAGTGGGAGGTGAGTAGCTTGAATAAAGGATATCGATTCATTAAATCCTGACTTTTAAATAACTGTGTTTTGCCAGAAACGGCAGATTCTCAGATTAAAGCTCACAAAACCATTTCAACAACAACCAAACAGCAGATGAGAGCAGGTACACGGACTCCACACAAAGACGTAAACACAGACCGACGCATCAGGATCAGCTTTGTCTTTCTCGGCTTTCTCACCCGACGGCCCGCAGACGGACACGCTGTCGGAGCTCAGCGATCCTGATGCGTCCGGTCCGCGCTGTGTTCACGTCTTTTTGCGCTGATTCTGAGCTGCAGGTTTTGTCTCTCCATCCAAAATCCACCGAGCCAGCAGCAAAAGAAGCAGCAAACTGCGCTTCACATTTGATCAATGTCGTCATGAATTTTGCTGTTTTGCTTCCACGACTATTAAAATCACACTTCATGCACAGCTAGCTTTCTCCATCTCTCTCTGTGCTTCAAGAACAGTTTCCCGTCTCCAATCTCTGTTTTCTGTATTATTCATTGGCTTATTACCCACCAGTCTACCGCTGTTTACAGCGCTGTGGCTGCTGTCTTTTTCTTTTTCACTTAAATGACCTCGGACAAGAAAGCCTGTTTTTTCTGTTGTTCAATACTGAAGAAATTTAAACTTTATATGCAGAAGATTGTAGAATATTTTTAAGGTTTTCTGCTATAAAAAGCCAGACCAGGAAAATCTCCTTCATGTTTTTCTGTTTTATTCTCAGTTACTTTCACACAAAGGCATCTGCTGTGATGTTCACAATTCTGATGAAGTCAGTGCTGATAAATGATCAGAATTATAATATTTCTGACTGTCTGAGGCAAAGTTGAATCGAATCGGGACTTTGAAAACCGGAATCGAATGGATTATAGAAATCAGTGATGATACGCAGCCCTAGTGAGCAGCCTAGGCACGACAGACGTGGATGTAGCTGTAATAGGAAAAGAACTATTGCTAACTTTTCTGTTAAGGCCTGATCCTTCTGAAATTCATAGCCAGTGCTCTGACACGGTGCCATCAATCTTTGAATGCTGAAAAAGCACAGTGTATCCAGAAAAACACATTATATTATATCAATTATTATAAAATTTGTGCACCAGCACGCCCATGGCAAAAAGTTAGTCTAGAGCCCTGTAAAGGAACGTTTTTAAAATATATTTGACATTTAACTCTGACCAATGAATAAAAAGGCGTCTAACTCCAGGGATGAACTAGATCAGGGGTCGGCAACCCTGGGCACGCGTGGCACAGCTGGCACGCGAAGGGTTAACTGATGGCACAACCATAGCTGGACTGGTGATTATTCGTTTTTATGGGCTGATGGGGTTTTTTTGGGGTTTTTTTTTTGGGGGGGGGGGGGGTTGTAACGGTATAAACAATGAAAGGTGGATTGGCCAGATGCTGGCAGATGTGTAACAATAACTGGCTGTGGCGGAGCTTCCACAGAGGCCAGCAGGTGGATGAGAGAAAGGGGAGGCAGGAGGAGGAGAGACCCGAGGCGGCCGGTCCGAGTGTCAGGTGAACTTCAGGTAAGAAGTTATGACCTGCAGTCCATCTGGGTCAGATATAAACCAAGTTTAGGTGGAGTTTATTTTAGTTATGCTGACTTTATACAGTCAGTTACAATAACTCGTACTGCTACTAGCTAGCATGACGGAGTTTCTGTACAGCTGCGTGGGTGCTTTGTATGAAACGCCAGGACTGCCATAATGAATTAATTAAACCATGAAATGATTAATTAAATAAATATTTTGGACACATTTAATTAATTCATTTTGGCACAGTTGACTCCTTCGGGTCTCACCATGAAATAATTTTATCTGTCAGCCTCACCCATCAAACTCAGGGGGCGGGGCTAACGCTGATCGAGTCAAAACCATTGCTTTGGCCTGGTGGCCATTGTTTCTAGCACACAACAACCGGCATGTGGAAGCTAACAGAACTGAGCTTTGAAAAACCCTGTTTGTGTGTCACCAAATACCGTTTTAATATTTTTTTAGCCGAGAATGTAGTGGTTTAATCTTCATGTGTCTGGTCGGTTTGTCAAGATACAGCCTCTTTGCAAAAGTGCTTCGATGATGTCGGAGATGTCTGCCCAGTCTCACGGCAAAGCGTGGGATAGACCCGCTCGCCTCGCAAGCAATCCCACCGACAAAGCGCAGGCCCCGGTACACAGCTGTAGTAACCCCCGCTGACTTCTTTTACTGAGGTTATATTTATCGATGTTTTATTTCCTGATGTTCTTATGTGTCCTACGTGTTTCAGTCGCTAATTCTGAATTATAACTAAGATTAAAAACATGTTTAAGGAGGAGAGAGAGCAAATAAATCTGTTTAACATCTGATCTTTGGGTTTTTGTTCAGTAATCAGCGTGACCTGTGTATAAACACATAAAAGAGATAACGTTGGTGTTTCCGTCATGTAGTAACTGCTGGCTTTAACTGTACAAAGGTTGTTCGACACTATGAAATACATACAGACTTCATGATGTTCGGCTAATATTTTTATTGTGAATATTAATCATGAGGGTAAACGGCCCTGTACACCACGGAGCGAGGTCAGCATGTCCACGATATCCTCAGCTCCATGAGTTAACACAGAGTTTCCCAGCTGACTAATCTAACGGTCATCTACGAATATGTCACGGCTCATATCAGTATGATTTTACAGAAAATCATCCGTATTACTGCCAACTATTCCAGAGACGTGAAAATCTACAGCATAAAGAACACAAACATATAGCAACACTGTAACAGAGATGAACCGTCAGTTTGTCCAGATCAAAGTGGAATGAAAGTGATTGGTTGAACAGGTGTGATCTGTGTTTTCTGCGTTTTCACCAGCGTAAGAGACTCAGCAGCAGATTAGAATAACAGTTACACATTTAATAAATCACCAAATGAGTACACGCAAGAAACAAGCAAGCCTGTTCGGACAGTCTGAGTTTGTGTTCCCTCAGCTGCAGACCACGCGCCGGTAGAATTGCACATAAATCTAAATGTTGATAAGAACAGAACGTGTAGGTGGAGACTAAGACCAGAAAGTTGTATCAACCCTAAAAGAGGATATAAGATATTTGAACGAGGTGAACGTTGGATCTACGGACAGGCTGGCCATTGTATGCGATGCTTTGAAGGCATGAATTCATGGAAAGGAATAGATGGATGGATTCCCGGCAGAATTTTATCATAAATTTATAGATGTGCTATAACTGAAGTATTACATGAAGCTTTTGAATTTGGACGACTCCCTGCAAGTTTTAATCAGGCAGTAATGTCACTAATTCCAAAAGGCGACAAGGATTTAACTGATCCAGGTAATTACAGACCGATAAGTTGAATCAATGTGGATCACAAAATTCTATCAAAGTTTTAGCAAAGAGGTTGGAGGTTGTACTAGCACAAAGTATTCATCAAGATCAAGAAGGGTTTATCAAGAATAGAGCTGCGTCTGATAATATGAAGAGATTACTACACCTGCTGTGGCTGAATAGAAATAACACAAATCCTGTGTTTGCTATATCTTTAGATGCACAGAAAGCTTGTGATAGGGTGGAGTGGAACTTCCTGTTCACAGCCCTGGAAAAGTTTGGAATAGGTGACAATTTTTGCAGATGGATTAGAGCCATGTACTCGGGGCCAGAAGCAGATGGGGTACTTTCTCCTTTTTTTTAGCATTTCCAGATCAACACGTCAAGGATGCAGTTTAAGCCCATTGCTATCTTTTTAGAGCCATTAGCTATTCACATCAGAGAAAATGCAGAGATTAAAGGTGTATTCGGGGAGGCAGAGAACACAGATTGTTCCTATAACCAGATGATGTTCTGGTATTAAACCAAGACCCAACTAATTCTATCACAACACTATAAGAGGTGATTAATACATACTTAATGTTTTCAGGGTACAAAATGAATTGGCATAAATCAGAGGCGATGTCGGTTTCCCAGGCTTGTAGTCATAACTTAATATCGGGCTTTAACTTTAAGTGGGTGGACAAAGGAATGAAGTACCTTGGAATTGAACTGAACCCAAATGTTGAAGATATTATGACTAACAGTGTGGGAAAATTATTAAACAAGATCAATAAAAACTTGGGTAAATGGAGTAAACTAAATTTATTTAACTAAATTATCAGAGACTGTAACACCTAGTCTTTTTACTGAATCGGCTGTCCCAACCCAAAAAAGAAGGGGGGCTGGCCCTATTATAGCATCTCTTTTGAAATGGCTAGATTAGGCAAACATTGCGCAGGGAAAAACAATATAGATTGGATTTTAATAGAACAAGAGCTTGCATATCCAATCACACCAATTGATATTTTATCACAAAAAGTAAATAATGAGGGTAAGACGCAAAACCCTATTTGGAAATTTTCAAAACGGTATGGTTGGAAGTGCATGTTATAAAATGCAACATCTAATAAATACTTTCATTATTAAAAAAACAGCAGAGGTGTTGATCACAGGTGTAAAGTATTAAAACAGGAATGCAGTATTAGTATTTATACTTGTGTCCCTCCAGCACAGAGTACTTTAAATCTCAGTGTACTTCGGCCCGGTGTTTAATGTCAGCACGTCTGATTGGTTCATGTTATTGACTGTTCAGCTCTCTCTTTGTCAGACGACCATCCATCACCTGGAGGAGGCGGGGCTCAACGATCCCTGCATCATCTCCCCACTGAACATTGAGCAGACGGCGCCCTCTGCAGGCAAGAAGGGAAGCAGCTGCTCCTCCTCGGACGAGAGTGATGAGGAGAGTGAGACGGAGAGCACAGGAGGGGCGTACACACAGCGGGCGGGCACGAACCTCCTCTCCTCTTCATCCTCTTCATCATCATCTTTGACTCAGCCCAAACCACCGCCTGTTGTCTCCTCCAATCAGGAGCCGTACTCTCAGCGCAATGCCCTGATTTCAACAGGAAGTCCTTCCAGAGCTGGGCTAGAGCTGAGGAGCTGTGGAGGAAGACCTAAGGAGGAAGAGGAGAAGGATGTGAACCTCCTCACATTAACTTTCGGCAGGGTGGAACAGGAGGAAGAGGAGGAGAAAAAATCAGACTTCATTGTGGAGGAGGTGGCGTTTGACTCAGTGCTCGGCGAGGAGGGCGCCACAGAAACTGTTCATGATGAAGAGGAGGAGGTCTGTGGATACATGGGGCGCTCGGGTATCTGACAGAGCTCTTTAAGGTGCCTGGTTATCAGGTCCACGTCTGGGTTCATGTGGGCCAGGGTTTGAAATGTTTTCATTTTCCCTCCAGCAGCAGCGGCGCAGACGTCGGCCATTTTTATTCTAACGTGTAGGTTCTCACCTCTTTGCTGATATTACTTATTTGAATCTGTCCGTCCGCTGAAGTCCAGAGATCGTCTCATTGTTTCAGGTTCTATTAATAAGTGTGAGACACCCGCTGATGCAGGAGGTCCAGGACGTCCGTCCCTGCTGCGTCTCTGGAGATGGCGACTCAGCCGCCTCTAATGGCTAACGTGAGGTTAGCATCTGGTCTCCGCGGTGAGCAGCTAGAGGACGTCCCGTGTTAGGGAGGCGATCTATCTAAATCTCATGTTCCTGTTAGACTTTAGGTTTTCTGTGGACCAGTTCTGAGCAGGTTTATTTTTATCTCTTATTTTAAATAAAAACCAGTTTGTTTGTTTTGTCAACACACAGCTGTGTTTGTTGGGCATTCCCAAACTCCGTCACGTAAGCATCCCAGTGCCCGGGTCGAACTCTAACCCACACCGAGTCTGAACAAAATGTTTCGTATTCAGCCGTGCTTTGGATTATTACTCATGTTTGCATCATGTGATTAAAGCAGAAGGCAGTTAAAGAGCCTCTTTGTTCACCTGTGGGGGGGACGGTGGGGAACAGGGAGGCTTGGCTTTACACTGAGAAAGACCTGCAGCGACACCTGGTGGACTTGCTTCAGTATGGCAGGCGTAATGACCCGGGCGTCTTCTGGATCGACTTCTTCCCCTTTGGACAATAACGTCTCTCATCTGCAGACTTTGTCCATCAGCACTGAAACTCTGACGTTTGTAAAATGTTTGGTTACTGTGATGTGTCTGTGCTCAGAGCTGCTCCTCTGAGCGCTGGTTGCGTAACCAGCTCCGTTAGTTTTAGTTTTTATTCTTGTTGGTGACAGTAAAACAAACTGAAGCACAACAGAAAAACAGAATCGTAACAAACTGAAGTCATTTCCTGTATGTTTCATGTCAGTGACGATTAGTTTCTTTTTCCTGTAAGGACCTCTGTAATCAGTGACGTAGAGCTGATTATCTCTGAATCAATCTGATTGATTGTTGCTGTTGGTTTTTGTCCCTCTGGTCTCTGGTGGGCACTGCTGGACATTTTTTATGATTTTTAATGTTTTAATCAGGAAGAAATAATCTGACAGCAGATGAAATGACTTGATTCTTATGTGTGTCTAAAGGCAGCGACTGTTATTATGGGCACGTCTGTGTCTGAACTCTTCATCGTGTCTGATCATGAACGTGTCTGCAGTGAATCAGCGTCACACAGCCTGCTTATTCGCTTATTTCCATTTACATAAAGCACATCATACCTCTGTAATGCACTCATACAACTTATTCAAACAGTGTAATCACAACATGTTTGTGCCATTTTTGCATGTTTGTATTCACAGTAGCCAACGTTGAGCCATTTCATTTCTATATTGATCAAAAACAACAAGAAGCCTCAGATGTTTTTGTACAGAGTCGCGCTTCAAACCAATAAAGGTCTGAGACGGTGCTGCTGGCGTCCTGTGTGCTCTGTGATCAGGAGCTGGAGCTGTAGTGTGAGCAGGGAGGGACTTCTGTGGAAACAGAAACTCAGAGCTGTACAATAACACATGCCCCTGTGCTGCCCTCCCCTCCCTCTATAGGTTGTCCTCAGCCCCACAAACAGCTTATCAGCCGCCTTGAAGCAGTCTAACTTTGGCACAGTCCATGGACACACGATGGGGCTGTGGATGCTGCTGCTTCTGCATTTACATCTTGGTAATGCTCACTGGGGTGAAGGTGGGGGGTTACTGAAGCTTTCTGTTGTTTTCTCTGGTTTTTTACACCTTTGCATTGAAGTTTGTGTGTATTGGAGGAAAAGAGTGAGTGTGGATGTTAGCAGGAGAATTAATAATCATTCTTATTTCTACTGAAGCACTCATGGACTTACAGGAAATGTCTGATTTGAGCTCTCAGCAGGTTTACAGGGGTGTTGAATCTGTTTCTGGGGGAGTTCAAAGGAGGAGGGGGTCACAGGAAATCAGACTGGTAGTGAAGGAAAAACTGTGACAGTCTAAAAAATGACCTATTATATTAATAACATTTTAAATAACTAATTATCATTATTATTTGTTGTAAAATGTTACTTCTGGTTTCATTTCTCTTCACTTCCTTAAACTTGTAGAATGACTTTTGCTCATTTGCCAAAAGACTGACACAAAATCACAATATAAAAGTTGATAATGAAGTTTACTGACAGTAAAGTGATTTATTGCTCAGATTTTCTATAATATTATTGTTCTAAAGTCTCTGGACCTTGATAATGGTGCCATGAAGGTGCGATAAGTAAAACTTTCAGCTGGATCTTGAGGCTTGGGTTTGGTCCTTGTGCATTTCTGTTCTTAGGTTTTAAAGCAGCCTGTGTCGAGTTAATGTTCAGACACTGCTAAAGGAAGAATTTAGACACTTAAAGTAAAAGTTCTGAACTAATTTCAGATTATTTATATTGTCATAGATATCTTACAGTGTTACATGCTATAATACATGTCAGGTTTAGCTCCCTCCCTAGTCAGTGTAGGGATCTGGCTGTTAAGTGATGAGTATGAACCCTGAGCCAGGTTTATTAAGGCTGTTGTGTTTTTAACATGTTTTGTATTTTGTTCTATTTAATCTGAACAAGCCCCTAAAAACAGTCAGTGATCCCTGTCGGCCTCTCTCGGTTTTTATCACCACTGTTCATTTTAAAACTCAGTTTTTAAACCCTTCTGATGTAACTCCAGCCCCTGCAGCAGTATATTAATGACTAACCTCGTATTGTGGATGGATTATCTCAGTTGTTCTCCTGACTGAAGTTTGGTCCGTTTACAGCATCCTGCCATGCGATTGCATTTGTCTCTAACCATCAGGAACCCTCATGTTAACTTTTATCGAGTGGAAAAAAGTTAGCGTTCATCCTCCAGCTTCACTGTGTTTATGTTATGCTAACATAGCTGTGTAGCTAGCGATCACGTAGCACATCATTATATAGCAGCTAGCCCAACTTCAGTAACCCTACAAACGTCACTGCTGTTTAGTTTTCTGTCTTCATTTATGTTGGAAGTGATAGCAGAGCTGTACGTTTGAATTTTTCAGAAATCTCTCAGTCAGAACATGCTACATCATGTTTAGGTGGAAGCCATCCATCCATCCATCCATCCATCCATCCATCCATCCATTTTCATCCGCTTTGTCCGGGGCCGGGTCGCGGGGGCAGCAGCCTAAGCAAAGAGGCCCAGACCTCCCTCTCCCCAGCCACCTCCTCCAGCTTATCCGGGGAAATACCAAGGCGTTCCCAGGCCAGCCGAGAGATATAATCTCTCCAGCGTGTCCTGGGTCTGCCCCGGGGCCTCCTCCCGGTGGGACATGCCTGGAACACCTCACCCAGGAGGCGCCCAGGGGGCATCCTTGTCAGATGCCCGAACCACCTCAGCTGGCTCCTTTCGATGTGGAGCAGCAGCTGCTCTACTCTGAGCCCCTCCCGGATGGCCGAACTTCTCACCCTATCTCTAAGGGAGAGGCCAGCCACCCTTCGGAGGAAGCTCATTTCTGCCGCTTGTATCCGCGATCTCGTTCTTTCGGTCACTACCCACAGCTCGTGGCCATAGGTGAGGGTAGGGACGTAGATCAGTTTAGGTGGAAGCTAGCGAGCTAACTTCCTGCTAACTTCTAACTCTGTTAAATATAATAAATCCTGTTTTTATGGATGTTAAACTTAATTGTTACACCTGGTAAAGCAGCAACGCTGATCATTTTATTTAAAGATGAAAGAATTTAGATAGTTTGTAACTCTCAGTGATGCTGCAGTGTTCGTTTGACTTTGGGACCTGAAGTGGAGTTTGGACCCGGAAACAGCTAATGATGTCAGACTCAAAGAGCGGATACTGGCCACACAGGAAGTCATCGCACTTTGTAGCTGATGATTGGCCACTAGCGGACGTTGCAAGCTCTGGTTGCCTAGGTAACCATTTAAACTACTGAACATACCTTCATGTTAGTCACTGTTCTTTGGTCCAAGGGGGAAAGTTTATCTCTGGGACACGCCCACTGGGTCAGTAACAGCAGTCAACTTACTGCTAACCGCTGTCACAGAACCGCAAACCATAAAGAAAAGGTCCATGATCCAGATAAAGCAAACAGTCTCTGAACAGCAGGAGGTTAGCTACGCACTGCTAATCGGCACGCAAAGAGCCACCCATCTGATTTACTCCTGAACATAAACGGCAGACTCGTCCTTTTCCTTACTTTTAGTCTGGCTCGGTGCAAGTGATCCCTGAATTAGTCACCTGGAACGTCACTACCTGTGACGAAACGCTGACTCTGCTGTCATGTGTATGTCTTTCTTCCAACAGCCTGCACTGCATTTATGTAGTAGCCACTTGTCTGTGGCTCAGGTAAGTTTCATTTCCCTCTCAGTCTGTACTGAAGTGCTCTTTGCTGTAGGTCTCTGAACAGTCACAGCCTTTTATAGCGGTGACTCTGTGATTGAAGTGCAGAATCTCAGCTTTACTTCACGGGATTGAACAGGAATATTACTCACTTAGTTGAGAGACTACAGACATTTCTTTGCACAGTTTCTGATTTTCAGGAGATCAAATGGAGCTGCTGTTTCTCTGTAAATGAAGCGGGTGAAAGGTCTGGAGGTGATCCAACTGTCCACATTCCCATTTGGAAGCTCTTTTTGTAAACCCACCCTTCCCAAACCTGGAGGTTTAATCGTGATCATTTTGAATAAAGGCTGAAGGTGAGTGACAGAGTCCACTTGTCCAAAGTAGGCCAAAAGGCAGGTCAGAGCAGCTCTGAGTGAAACATCCGTCGTCTCCTGTGGATGTCTTTAAAGAACTAAAGAACACTGTCATGATCCAAGCACATCATACAGACACCTCACAGACACACTGTGATGTATTCCCATCATGAAGATGTTTCCTCATCATCATCTTGATGCTTTGAACCCAGATGTGACAAACGAGCAGGTAGATCTGCTCTACCGTATCAATTTCAAAATTCTCTTGCTTACTTTTAAAATTTTCAATCGGCTCCCAGGTATCTATCCGATCGCCTCCATTTGTAGATCTTCCAATCAAATGCTCCTGACCCAACCAAGGTCTCGTCTGAAGTCCAGAGGAGGTCAGGCCTTTGCTGTCGTAGCTCCCAGCCTCTGGAATAACATCCCTCCCTATATTCGTTCCTCCGAGTCCATCCAGTCTTTAAATTGCGTCTTAAAACGTGTTATTGTAGTTTGGCTTTTGATTCAAACTAGTTTCGTGGCTAGTTATGCTGTCAAAGGAGCTTGCAAAGAAAAGCGTCTGGCAAGCTCCTTTGACTACGATGACCTGGATGACTGAGAACCTTCACAGACGGCTAGTTATGCTGTTTACCTTATTGTTTCTTGTCCTCCTTCTAACTGTTTTTATTCTGTCTTATGCTATTGCTCTGACCGACTGTGAAGCACTTTGGTCAACTTAGTTGTATTATTAAGTGCTATAGAAATACATTTTGATTTGATTTGATGTGAGACCTGCGAGGACAGAGGGACGATGCAGTTGTCAATCAAATGTAGCTCCGCCCTAAACCCTCCCTGTTTTCAGGTCCCTTCTTACTCCAATGAGACCATCTTTTTTGAGTTGGAGGCTTATGTCTCACAGACCTCTATGCAATCAGACTTCATTTCACAGCCAGAGGAGTCGGCCCCTGCTGGACATTAGAGCTTTAAGCTTTTCTATTTCCGACTTCTAAACTAGTTTTGTGAAAAGTTCCTGCAGATTCAGCTTCCCTACATTTCTCACCCACATTTATGATTTCAGCTCCAAAGTGTCAGGATGGTGATAGCGAACAGCTTTAAAGCATTAATTTCTCCGATCACGCTGGGTTATTCCAGCTTTCACATGTGAATAAATATCTGACCATTCAGGTCACTGCGTTTGGCCACACTTGCTCTCGTAGCTCAAGTCACACAAAGTTATAAACAGTAAATAATCCTGCATCCCTCAGATTCACAGCTAGCTGCTGCTGCGGGTCAGTCGGCTCTCTGAATCAGTACTCTGCCTCCTCAGATGTGGTCACAACTCTAATAAACAGGAGCTCAATCCTGAAACCCGTCCCAAGGCTTCGACTCGGGGATCAGAATAGGAAATCCTCCCTGCTGCCGCCTGCTCCCGAGCATCGGACAAACCAGAATCTCTGTTTCTTCCTTTTTGTGTTCAGGAACATCAGGACGAGCTCATCGTTTCATGCTAACATTACAGACAAGTTCACATCTGAAAAATTCTGAATTTTGAGTCAGTCTGTGTGTAAAGGCCTACGATAACAGGAGTCTTCCTCACGTTGAGTCTTCCTCACTTGACTGGATGTTGTAAGGGGGGTTTTCTTCACCATGGAAAGGATCCTGGGATCATCCCCCTCTGTCTCCTGTGGATGTCCACGATCTTGTCTTTGTTCTCTCTGTGGACCAAACTGTTAATGAGTCCTCAGCAAATGGTCCCTCGCACTATTGGATGGATGAGTTTTGTTTTTGAAGAAACAAAGATATATCCACTCCTGTGTAAGAAACAGTGTTAAGTACATTATCCTGTTATAAAATAGTGGATTATTCCACTCCGTGAAGTAAAGCTGAGAGTTTGTACTTCAAATGCGTTTTGAGAGGTTCATTTTAAATCTGCAGAGCCGAAACTGTGTGAGTACAAACACTTCCTGTCTAAGCATACAGGAGGATTATTTTAAAACTTTTTTATATCCTCTTCCTTTCTGTAGCGACGGGCATTTCCCTTTCTGCACCCTCCAGCGTTTCCATCTCTTCCATCAACTTGGAACACACACTCAGCTTCCAGCCGGGCCCTCAGACCCCCTCTGACGCCCAATTCATGGTAGAAGTCGTCCGCTCCAGGTATTCAGAAAATCTGATCAGAAATTTAAGCTGTCTCAAACAAAACCGATTCAGATTCAGAGTGTCAGGCTAAATTTAAAGGCTTTCACTGGTCTTTTTAATAGAGCAGCTTGGACAGATCGCTTGGTCTTGTTTGACACGGCAGAGCAGTGATTAGTGATTAGTACTATCACAGCACAAAGGTTAAAACCAGCCAGTGTCTCCTGACTAACCTCATATTGTGGATGGATTATCTCAGTTGTTCTCCTGACTGAAGTTTGGTCCGTTTACAGCATCCTGCCATGCGATTGCATTTGTCTCTAACCATCAGGAACCCTCACGTTAACTTTTATCGAGTGGAAAAAAGTTAGCGTTCATCCTCCAGCTTCACTGTGTTTATGCTAGGCTAACATAGCTGTGTAGCTAGCGATCACGTAGCACATCATTATATAGCAGCTAGCCCAACTTCAGTAACCCTGCAAACGTCACTGCTGTTTAGTTTTCTGTCTTCATTTATGTTGGAATTGATAGCAGAGCTGTACGTTTGAATTTTTCAGAAATCTCTCAGTCAGAACATGCTATATCATGCTTAGGTGGAAGCTAGCGAGCGAACTTCCTGCTAACTTCTAACTCTGTTAAACGTAATAAATCCTGTTTTCATGGATGTTAAACTTAATTGTTACACCTGGTAAAGCAGCAACACTGATAATTTTATTTAAAGATGAAAGATTTTAGACAGTTTGTAACTCTCGGTGATGCCGCAGTGTTCGTTTGACTTTGGGACCTGAAGCGGAGTTTAGGACCCAGATTACTCCGTGAGGCCCCTTGACTACAGTTGCCGTAACCCCCTGATAGTTCATCAAGCGGTGCGGCTTCATCTTGTACCAAAGTTGTTGTAAAACATTTTTAACAGATTTTTGAGCGCCGTGTACGTCATGAAATCGGTTCCAGGTCAGTAAGCACAACCAGAGTTCATACATAAGGAGCACTGATGATTTTTGAGAAAATTAAAGGATTTTAAGTGCGCCTTATGGTGCGGAAAATACAGTACATCAGAGACTGTGTGGTTAGCTTTGTAGTCAGAAATGTAAAAACGGCGCCTGGGAATGACTCAAGTCGATATTCTAGTGATGATGTCCCAGAAACAGAAGCAGTTTCTGTGTTATAACATGAATTCTTCACTGTACTCTTGGTTTCTCAGTCCCTGAGGTTTGGCACCTCCTGGGCTGAAGGTGCTTCTTACTAAAACGTCAGGTCACAATAATGTCAGTAAAGTTAATTTCAGCCTCGTTTGATCCTGAATGATATCTCCTGTGTTTGTTGCTTATTTAGCTCCTTTGTTCAGTAAGTTTCATGTTTCATTTCTGTTTCTGAGGCACCTCTAAATACAGAGTCAGCACTTTCCTTTCTGAGTAAATGTAAACTTTCATATTTATTTGAAGGCAGATGTGAGGTTATTTATTGTGGATGACGCACACGCCCACAGCTTCATTCATCTGTGAAAGGTTTATTTCACAGGATGACACAGTAATCTGTCCGTCTTTGTGTTTTGTTTTCTTCGACATGAAGAAAGCAGTTGTGGAAGCCGGTGCCGGCTTGCGTGGCACTGAGGGCGGGACAAACATGTGACCTGACCAGAGCCTTCAAGGACCCGTTCGACCACTACGTAGCTCGTGTCCAGGCCTTCACGGCCACCCAGAGGTCCAGCTGGACGGTATCGGACAGCTTCCTGCCGCTGTCAGACAGTGAGGCACTTTAACACGTTTCATTACCAGTTTTATGATGAAAGCATGAGCGTGTGATGGAGAGCCAACACAGCACACTTGTACCTATTATTATGTCATATTTGTTGTAACCTTACAGCAGTGTAAAACGATAACTCCTATTAACACAGGTTACATCAGTAACTCCACCCACCATCTTGCATTTAACACCACAAACATCATATTTTTCTGGTTTTGTGGTTGTTTTATCAAAGCTCGCCCTGAGCCAGGATACGTCGCCGTATCCACGTCATGTGACTGTTCGTGCCATCACCTGTACATTCCTAATGATTTAGCTTCATCTTCTTCTAATCCTGCTCACAGCTTCGTTAAACAGATGTTACACGGTCCCATGACGTTTTCCTTTGAGAACAGTTTCCCTGGTTAGAAATCTCTTCAGGGTTTTTCTGCTGACAGAAACTAAAATCATCGCCTGTGTTTGTGTCGCTGTACTGATTTGTGTCCAGTCTCCTTCCAGCTGACTGAATTTCTTCTTTTTTCTGTAGCTGTGATTGGACCTCCTGACATTGCGGTGTCTGGATGTGGGAACTGTTTAATCCTGCACCTCACACTTCCTGAAGTCTTGGCGAGCGAGCACCTGAAGGACAGCCACACAGACTTAGTCTTCCACGTACGACGAACCCGCGACGGAGCGGAGGTATGTCGGCCGTACACTCAGGCTACGCCCACCAGCACTCGGGTGTTTTTTGAAAAGGGGGTTTCCCCCGTTACCCCCAAGAACTGCTTTAAACATGAAAACACAAAATACGAGAAAAGTCAGGTGGATATTTAAACCTAACGGTACAAGAATGCAGACAAACCAGAAGCTGCCCCACCATCATAAAACCAGATAAATGTACACTTGTTTGTCTTCTTTCAGTTTTTCTGTAACCCAGGACCCCATTTACATGTGGACAAAAGGCCAAACACACAAAGACTGAGACTTTTCTAAAACAACCTACAAACTCTGCCTGTTGTTTTAGATTATCTTGTAGATTTTGTGTGTGTGGACACAAAGGTGTCCCTCAGAAAGTTCCTTACATGTTGATCCAGTTATACAAGCTTTTCTTTAATGAGTGAATCTTGGCTTTTATTTTATAAGTAAATCTTGTTTTTTTTGTTGGTATAAAATAACTTTTCTGATTAAAGAGAATTCAGGGATATTTAAGTTTTGTAAATCATCGCAGTGTTCAGAAACTAAAAGTGTTTAAAACACAAATTGAAATCTAAAATCATTTTGTGACTCGTTCAACGATAAATGAAAACAAATGAATGAACATGTCAAACACGTCTTTTCATCAGGATTTGAGTTTTGAAGCAACATTTATTCAGATTACAGTCTTTACTTGTGCCGCTGCAAATACAACAAATATTTTACCAACACAATAATTTTACGACTAAACTTTCGGAGCGCTTCGGTTGTCTCGGCGCCGTCACACTGGTAATCTGAGTTCTGCAAACATGCGTGCGTTTAAACGGTACTTCCTGTCTTCCTCCTGTGGCTACACCCACAGGGGTTTGCATGTGGTTGTGTTTTTGGTGTACTCGACAGTACAAAGTTCCTGCACACGTCTGTGAAGGACTACATTTCCAGATTTTTATTAGTACTTCTCTCGCTTTGACTTATTACAAGGAAATGTTTTATGATCTTGTGAAGTTCTCATGGTTCATTCAAATGTAGGTTTTTGTTCTTGGTCATCATCATGTAAGACGACACAGTTTTCCATGGAGAGCAAACTTTCCTACATTTCAGCCCTGCTGTTAATAAACGGTGAGGCTCAACATTTACTCTTCCACCTTAAACAGGAGCTGACCTCATCCACGCTCCTTTAGCAGCACTTCTGTGTTTTGTGGAAAATTTGAACTTTTTGATGCTGAGACGAACCAGCCGCAGAGCCTCGGATCCTCCCGCGTCACGCACACCTGCGTGTTGTAACGGAGGCCGTTTACATGCTGTGAAACTCTGAGCCGTGTGGAATACCAAGAAATCACAACGGCAAACCCACACAGCAGCTCGTCTGAAAGCTCGCTACGATTATTAAGCACCTCGCGGCTTGGAGAGGCGCCGCTGACGTTTTTCACTCTGTGGTTTTTGGCAGCGTCTTCCTCTCCCCAGCTCACATCTGCCTGTGTTCGAGGAAACGCTGAGCTTCAAGAGAAGAGGGTCAGTCATCTCTGCGAGCTGGAACATGTCGGCTGGAGGAGATTAAACACACATGATTGACAGATTCTTCCTCAATAAGCAGGACCTGAAAGTCCCATTGAAAGTTACAGAAAAATCCCCCGCTTACATGTCCTGGTAGGCAGGATTCATTCACTTTGTGGAGGTCAGCTGATACCCCCTGATCGGGGTCAGGAGTTAAGCAGGTGAGACAGCGTCTGGAGGTTTGGGCTGCAGGTGTAGAGCTGATTTATAGCCTGTATCACATTTACACAGGAGGCGCTAACACAAAGAGCACGTTCACACGCCCCAAAATACATCTGTGACCAAAATAAGCATAATAAACAAAAACCCAAACAAAACGTTATTATGAAGATGAATATATTCCTATTTGTAGCAGTAATAGTGATGTTTCTGCACAATCAATAAGAGTCAAGCTGGACAGCACATCTGTGGCCACGCCCACACATGTGATTAATACTCTGGGTGCTTTAAGTGCAACCACTTACTGTCTAATTGTCCTCGTCCACGTGGAAACGCAGAAGTGTTGGCCAATCAGAAGCCTACATCAAAAACATGGCGCACGGTCTGGTGTCAAAAAAGGAAGTAAAGGTGCGCACGAGGCACGACAAGCAGCTTTCAAAAGCTCCGCTTTCACACAGCTTTCCAAACCATCTTATATTTATGGGGAAAATAAGACATTTACAACAAAAATGGCAAATTTTCAGTACAAATGTGAAACGTTTATGAGAAAAACAATAAACTCTTCAGTATGTTGGAAAATGTGTCGTATCCTGCAGATTGTAGCAGAGCAACAAACTAACAACTATTCTGGCTTTGATCAAATACTTATTACAAATAAAACTTTAATGTACGACTTCACAGTATTTCCTGTAAAACTAGGATGAAAATAATTCACATATTGAGCTAAAATCCACTAAAACAACACTTAATGTCTTCTTCACAAGAAAAATAAAAGCAGTTCAAAGCAGTTGTAGCAAAAACACAGTAAATACATAACAAACATTAAAGAAAAACAGTTATTTTGAGGGTTTTGGTGAAAAAACAACTTTTTCCACCACAGTCTCAGTCGGCTCATTATCTTCTGATTGTTGCTGCTGGATGTGAGTCCTCTCGTTCTCTGTGTCCCTTTTGTGGAAAAACTTCTTGGTTATGTTTAATCAAGAAGTCGTATGTGGTTACGTTTATAAAATTATAGTGATTTGTTGTTGCTGTCTTCATGGGTACTTAAAGGTTTAAAGCTCATTAAACCAGGAGGAGATGGTGCCGTCACCGAGATGATCAGCCCACCAGCGGCTGGGCGAAGGCGGGACACGACCTCCTTAACCTCGATACTCACTAATGCTCAGCTTTGACAGCTGGCAATAACTGCACAAACACAGAATACGAGCGACTTAACGAGCTGCAACAGCAGCTTACTGAAAATATCCCTGTGATGGAACTTTATGAATCGATCACGAGCCACACGACTTTCATCGCATTTATGTCCGAGTACACAAAATGAACATTTTCTGCTGAAGTCGACATCATGAGTCCAGGATGGAGTCGTGTCACACTTTCACATTATGAGTAGTGAGTCCATCCTCAGTGACCCTGAACTCTCTAAAATGTTCAGGTGTGAACACAGTTTGTCCAGCAAATCCACGTCTCACCTGTGTGGACTTTTATGTGACGCACACACATATACAGTACTGTGCAAAGGTTTTAGGCAGGTGAGAGAAACTGCTGTAAACAAAGAATGCTTTCAAAAATCAAAGAGTTAATCATTTATTTTTATCAGTCAGTGAATGAACAAAAGAGAAATCTAAACCCCATCGGTGTTTGGTGGGACCCCTTTGCCTTCTTCTAGGCACACTTGCACACCGTTTCTCAGCTGGTAGGTTGATCAAACACCTCAGAGATATAAGCACAGACCTGTGGATGTGGGCTTCCTCACAGCTTTCTGTCTCTGATCCCAGACATATATGAGTCCACACAGGGCCACCTCTGGCGCAGATGTTTCTGCGC
Organism: Rhamphochromis longiceps; assembly: GCF_057381845.1. NCBI lineage: Eukaryota > Metazoa > Chordata > Actinopteri > Cichliformes > Cichlidae > Rhamphochromis > Rhamphochromis longiceps. The sequence continues at coordinate 39,457,162 of NC_140572.1, forward strand.
TCTGTAGCTCCTCATGTTAGCGGCTCAGTGCGTCGTTCTGCTTTACTTCCTGTTCTGATCAGCTGCTGAGCTGCAGCTCTTCCTGTCTTTGGAAAAATAAAATCACGGTTGTAACACAGGAGGTGATGCACTGTACAAAGTACAAAGTACAGTGCATCTGCACCAGTTTGTTTGGAATGACAAGAAATGGAGGAAAGAGCGCCACCTGGAGGAACTAGTGGAGAAGCTACAGGTCAGGTAACTACATAACATAAACCTGCCTGCAGAGAATCAGAAATCTGTGAAGGTTTGGTCGAAGGTTTAAAAGCTTCCTGACCTGCAGGTTTTCCCGTATTGTCAGTTTCCTCCTTCTGTGTTGGATCAGGCTCTCCTTTTCTAACGTGCCTCTGCATGTGTTTTTAAAAAGCCCACAAACCAGAACATTCAGTCTTCACCTTGTCCAGCTTTTCACCAGCTGTGTTCATGTGCACGTGTTTAAGCTCAGGTCCACAAACAGTTTGTGGACACGTTGGAGAACACTCTGATTTTGGTGGCCGTGAAGCTGAGCATCAGGACTTTTCACAGTGAATCATCCACACCACACAGCAGCAGATCCATGACCAACCTTTGATGGGGGATCTCAGGGTTGGCTGAAGCGTGGTCCATTTTCAGCATCTTCTTCCTGTCACATGATGACGTTTGTTTGCGCCTGTCGGACCGTCAGTATGAACTTTGTCTGTTTGTGTGTTTCAGTTCACGCTGCATATGCCCTACTCTGAGGAGACTGTGATCAGCTACCTGCAGACAGGTGTGGAGTACTGTGTGACCGCCTCCGTCAAGCCGCACTTCTCCAAAGCCATCCCGAGTGAAGCTCAGTGTGCCTTCACCAGCCCCCCACCCAGAAACTCACGTATGTGTGGCTGCAGACTTGCTCTCCTGCTTAATGTCATTTCAGTTTAGTGAGCTAAAAGACGACAGCTCTAATTTTATCTTGTTTTGATGTATAAACAGCTGAATTAACCCACTTTACTGTTTATCACAGAGTTCTTCTTCTCTTGCTTCTGTAGTACGTCACAGAGGGGGTCAAAGCCCCGCCCACCAGAGCATGAGACCCAATTGGAAAGAAAGTTGGATTAAAGAGGGGAGGAGTTAGGACAGCTAGTTTCAGGGTCTGGTATAAGATGAAGGAGGAGTCCAGAAGTCCAGACACGAGCCGATGCTTATTACAAGTTTATGATGGCGCTAAAGCTGACCTGATTGTCCACGGTGTGACAGGAAGACTCTGTCCACACGCTGCTGTAGCTTATTTGGAGTCTGGTGATAAAGAAATCCTGTTTGTGCCACAAAATCATGTTTGATAAGTTAGAATATTTATTGAATGTCAATGTTCTCACTGCTCAGAGACACGAGGAAACTCCAGAGTGTCAGTTTTGAATTGAATGTAGTATGTAAGACGCACCTCTGTGATTAGCCTAGCTCTTCTTTTCACATGATGTCACATTCGTGCGTCCGGCACAGCCAATGGGAGCTCGGTTTTATTACCGTGTATGGACACATGCGTGTTCACAGACCTCACGCCCTGATGAAGGCACATGGACCGTGTTCGAAGACTGAAAGAGGAACCTGGTTTCAGAGCGAGCACTTCCTCTCAGGCATGTAAATGTGCAGGTGGAAGTCTAACACCTGCACCCTGGTCTCTTCCTCAGTGTACATGCTGGTGGTGCTGCTGGGGGCCTTCTGCGCGCTGGTGTTCCTCCTCATGGCGTTGGTCGCCTACGGCAGCCGGCTGACCTTCAGTGTGCTGAAAACGAGACTTCCCAAATCTCTGGTAACAGCGACTAATCGATCAGATTTAACCAGTTTATCAATCATCTGATGACACAAACTACGTTTGATGCAGTCCACAGGAAGTCACATGACACAGTGTGGGATCAGTGTTTCGCCTCTGCTGCTGTTGTTAACGGTGTTTTTATTTAAATGCTGGTGTCTGCATGTACTCGTGGTCAGAGCTGCTGTGACTGAGCAGAGGTCAGAGTAAACGGTCCCGCCCTCTCTTCCAGTCGTACGTCATCCTCTACCGGCGAGGAAGCGCTCCACCCGGACTCTCGCCTCAGAGCTCACATGACGACGGCTCGTCTGACCGCCTGAAGAGGAGCCACTCGGAGAAGTCTGTTTAGGTGGAGCCGGCGGAGCGGGTGTGGGGCTTCAGGTGTAATGATGTGTAACAAGTATTTTATGGATGATGTCGGTTGGCATCTGTTACACCACCGCAGTGGATTCTGGATCAAACAAACTTTGGTTCAGTGGGCTGAACAAGCTCAGATCATTTTAACTCTGCCACCTATTCTTAATATTTGTATAAAAGTCCTGCTCTGTTTGCTCTGAGCCTGAAAATGGGGCGCGTGTATAAAAATGTCAAACTCCTGAACAGCTGATGCAGTCCTTCAGTCTCACCTGGACTGATTGAGTTCAGATGGTCATCGTCGCTGAGCTGACACGGTTTCCCACAGGGACACGTCCCACAACAGGTCGTTCCCATCTTTGTCGGACCTGTGACGATGTAATCCTGACAATAGCGTCTCCTGTGAATCTGAATAACGTCTGTGTCTATATTTTTATAACCTGGAGCTCTTCTTCATCCCATTAATCGAGACAGGAAGTGAAATTTTCATAAAATCTCGGTGTCGTTACTGTAAGTTTATATGTGAAGCGTTATTGTGAAGTGTTCCTGTATTTCCTGCTTTCTGTGCTAAATAAGCAGACCCATGCTTTTCATTTAAAGTCAAGTTTATCTGGTTTGCAGGGGAGTGAAGGGTGGATGCCTGTGCAGCCATCTCCACCCATATTTGGAGTGAACTTTGAATACGATGATTTTTCTTTGATTGTTTTCTTGACTTGTCTTTCTTTCATTTTTAAATAAAGCAAACTGAACTCTGAGAGTCTGATGTGAAGGTTTGTGGATGATGCTGTATTAATCACACTTTGGACTCACCTGTTTAAAGCAGGTGAGGACGAGCTTCCACACACTGAGATCAAATCCCTCGAGGTCACAGGTCAACCTTTGTGAACATAACCTAGAATCATCACATTTATACCTCCGGTGCATCTAATGGGAGGCTGCCTGTATCTTTTAAAGTGCTCTTGAGCAACAGTTCTTCAGCTTTCTGGAGCTCCTCTTTGGACATTTGCACAGTCTGAAAAAAGACTAGACGAAAGGAACAGATATTTCCTGAATGTATGTTTGCCATCCATCCATCATCCATCTTCTTCCGCTTTATCCGGGGCCGGGTCTCGGGGGCAGCAGCCCAAGCACAGAAGCCCAGACCTCCCTCTCCCCAGCCACCTCCTCCAGCTTATCCGGGGGAACACCAAGGCCCGGGGCCTCCGCCCGGTGGGACATGCCCAGAAAACCTCACCCAGGAGGCGCCCAGGAGGCATCCTGGTCAGATGCCCGAACCACCTCAGCTGACTCCTTTCAATGTGGAGGAGCAGCGGCTCTGCTCTGAGCCCCTCCCGGATGGCCGAACTCCTCACCCTATCTTTAAGGTGTATGTTGTTTGTATTTATTGTTGTATTTGTATTTTTGTAGGTTTGCATTTTAAAGGAAATACGATACGACTTTATTGATCCCATGGAGGAGAAGTTTGTGCATTGCCACAGCTCAGGTACAGATAGCAGAAGAACACAAAGAGTATACCAAGAATAGAAAGTCAAGAAATACAAAGTAAATAAGATAATACACAATATCCGGCCCTAGACTAACTTTTTGTGCGCCTAACCTTACAAACTAACCCATAATAGCTGTCCATACAGACAGTATTGATTTGTAAATGATTAACTATCAATCCTCTCGACACAAAGTTCTTTATTTGGAGCACATTTCTACCAGAAAGCCCAGTTACTGAAAAAGTTCTTGTGCCTAACGAGCTTCACTGAGCTCAAATTTAAACTTAACATATCTCAAGATATATAAAATAAACAGAAAGTCTAAATTAAAAATGGCTCAAAGGCTTCGAACTGAACATCTCAGTGTCTGAACATCCTACCGTGGGCGTCTCAGAGGTCCCGCCCTTGACTGTCTCTGATTGGCTTAGACCACGATATGAGCATAGTGTCGTCTGTTGTCGGCCACACAGAGACTTTTTTTTACTCGAACAGCTGCTCCATTTTTTTAGTGACATTATTGAGGAATTAGGTCGCATTTGCAACCAAACTGGCTGCACTCTAGAGCCCTGCTCTATACAGCAGTAGCTGAGGTTCTATGTACACGCATGCACAGTATGTGTTATGGATAAAGGGCTGTGGAAATATGCAAGTAATAGCTATCTAACAGTATAGACATGTACATGCACACATCCATACAAATGTAGGAATCATTTAGAGTGCAGCTCTTCAGTAATGTGCTGCAGTATGAACAGTACAAACACCGTTAGACCTGCTGTGCTCTGTTCGTTTGTGCTCTCTGGGGTTTTCTGAATTTGAACATCTGCACGGCCGTCCCGTCGCAGAGAGCTCTGTCAGGTTTCACCTTTATGCTGAGCCGGTGTTTGAGCGTGGCAGACACGTCCTCTCCAAAGCTCGGAAGCCTCGTCTGACATCATGGTGTGATGACAGATTGCTGACCTCCTTTCCAGCACAGCTGTTTGTGCCACTTTCAGCATCCTCTGGTTTCCTCTCTGCTTCTGGTGCTGCGATAAATTGATGAAGCTCACCTACAGGGACTTTTCCCTCTTGGTCGTCCTGTATGTTTAACTTTTGAGGTTTCACACTTTTGTAGGAGCACTTTGTCAAGGTCGAATTTCACAGGAGCTCAAACAGCAGAGTTTTAATGAAGCAGGGGCTGACTGCTGTCTTCTACAGGGGAGGATGCTCACACCTCATCATCAGGTCACCACAGGTGCAGAGTGGTGATGTGGTGAAGGATGGCGGTCTCCTTCAGCCTGGTGGTGCTTCCTCTGCAGGACCTCATTCAGGTCTTGAGCGTGGCTCCTATCTTACAGCTCATGCTGTGTGTGTGTGTGTGTGTGTGTGTGTGTGTGTGTGTGTGTGTGTGTGTGTGTGTGTGTGTGTGTGTGTGTGTGTGTGTATCAGGGATGGAATATGCTCTCTGAATACTCCCCCACTCTTGTAAACAGATGTTCCAGACCAGCGGTGTACCAAAAATGCAAAAATGGAGTGCACTCGTAGCAGTGGTGAGACGTGCGTGGATGGAGGTGTTGCACTCCATGGCGACCGAACCAGAGAGTTCCAGGTGAGGTCATGGCCATCGATGTATTTGGACCCGGCCAAGTCCTTCTTCAGCTGTCTCAGTGGTCGATGGCTGGACTACACATTTGCCACAACCTTCCTCGCAGCGCTCATGAAACAGCTTCCCCAGCTCTTGAACGGACGCGATGCTGTTTTGATCCTGAGAGACAGTTACTTCTACATCTGCATCATCGCTCTCAGCGCCACTCTCCCAAAACTCTTCGTCAGGCTCAACATGAGCTTCCTCCATGAGGCCGCCTCTCTCTGACTCTCTGTCCAGTTCAACATCCAAACTAGGCAGAGGGTGACGTCACACAATGCACTGGCACAAGATGGCGCTGCACATGCTCTAAAACCAGTAACTTTAAACACTTACTGGTCAAATCCATCACAGACCTGACACAGCACCTGAGCGACGGTCCACAGTTCACTGAAACCTCCTCAGAAATGCTGTCATGAAGACATTCTTAATGAAGGGAAACAGGAGGACAGACTGAGGCTGAAAATGACACCAGAACTGGACTGAAGGTCAGAGGAACAGGTGTGATGGAGAGATGGATCCACATCATGGTCAGTGTGTACGAGGAGGTCAGGAGGAGGTCCAGCAGTGAGCGTCTGCAGCCATCTGTGAAGCACGGTGGAGGCTGTGTCATGGTTTCAGGTCAGTCAGTGCTGTTGGAGATCTTAAACTGATGAATTACAGAGTCTGATCCACCACGCAGGAACATCTGGAAACATCTGACTGGCAGCAGCTTCATTTTTCAGCACGCCGATGATCCCAAACACACTGAGAGAGCAGTGAAAGCACACAGGAACACACACACGAGTCATGGAGTCCAGTGTCGAGTGGAGACTGCTTTGTTCCTCCTGAATTGGAGGCCTTGTTTCTTGAAGAGTCAAACACCATCCCGCTCATGCAGCGTTGTAGAGACATGCAGCCAGAGCTGCAAAGCACTGTGGGTGAGCCTCATGCACCCGCGTAGCTTCTACGTCTCTAAGCAGGCCTTAGCCATCACTCGTCATCGCTCGCTGTGTTATCAGTTAAATACAGGGACCAAACAGTGCTGCAAACATGCTTATCTGCTGGGAAGCTTTAACATGGGAGTCTACGGGGACGGGCTCGCTGCTTCCCCTACTGGACGTCAGAGGAACTGCATGTTTTGTGCTTCAGTGTGTTTCCGTCACCACGAGTGTGTGAACAGGTCCTCACAGCATCACACACACACTCCTGCCTTCCTTCCTTATGAGGCCCACTGTCATAATGACTTCAACCACAGACTGACCCGAGCCTCAGCTTGAACACACCGCGAGTCCGAACCCCCCTGCCCCCTAAAGCTGCCACCTGCCCACGTGACTGCACACTGTAAAAAGTAAGTGTCGGTGAAAACGTTGAGAAGTGCTACGGTTCCGTTTTGGAATAACTCGGTGCTGTTGGTTCGTCTGCCTGTGACTAAGCAGCAGACATGCGCGCTGTCACATAAATAAACCCACGTATAAATAAAGGCACGTGACACCCCGTGTGCGCGTGCTCTGGGTGAACCCACACTTTTTCCAGCGCGCTCTGATTCCTTGAAGCCGGACTCGTTTCTGCGCACACGCCAGTTTCGCTTCCGCGTACTTCCCCGCCTCTTGTTGCCGTGAAAGCTACCAGGAAACACACTCGGAGCCGGATCACAGCACACTGACAGCGGCGAACCTGCCGGGGACATGGCAGCCTCTGTGTGCGCCTTCATCCTGGCGCTTTACGCACTGTGCGGCTCCGCAGGTAAGCACACCTTTACTTTGAGGGCAGGTGAGGAGGAGGAGGCGGTCTGACGGAGGGAAAGGCAGCGCAGAGCGTCTGGAGCTCAAAAAGAAAGCTCAGCTAGTGACGAGTGTTTAAACTAAAGCTGTGAGCTGAAACCCAGAGCACAGTCTGCTGTTTACTCAGTCAGACAGGTGAACTTTGACCCCAGCACAAGAGACAGCAGTGTGTTTTAGTGTCAGCGAACAGCGCTCATGTCTTTGTGTTTGTGCTCAGCCGGCTCAGGAGGGCTCAGCGCACCCACCCACGTCCGACTGACGTCCTACAACATGGACCTGGTGCTCAGGTGGGATCCACCTGAAGGGACGACCGATGTTCTGACCTACACGGCCGAGTACAGGTGAGTCACCGGCGGGTGTGACATCTTCAGGTGATCGCAGTTTAGTGTCAGAGAACTGAGTCACTTTCAGTTTGAATGTTTACCTTCAGGAGGGCGAGTGCGATCATCACACTTAGGGCTGGGTATCGTCACTGATTTCTAGAATCGATTCAATTCCGATTCACAAGGTCCCGAATCGATTCGATCCACGATTCGATTTAATTCGATTCTATTCAATTTGAATATGGGAAATTTTGACAGTCAGAAATATTATAATTCAGATCAGTACATTTACATATTTTTGTATCTATAAAAAGGAAGCTGACACACGCAAGACTCTATCACAGGTGTGAGCATCACAGCAGAGGCCTTTGTGTCAAAGTAGCTGAGGATAAAACACAGAAAAACATGAAGGTGATTTTCCTGTTCTGGGATTTTATAAAAATATTCTGCAGTACATCAAAAACGAAAGAAAACCATTAATCAACACATGATTGTAATCTGAAGTTACAGCGGTTTTATTAGAGACACAGCATTTTGCATAATTTCAAAAAGTTTTAATTTGTTCAGTATTGAACGGCAGAAATTAGGTTTTCTTTTCGGAAGTATATAAAACGAAAAAAAAAGAAAGTCGGCCGACAGCGCTGTAAACAACGGTAGTCTTGTGCGTAACAAGTAAGCGAATAATGAAGAAAACAGATTTTTAGACGGGAAACTGTTCTTGAAGTATACTGAGAGAGAGAGGGAGAGAGAGAGAGAGCTGTGCATCGTGGTCGAAGCAAAACAGTAAAAGTCAGAGTGAATACATGACGATGTTTATGTGAAGCGTAGTTTGGATCTTCTTTTGCTGCTGGTTCGGTCAATATTGTTTGGAGAGACATCAAACTAACAGCTTTAGAATCAGCGCATAAAGGGCGTGAACACACGGACCCGCCGAATCAGAATCAGCGAGCTGTCGGCTTTCAGCCCCGACCGTGAGAAAGGCGACATCTCACTGATTCTGATCCGCGGGTCGCGCTGTGTGTTTAAGTCTTTGTGCAGAATCCGTGTTCCTGCTCTCATTTACTCTCTTAGCTGTTTGGTGGTTCTTGAAATTTTGTGAGATTTCACCTGAGATTCTGGCATTTCGGGCAAAATAAATTTACATAAAAAAATCGATTCAGGATTTTAATGAATCGATTTTACGTTATCCAAGCCAGAATCGATTTTAATCGATGAATCGATTATAAAAACCCACCCCTAATCACACTGCGAGCTAGAAAAGGAAACTTAATCTTTGGGTCTTACTCGTCGCTGTCAGTGGAAAATCAAAGATTCCAGAGCAGCTGGGCTCAGAAATGGACGTTATTCTTCCTCCGAAGAGTCCGATCACCTCAGTGTTTGGGAGCAGGTCACACTTCGCTTTGTCATATTTTTAGTTGCTCTCTGAATCAGGGATGCCAAACATGAGGCCTGGGGACCAGCACCGGCCCACCAGAGGCTCCATTCTGGACAGTTCATAAAGTATTATGAAGAAGTTTTACCTGCAGGACACTGGCTTGGGAATACGTGGAAAGTTAAAATATTCCTAGATCTTTATAAACTACTGACATCATACAGAATGAGTGCACGTTTGCTCACTCCTGCCAAAATAAAAAATGAAAGGCTGCAGCAATAAAACATCCGCTGATGCTTTCTCCTATGAAACCCTTCGGTTCAGCGATGCTGCAGAGCTTCAGGTCCTGCTGGGATTTGTCCCAAGTAAGGCGCGAGCCTTTTCCCAGGGTCTGCATGGACTGAAGGAACAGTGACTGCAATAAAGCCTGTGAGCGCAGGATGTACTCTGTTCAGGCCACATAGAGGAAGTTGGATAAACTGTCAGTAAGATAATCCATGCAGAATGTGAACTAATGAAATCCGATGTGGCAGATCCACAGACCGCCCCTGAGAAGACCCGCCTACCTTGATGTACTCACGCGTGCGAGCAAACCTGACCCCCACGACAAGCCCATTACCGTCAGATTATGAAACGCCACCCTATTCAACTCTTCCCACCATGTCTGTGTCCGATTGGGCTCCTGCAAAAAGCTCATTATCTGCAAACTGACGCGCCGCCATCCCTGCATGAGGAAGCACCTGTACCTCCAGGTGAAGCGCTGATGGTGCCTCGCGATGAGGAGACTGAAACAGCCGTGTCCAAAGAAGAAGTACAAACGCAGTTATGGAATCACAAAGTCACAAAAGTTACTCATCCAAGAGCGGGGGAACGGTGAGTTCCAGCTGTTGTTCTGGGAGAGATCATTCTAAGAAGAACGGATTTCATGAGTCTGTATAAATGTGCCCTCGTGTCCAGCATCAGGAGTTTTTCCTGCAGGCAGTATAAATTTGAACCTGATGTCTTTCTGTAGGAACAAACATTTAAAACTCAGCGCTGAGTAAACCTTCCATCACACCTGGATTTACCTGGATGCAGAGGTGCGGCGGTTATTCTGTAGAACGCCGTGCGCTGATGAACAGTGTGTTTGCAGACTCGTGGATTAGTCGTGTTTTTTCTCTCCTGTTGAGATGTCGAGTAAAACCGTCACAGGAACATCTTCGCTTCTTTGTGGGTGTTGACCTCCGACCTCAGCCCCTCCTCCCTGCGCTGTCAGATCTCGGCTTTATGAGATCGATCTGATGAAGACGTGCGTTCAGGCAGAAGTCAGGAGGCGGAGTCATGTTCAGATGAACAGATTAAACTGCGGTGCGTTTGTGGAACCGACACAACCGCCGTCATGTCCAAACATAATCTCAGCATCTGATTGGTCAGGGCACAGCCTTCCATCTGTGCCCGGCTCAGGCAAGCCGGCGGCGTTCCCGGGTCTTCTTTGCGTGGACGCAGTGATGATCCTGAGCCCATGCAGATGTGTCCATCCAGCTGTGTGCGCTCTGGAAACACCCGGCCTCCTCTTTAGTTGGCAGACGTCGAGGTTTACACTCTTCTCCAGCCTTTTGTTGCAGCTCGTCCAACTTTTCTGAAAAACGATTCTAAAGCGGTGTCAGTGTCAGCACTCGATGTGCTCCCTTTGTGCGTTTTCAGATGATCCTTAATGATTATTTAAAAACAGTATGCACGTGCTCTGAAACGGTGAGGACAGCGCAGTGACTGCAGACCGGTTTAGTCCTGCTTTGCATATGAATCTGTGATATCTGCACCATCAGTCCTGCTGTTCCACATTTCTGAAAAGCTGCAATCAGATCACTTACAGGAAGAACAGCACCTGCCTTTCTCCTGCTCTCCGGCCCACTGAAGCCATTTTAATATGTGTGGTGTGGTTTGTGAGGACCGTGGTGAAATCGAAGCTGTTATTGTTGCGGTCCAGGTGTTCACACAACAGAAACGTCCTCTTATCTGCAGCGTCTCTGTTCTGGGAAACGCCTCCACTCGACTGACTCGTTAGAAAGCAAACGCACGCTTTTCTGTCCCGATGCACAAACGGTGAACGTGGCGTTCCAGCTTTGATGTAACCAGCACCGCCAGCTCGTGTGAGCGTTAGTTTCTTTGCTTCGTGCCGTCACACGTCCTGCAGGATAAAGTCGTGAGATCTTCTTGAACAGCGGTCGTGTTCCCGAGAGGAGAACATCTGTCTGAAGTCACACCTGTGACGCCATCGCTGTGTTTCTCTGTTACAGAAGCTTAGCAACTGGATACAACAATGGCTGCACAAACACATCAGCCCTCAAATGTGAGTTCACCTCCTCCTCCATCACCGTGCACGGGAGTTACACGGGCAGAGTGCGGGCGCATCGGGGGGCCGAGAGCTCCAGCTGGGTGGAGAGTAACGTCATTGACATGGACAGACACAGTAAGTGAATCTCGTCATATGTGCCGAGCTCGTTTGTCTCTGATCCAGTAGCGTGACACAGAGAGGAAAACCGACTATTAGCCGATGACGAGCTGATGGGTGTCGTTTATCCCACTGAAACTTTTGCCCGTTTGGCACTCGGGTGGAAATTTTAGCTCTGTGCTAAAAAACCAGCCCATAGTGATTGGAGAGGGGATCTAACCCCTGCAGTTATCTGCATTTGAAACTATGAAATCTGCAGGCACAAAGCAAGACCTTTGCTTCTGGGAGCTTTTGGTATCCTCTCGTTGGCCACTTCTACTGGACAGAGCTGAAGCTTTTCCAGTTGTGCCACATGTGCTCCACAGTGGGAAATGTTGCTCTAACTCCCATCGGCTGCTCAGTTTTGTTCCAAGCTTCCATGTTAGTGGATTTCCAGGCCAAGACTTTCCCCTCTGTCGTCTGGTATTTACAAAGGAAGAGGCTAAAAAGCCAGCTGACAATTATAAGGCAGCAGATAATAACCCTCACAGCTGACTTGTAGATGATTAAGGTTATTTTCCCTCGTGTAATGTCATCATTGATCTAACAGAACAGGTTTTGGGAGGTAAAATGAAAGATTGGTGAATGAGACCATTTGGTGGCTCTCAGAGAAGCTTCCTGAGATCAGGATGGTCCCCTTCAGCTCCGGTTCAGACTGTGGCAGCAGCTGTGTGGGGAGTCTGCAGTTATGCAATGACTGCTTCAGCAGGGGACGTCTGAAGAGCCTCGCTGAGCTGAAGACGATCAGAAATGAAACCGTGAGCGAGCTTTTCAGCGTCTCGCTCGTCAGAGCTCTCGCCGTCGCTGACTTCAGTCCAGTCAGAGTGAAATCCTGGTTTCTGTGTTTCTGTCTGTGTCCTCAGTGAAACCGTCTGCCGTCATGGTGGGAACCTCCCCAGCTCCAAGCACACTGGCATAACAGAGCTGTAGCAGATGGAGTGGACTGTTAGAGAAGCTGCAGCTTTGATTTTGTCCAATAAAAACGTCTCTCCACATCTGTCCCCCTCAGCCTTCATCGGTCCACCTGATGTGACTCTTCATGTCACTGGGACATCTTTGGAAGTCAGCATTAAAGACCCAGTGTTCAAGCAGTCAGAACTGAGGGAGACGTACACCTCGGCCACCTATAACATCACCTACTGGAAGAGCAGCTCGAAGGAGGAGGTGGGAACGCCGGTTTGTAGTTTTAGCTTCTAATATTATTAGAAGCTAACATTATGCCAGCTAATATCAGGCTCCAGTGTCCTAAAATCACACTTTCCCTCTGATAAACAGTTTGATTACGTTCTCATATCACACGAGAGTTTGTTCACAAAGCGTCTGGGTGCAACAATGTTAGATGCACAATAAAGTTTCATTAAACCAGCTAAAAGCAGCAGAAACAGCATTGCTAAGGACACTTAAGCATAAGCTCAACAACTCATGGCTGAGCTTCCCTGACTTGCACTGGCCTCCTGTCACAGAGCTTCACAGCCTCTTTCAGATTAAATAAAGGTGGCGGCGTCTCGCCCACCAGTGACAGCTGAGGTAAACAGCACTGACAGCCTTCCACAGGCTTGGAGGTGGACGCGGTCCAAACAGTAGCAGGAATACGGCCACAACCGTTATGATGTACAGTCCAAATTTCATGTGTTTGATCTCTCATAGAAGCATGTTTGTCCTACAGCAGCCACCGTAGTTAGAGCTACGCACTTAAAGTGTGAGGGGTAAGAAACTGCTGACAGCTAGTGATGATGTTTTACACACTGTAACTAGGGATGCACCGATACCAGTATCGGTGCATCCCTAACTGTAACTTTTAAAAATTCAAAGAGTGAAAACAGTGAAATCAGCTGAGCTCCTCTGCTGCCTCCTACAGGTAGAAACAATGAGTGACATGATGCAGGACCGAGTGGTTCTTAGTGACCTGGACCCGCTGAGCGAATACTGCGTCCAGGTCCAAATCATCACCAACATGAACCCCAGACCGAGCGAGTACAGCGACGTCGTCTGTGAGCGCACCGGTGACGGTAGGCACCGCCGTCACACAGCCGTCGCAATCGCTCAAGGTGTCGCTGATGGGCTCACCTGCTGCTGTGTGGTTTTCTTACAGTGGATGCAGCTCCGTGGGTGGCGGCCGTGGTGGCGTTTGTGGTCATGGCCACGGTGGTGGCTCTGGTGGTGACTCTGGTGGTCTACTGGAAACAAATCTCCAAGTTCCTGTGCCCAGAAGTCGTGCTGCCGCCACACTTTAAAGAGGTGTGTGTGTGTGTGTGTGTGTGTGTGTGTGTGTGTGTGTGCGCGTGTGTGTGTTCTTTAATCTAACACTGACCTTTCTGCCCCGCCCCCTCAGTCTCTGCTGCTGAATGATCCCAACTCCATCTACCCAGTCTCGCTGCCCTCTGAGCACTGCGACCACGTCAGCATCGTAGCAGACCACAGGACTGAGGAGGAAGGAGGGTGCAGCACTCAGCCTGATACCTCACAGGATGGGGGCTAGGAGGCGCAGGAGGGGGTGGGATGCACTTTAAAGACTCTGAGAATCGGCCTCTGACTGTGAGGTTTTAGAGCTGTGAACTCTGCAGCAGTGAAGTGATGAAGACGAGCAAGAACAGGTGAAGCTGTTCCCACTGTCACAGGCTGCTGTTTATACTTTAATAGTTTATTCATGTCAATGTAAATGTTTTGCTTTCTACTGGTTTTTTAATGGTTTTAATGGTCGGAGGTTAACCGAAGCCTCTGCTGCTCCTGCTCGTAGGAACCAGGTGACCCGATGCTGGGCTGTACTGAGACAGTCTGGGTCTTTTACTGCTCTGTCTTCGTAGCCCAGTTCAATTACGTGTTCAGTAACTGGATTACAACATAACTACATGTGAAGGTGTAGCCCTGCAGGCTGTGTGTTTGGGTGTAGTAATAACTGATGTGGGGATGAGGTTGGCTTGGGTTTGCCACCAGCTGCTGTGAGACCTCGCCGTCCTCTGCTGTTTCCAGCGGGTTCACCTTGGATCTCCATCAGGCAGGATTCGGGCCGTCCAGCAGAACTTATGATGAAGAAGTGTGAACACTGTAAATACTCTGATTTATTTCTAATAAAAGTCTTTGTGACGGATGAAATGCTTCTGATTGTTCTTCGCTACAGAAACACGTGAAACATCGTTTTAAATCAGACTCAAACTTGGCTGCTGGTGTTCCAGATCAAGTGGCGTTGGTCAAACAGATGTGTGGTAGACTTGCTTTTCAGGACTCCATTTGAGTGCTCACAAAGTAAACTGCACGCTTTAGTTGTGAAGCGAAAACGCTGAAATCGCAGTAATAACACGTGCGAGGGGAACGATAACAACGACAAGATTCTCCAGATCGTTTGCTCTGTCCTGTGAACTGCATCGGCGTGGTGTCAGTCGTTTGGTGTTTCTGCGATCGTGCGAGAGAACATCACCAGGTAAACTTTTTGAATATTTTATTGTTCAGCAGCAACAAGACTGACGGAGTGTGTTTGAGGGAAGCTCACAAATGTCAGGGAGGAAATATTTGATGTTTATTTGCTGGTTTGTCGGTAGCAGCTCCTGAAAAGCAAGTCTACCACACATCTGTTCGAGCAACTGTTGCCAACCAAGTTGATTTTGCCTCTGACAAAGACGACTCCTCAGCCAGGCCTCATTTCAAAGCCCTGTAGCGCCACCCTGAGGCCCCAGTGCTACCTGTACACGGGCCGTTGAGGCCAGCAGGAGGCGCTCCAGTTGAACTTGTTTTCCCATCAGTCACTGCGTGGACGCACACTTCAGCTGCATTTATGAATCATTTGAACCCTCCTTTATTTATTTTGTGCATCTCGATGATGTTTTGTTCTGCTGGGCTGTTCTTTTGGTCCGGCTCTCAGACTAAAGGTCAGCTGTCACATCACATGTTTTTTTACAGGCTACTGACAAAAAAACACTTTTAACCACATCCTCGCTGAAAACACAGAAATGCAGAACTTCAGCAGCACAGGAAGTTTCAGGGTTTTACTCAGAACCAGAAAAACTTTATTTTGAGACGTGAGGCAGAGCCTTCAGTTTTCAGGCCCCTCTTCTGTGGAACCAGTTTGGATCCAGGAGACAGACACTATCTCTACTTTCAAGATTAGGCTTCAAACTTTCCTCTTTGCTAAAGCATATAGTTAGGGCTGGACCAGGTGACCCTGAATCCTCCCTTAGTTATGCTGCAATAGACGTAGGCTGCCGGGGATTCCCATGATGCACTGGGTGTTTCTTCTTCACTCTCTTAAACAAAGTCTATTTTAGTTTCATGATCTGTAATGAAATGATCTAAATCATTTATAAAACAAACTGACCTCTACACCTGATCTTAAAACCTATTTTGTCACATCTAAGTTGTAATTGGAACATGAGATGAAAATGCAAAGTTTTCTTTTCTTCACTGTTACTTGTGTTGTTGCAGGATGGGGTTAAAATCATATTTTCCTGGGTATGAGCTCCTGATCCCTCAGCTCCCAGTATGAAGTGGTTTAGTGGTGTTCTTCTCACAGGCATCTGTGTCACCTTCCCTGGAGCTGCTGGTTTAATCTTTTAAACTTGTAGGTCCTGAAACAATCTTTGCTTTCCAGTAAAATTCCTTTTGTGTCTCGTTTGTCCTGAAAAGTTTATCTGGCTGTGTTTCCTACTGACGTTGGAACTGTGACAGTTTCAGTATGGCTGTTGAGGACAGCGTGCATACTAGGGCTGCCACGACTAGTCACGATTAGTCGACTAGTCACGATTAGTCGACTATCAAAATGGTCGACGACTGAATTAATAGTCGACGCGTCGTTTGAAGCTTTGTAAGATCCTAAAAGACGCAGGAATAAGTAGTAGGATGTGATGTTACAACACTGGTGAAATATTAGTGTGTCATATATTTGTTCACGACATTTTTCTTATGGGCAAAAGTATTGATATCATGATGAAGAAGGGTGGTGATTCTTATGACTTTGTGTATATAATTTGGCATTTTGTACAAATGTGGGCTGATAATAAATATATGATATCATTTCATTCTTTTCAAAGGTTTATTCCCATGACGCACAGACAGACACAATTGAAAGGTACAAATGTGCATGAAACGAATTCAAACGTGCTGCAGATGTGTGTCACAGGTTGATCTGGCACTCGGCCAGAGGTGGCGCTGGTTGACTCGACTCCATGTTAGTGCACAAAGTAAACTGCCCGCTGTAGTTGTGAAGCAAAAACGCTGAAACCGGAGAAATAAAACGTGCGAGGGGAACGGTAACGAGTGGTGGAGGCCCCGCCCGTGCTTTTATTTTGAAAACAACGCAGGAACAGAGCTCCACGAATTACAGACGTCCCGTGTCTGCCGGTGTGGAAGTTTCTCGGTCCGTGGGTCCTCTCAACAGCGCGATGTCCGCCGCCCCCCGCCACAGAGTGGCTCTCCTTCACGGCTTCCTCTTCTTCTTCTGCGGTAAGTCCCACACCTGGTTGCGTTTGCGTAGCATCCTAGCCTCGGTCCGTGCTGCTGCTTTACTTCATATAAATCAAATCAAATATATTTGAGATTAAAGGAGCTTCGTCTCAGCCCGCAGCTGTGCGCACATCATGTCAACAAAGTCTTCATTTGGTGTGTTTCCCTTTAGTGATCACAGCTTCTACTGGTGTGTGAGGGTCGGCTCGTGCAGTGTAGGGTGACTGGTCGATAACTGGTCGATAACTGGTCGATAACTGGTCGATAACTGGTCGATAACTGGTCGATAACTGGTCGATAACTGGTTAACAGTCGGCCAGTGTGAGGCTTGGTGGTGCTTTATGGTTTAACGGTGGCCATAATAGTTTTACAGGGAGTCATTTAGAGTCGGTCAGCCTGGATGAACCTGCAGGACTCATGACTGTCATGACAGGTTCCCAGTGGTCACATGGGTTTAGTACTGATCTGTTTCAGGTGGCTGCTGCTGTAACGCACAGCTCTCCCCGTCAGTGTGTCTCTAGTATTTGTGTGCAGACTCTGGTGCTGTGTGAGCTGCTGATTGTTGTGTGGATTCACTTTCATTTCACTTTGCCTCAGTGTGTTTCTCTCTGATTCATGACTTGAGTTTCACTGTGAGTCTGAGGCCACGCCTGTGTCAGTGGCGTGTCTCTGCAGGCTGAAGGACACTTCCCCTCCCCTCCTCAGGCACAGATCGCACAGACACCGTTTCCTGTAGTTGTGTGCTTGCGGTGGTGAAGGCTGGCACGTCGTTACTCAGGGCGGTGAGCCGACACCCTTTGTTGAGCAACAGTTTCACCTTGAAGTTGTTCTGCTTTGGATTCGCATCAGTAACACGTTTGGCACACAGACCCCCCCACTCAGCTCGCTGTCACTGCACTGCATTTAACTCATATACACCATCAACATGTCCACGCTACACTCGCTTCGAGTACGTTTGATGCTTGCAATGAATTTTCCCGTGTTTCTGGTCCTTCAAAAGTTCAGCAGATCTCCACCTGCAGGGCTGAAAAACGTCAGCTCTGAGGAAACATCGAGTCAGCTTTAAAGCCACTGCAGGAGTCCCGGTCTGAAGACTCGGCCTGTGTTTGTTAAAGCAGCTGTGAGCAGCTGTGTGATGCTTCCTTTAGATTCCTTCTGCTGCGTACAAATAGCTCTGCTGTGTATAAAAGAGTAAAAGTGGTGAGAAAATCAAATCAGTCAGTTCTGTCCCACACAGTCAGTGATTTCACAGCGGCAGCGCGTTGAAACATGAATATGGGCTCAAAATGTGGTCATAAATATTTTGTACTTGTAAAAAAGATTTGTGTGTGGACTTAGAAAAAAAACCCTGCAAGTTACAAGTACGGATTTTTGACCCCATTTTTCTTCCTTTCATCTGATTGGTCAATGTCATGTCAATCACAAATGTAACAATCCAATCAGAGAACAGATGGGTTTGGCTGTCGAGGGGCGCTTTTTTGAATTGCAGGTCTTTGAAGGGAATAAATGCCCTTTTACATGCCAACCCAGCGTTTTCCTTCATCACCACGAAGGAAAACAGTCTGGTTGTCTGAGTTTGGTGATTTTTGTGTCACAGGTCTACGTGTTTAATACAGGGACTTCAACAGAGCTGCGGACCGCGGGGTGAGGGGGGGCAGTGTTTTGGAAATGACAGTCTTCATCACAAAGCTTTCTTCGTTATGAATTAGCATACATGTTTTTATTGAACATTTGAAGAACCAGCAAAAAAACCAAACTCTTGTAGAGGACATAAAGTCAGAGATAGAAAAGACAAGGAGCAGGTGCATCTAGTACAAGTAGAGCTGCTGCAAAAACCCACAGAGCCCAGCAGCCAGCAACAAATTCTGGATCCTTGGCTTTTAGTTAGCAGTTAGCATTAGCAGCACATCCTGCGTCCGATGTGAAAGGACTTTTATGCTGCGCACTGTGACTCACAGCAATGGTCCCGGGTCAGCCCTGACTTTGTGTTAAACTAATCCTAAAGTAATGATGGTGTTTCTAACCACTGATATACCACAACTTTATCCTTTCAACAGCTACTGCAAGTTAGGGGACCTAGCTGCTATCGGATTTTTATATAGAGATCCTCCAGCTTCAAACTGTATCACCCTTCAAGGACCTGCAGTTCAAAAAAGTGTCCCTCCGACAGCCAAACCCATCTGTTCTCTGATTGGATAGTTACATTGGTCAATGTCATGTCAATCACAAATCAGATGAAAGGAAGAAAAATAGGGTCAAAATTCGTATTTGTAACGTGCAGGTTTTTTTGGCTAAGTCCACACACAAATCTTTTTTACACATACGAAACTGATTTACAAGTACAAAATATTTATGACCACATTTTGAGCCCATAGGAAGCTCGGTCTTTATCCACAGTTCCTCCTTCACTCTCACGAATGCTTTCTCGCTCATATTTTTATTCTGCTCAGAAACACCTGTGCTTTATTTTTGTCCCTGGGGCTGCTGGGTAAATAATCACTCTCACTCCCAGTGCGGTCAGGTTAGTCGCAGCACTTCCTGTTCCTCGGCAGACGCTGTGCTGGTGTTTTTACTCGATGTGCAGACGCTTGTTTTCGTGGCTGATACGATTATTGTTATTCTGATCTAGGGCTGTTTGATATAACCATATATATCGGATGGCGATATAAAAACGTCGATCGTTTCATTTTACGCTATCGTTTGTTTCGTGGTGTCGTAAAATAAACTGTTTACAGCAATATGTGTTCATGGTTCTGATGTCACTGTAGTGGCTATATTCATTTATTAAAGTTCTCTTTCTCTTATATGTAATATCACCACACTACAGACGGACAAGCGCCTGTTTTTATGCGTTGTCGTTAGCAACAACGACAGTAACAGCATCGCGTGTCCGCTTGTTTATGTTCCACATAAACCTTTCACAATAAAGCTCAAGATCCTGTTGAGACTTTTCAAAATAAACTGAATCACGTGAAAGAGCAGATTATTTACGATGAGAAGTAAAAAAAAGCCGCCAGGTGCTAAAAAATCAACCTTAGACTCAAACATCAGAACAGGCTTTTCCCCGCAGCACGCCGTGTGATAAACACTCACAAAGAAAAAAATGTATCGTTTCATGCATCGTTAAAACACTCGACTCCGGGTAAAGGACGCGCAGCTGGAAACACTTCACGCAAGTCGAGCTGCCCGAGATTCACAGAATTTACAGAAATTGTTACATTTTTGTAATTTATATCGTTGTCAGGACGATAGAATTCTGATATCGGGATGTGAGATTTTGGTCATATCGCACCAGAGGAGGAGCCAGACATTTGAAACACCCGGGGCTTAGCCCTAAAGGGTAGTATGCATGTGGGATTTTTTTTTTTTTTTTGAGGGGGGGGTGTAGAAATGACTGAAAGATTAATAGGCTCTGTTTTGAGTTTTGTTCAAAAAAGAATGACTTCATATAGGGAAATATATATATCACACATGCAGGACACCTTAAACTAGTTTTTTAATTGAGCAGCAAGACAGAACGAAGTCGGGGCTGTATCAAGACACAGGGACTAAACCCCAATTCAACCAGACCCAGAACTGATCCAGAATTAAAACAGGACTACAACAGTTCAAAAGCAGGATTACTGAGGACTTAACCAAGACATAACCACAATCAGAACTAGATGATAGTAGCACTAAAAATCATCATAGACCTGCACTACACTTATTTTTTAATTCTACCAAAGTACAATATTTAGATTGAGAAAAGTTTATATAATTATTTATCCTTGTTGTGCAAACAAGCCTGCAGAACTTAATAAATATAGAATTTGAAAAATAGCAAACCTAAAAAGAAACACTAGGTACGAGATACATGAGTACCTATGATACGGTGATACTGTTGGTAAACAACCATTTGACTAACATGTGTGTCTCACCTGCTCTTGTTCATCTCTGTTCTGTCCTCATTCTCCATCTCCCTCTCTGCTCCTCTCTCTCCCTCTTTGTGCTGACAATCATCAAATATACAGTTGAAACCAGATATTTACAAACTCTTCAGATCAAAACACAAACACTTTTTTAATTGTAACATCAAATCAGACTAAATGTTTATTTTTTTAGATTGATAAATATAAAAACATATTTGTTAACTTTAAGAGTAAAGAGAGAAACTGTCTGTGTTTTTTAATTGCAAATGGCACCAAATTGTATTCAAACTGAGCCACACTTATGGAGCTCCACGATTCTTTTCCTGGTGTTTTGGTTGACATCTCTTGATTTTCCCATGTCACAGAAACAGGCTCTGTGTTTTGCCTTATATGCATCCACAGCTGTGCCACCAGTTTACTCACATGGACTCTACTAACCTATCAGAAGCTTCTTCAGCTCAGAATGGAATCGTCTGGAGTTTTCTTATTAATTAACAATAAACTTAGTGTACATGTACTCCTAAATTTAATGAAAGTGATAAAAAATAGACAGCTCTGTCTCTCTTTATTCTGACATTTAACTAATTCAAAAATATATTTCAATATTTATCTAAAACAAAAGTTTACTCTAAATTGATGTTGTACAGTAAAAATGTTTTATGTTTTCTCCCTAAAGTGTAAATATCTGGTTACAAATGTGAATATCCTGCTGTGTACTGAAATCCCTCTTGTTTTGCATAGAAATATACTGAACAACATACAAAGCATAATATATAAAATAACATTTACCTGAGTTTTTTCTTTGAAAGAAGCCTCTAATGTCCATTCTTATATTTCAGTACATAACTGAAACCGAATTAGTCGGGGAGGGTAAGAACTGAAAATATGAAATAAACACACGTAAGCTAAGACTCTCTAAAAAATAGCATTTGTTCGGCTTTTCATTTCGCCATTTGTTGATTCACTTGAAGAGCAAGTAAAATAATATTGGTCAAGTGATCAGTTTGATATCAATCTTTCGTGATGCACCGTCATATTTACATTATTTGTACGGTACGAATGATTTGCTTTGGTACCTGCTCAAACTTAAGCTCTCCTTAGTATGGCTGGCTCCGTCTCTCCAACAGCGCACTCACGGGCAGCAGCTCCCCCCGCCCCCTCGCTCAGTCGCTTAGTGCCTGAGCTTGGATCATACCAATATCAGGGGGGGATTCACGCACAGTAGTAAATTCCCACAGTGTGCACTATGTGCTTTGAATATTGTGTGTACTTTTTGTTTTATACAGTTGTCAGCCAGGCATCTAACTATGAAAAAATTACACTCCAAAATACCCCGGGCTTCTGACAAAACAACCCGGGCTTAAGCCCCGTAAGCCACCCCCACGCTCCGCCCCTGTATCGCACAGCTCTATTCTGATCACAGCCATGTGGACCTGATTTACAGCTGCGGGGCCAGCAGCTGAGGACGAAGGAACAACATAAGGGTCATGTGACAAGTTGATGGCTATTTTTCAAAATAAAAGCCTCAGTTAGTTATAGGACCTAGGGATGGATAATTGGGGAGGGAATCAAACACGGGGTTCATGTCCCAGACTGAGGTCACAATGACCACCTGTGGACACCTGAAGACCGAGACTAGAGGCAAGATGGCGGCAGCTGATCTGCTGCGTGTGCACGTGTTACAAACCCTCAGACACACACACACACACACACACACACACACACACACACAGCAGGGCTATAGACTAACGTTTACTTCTGTAACTTGTCCTTTTCCCCATGTGTCTGCGATGACACCTGTAACCTGGGTGCACGTGACATCATTACTGGAGGTGGGGTTTATTTTCAAGCCATTTGAACTTTGAACGGAACATCTTCTTTGGGAATATCGTAGGCAATGTTAAACCTCATGTCGGCGTCCTCTGACGACCTGTTTGCTGCTGCCTGAAAGGCCGATGTCTCGGGACTACTTCCTGTGAGGTCGCGCTGACGACACTGAGCTGGAAAGATTTCTGTTTTTCTCTTCGCACACACATGTTGACTTTCTCAGAGAGAGAGCGATATAGAACGCATAGTATGCAAACTGTTAACCCCACTCCAGCCAATCCCCCGCTGCCCCGCCCTCTCCTCCCTGCCCCGCCCCTCTCCTCCCTGCCCCACCCCTCTCCTCCCTGTGCAACAAGCAGCAGGCACACCTGGCAAACAGAGTGAATATCTCTGATTGGTTCAGACCACGATATGAGCACAACGTATGTCTGTTGTTGACCACACAGAGACTTTCTCTTCTTTCAGCTGGTCGCGGTCTTGTGACCTACGATTTTTTTTCAGTCGCACCTTTGAGGAAGTAGGTCACATGTCTAGAGCCTTGCACACACATGTTTACTTTCTCAAAGACAGAAACAGAAATCTTTTCAGCTCAGTGTGTCGTCAGCGCGGCCTCACAGGAATCAGTCCTGAAACATCAGCCTGATTTGATTACTGATTGATTGATTACCAATAATTAGCATCAGGCCTGAGGAATCCTCATTGATCGGTCCTGTCTGATATCTCTTTTTATTTGGACCCCGCCCTCTAACAGCTGGGGTTGGATGGCTCTTATAATAGAGATTGAAAATGTGACGTCACTCAGGGGTAAAACCGCAAAGAATTCTGGGAACTTGTGGCAAGAGGTACTAGCGCACGCAGGCTTTCAATTGAACTCAGTTACACAGCGATAATAAGAAACCCAAAAAATGGCAAGAAGCTGTTGTATTATTAACTGCAATAGCCGGTCACATGACAGCCACAGGAAGCCGACGGGTAAAGAGAGTGTTTTTATCGGATTACGTCGTTGAAGAGAAATTGTTCGAGCCATGTTTCCGAAGTAACAAAGACGCGACGGGTGGCCTGGATTGCAGCCATTCAAAGAGCAAATATAACGTCTCAGAACACTCCAGCTCACAGGTTAGTCTGCTCCAAGCATTTACACGAAGGTCAGAGTTTTGTAGTAGTTAATACGTCATTTTTCTTAACATAATTGGTGAAATAGGTTACAAGCAAGTCTGGCGCTGAACAGAAATTGTCGCGCTATGCTCCTTTTATTTATTGTGCATAAATAGTGAATTGTCCTGACACAGTATTGCGTTTCGCTTCTGTTATTATGGTACATTGACAAAAACATGTACTTTTATTCACAGGATAAAACAGGTTTTTTGTATCACTAATTGCCCAGTACGATTACAGCATACAATATTATTGTCACTGCTACATTTCTGTGATGCTACCAGAAATTATTTCCACTGCTAATTAATTACCGTTGAGCTCAAAGGTCCTATTAATAAACTGTTAACGAATGTGTATTTATGACGACGATTTGTGAGACTGGTAAACTTATGATACGTACGATGGTCTTTCGTTCTACACGGTGCATTTCAAGGTCCTGCACCCATCCGTCAGTAAACTGTACCTGGGCTTGTTGCAGTGACCTGAAGTTACTAAACTTCATGAGTGTATGCACTCACTCCAAGAACCGTGTAATTATAAATCTGAGCGTGGTGAAAGTTGGGCAGCACGCTAACGTATTTTGTCCCTCTGTGTGCTCGTAAGGATCTAACACTTTCACTGGTTTGATTTTTTTCCTCGTATCTTTTCTTTGACTTTTCATCAAGTCTGTCTTTGTACGGACCGGCATTGTTCTCCTTCGTTTTGTACAGAACCTTTTTAGGGGACAAAGAAAAAGCAAGAATTTATTGGAACCGGAGAATGAACGTTTTGCGGTGCTGCAAATGCTTGCATTTGATGCAGTACTTGGATTGTTTTGCCACGAGTTCCCGGCATGCAATGCGCGAAAATCACGTGGTCTGTCAATCTCTATACAAACAGAAGATGAATGTGTGTCACTCTGTTTTTGTCCTGCAGGTGGAGCCGATGGATCCGAGGTGCCGCCTCCTCAGAACGTCATCACGAAGACCTTGAACACCAACTACACGCTGAGCTGGGACTGGCCGCCGGGCGCTGCAGGGACCCACGCCGTCACCTTCACCACGCAATATGTGCCGTAAGTCTGAGAATCACGAGGGCGGGGCTTATTTACCTGTCAGACGGTGGACACAGGGGGCGTGGTCCACCTGAAACATGTTTTCTTGATTCAAATTCAAATCAAATTCAAATTCAAATTTTATTTGTCACGTACACAGTCATACACAGTACGATATGTAGTGAAATGCTTGGACAACTGCTCGTGACCTAAAGAGAACAAAAAAGGAAAAGGCTATGAATAAGATAGGAAATAAATATGAAAAATTAAAAAGGGTAAATTTAACTAGGAAGGAATAGAATATAAATTAAGGTTAAAAATGAAATAACTGTACAACACAAATTAGAATGAAGGGTAAATTTAACTGGGAAGAATAAGATAAAATATATAAATTAAAGTTGAAAATAAAATAACTGTACAACAAAATACACAATATAGAACTATATAAGAATGTATGAAGAAATCTAAATATAAATAAATATATACACAATAACAGCAGCTGTACAAGTATTAACTGGAAATGAAGAATATAGTGACCAGTGTTGTGCAAAACCAAAGTCCAGAAAGTCCAGTGTGTGTGTAAGAACCATATGTGTGGGTCAGTACTGTGTGGTGGTGTGATTGAGAGACCGTATCGCCTGCGGGAAGAAGCTCCTCCTCAGTCTCTCTGTGTTGGTCTTCAGGGAGCGGAATCGCTTTCCTGACCTCAACAGAGAGAACAGTCTGTTGTTGGGATGGCTGAGGTCCTTCACCATCTTCCTGGCCTTGGTCCAGCACCGCCTGCTGTAGACTGAGTGCAGGTCAGGGAGCTCGGAGCGGATGGTGCGCTCAGCTGACCGCACAACCCTCTGTAGAGCTCGTCTGTCCTGCATGGTGCTGTTCCCGAACCAGGTTAAGATGTTTCCCGCCAGGATGCTCTCTATGGTGCACGAGTAAAAGTTCCTGAGCACCTTGGAGGGCAGTTGGAAGTCTCTCAAGCGTCTGAGGTGGTAGAGACGCTGTCGGGCCTTTTTCACCACGGTGTTGATGTGACAGGACCATGACAGGTCCTGCGTGATGTGAACTCCGAGGTATTTGAAGCTGTCCACTCTCTCCACTGGGCACTCGTTGATGACGGGGGTCTGGTAGTTCCTCTCCTGCTTAGTGCTGAAGTCCACTATCAGCTCCTTTGTCTTACTGACGTTTAGAAGGAGGTTGTTCCTCTGGCACCAGTTCTCCAGATTCCTAATCTCCTTCAGGTAGGCCGTCTCGTTGTTATCAGAGATCAGGCCCACCACGACGGTGTCGTCAGCAAACTTGATGATGGTGGTGGAGCTGGTAGTGGCCACACAGTCATATGTGTACAAAGAGTACAGCAGGGGGCTCAGAACACACCCCTGGGGGGCTCCAGTGCTGAGAGTGGTGGAGGCTGAGACATGTCCGCCCATCCTTACTGCCTGTGGTCTGCCAGTTAGGAAGTTGGAGATCCACTGACACATAGATGAGCTGAGTCCCAGATGCTCCAGCTTGGTGGTGAGTGTGGAGGGAATTATGGTGTTAAATGCAGAGCTGTAGTCTATGAAGAGCATTTTAACATAATTCCCCCTTCTAGTGTCCAAGTGAGTGAGTGATGTGTGGAGGAGATGAGAGATGGCATCGTCTGTGGAACGATTTGGACGGTAAGCGAACTGTAGTGGGTCCAGTGTGTCTGGTAGTGAAGAAATGATGAAGTCTCTGACCAGGCGTTCAAAGCACTTCATCACTACTGAGGTGAGGGCTACAGGGCGATAGTCATTGAGAGAAGCAGGGTGGGGTTTCTTCGGGACAGGAACAATGATGGACTCTTTGAAGCATGTGGGGATCACCGACTGAGATAAAGAGATGTTGAATATCTCAGTGAACACAGGAGCTAGCTGGTATGCGCAGTCTCTTAGGATACGACCTGGGATGCCGTCTGGTCCTGCTGCTTTCCTGGTGTTCACTCTCTTGAAGGCTCTCCTTACTTCATGCTCGGAGATGACGAGCACGTTTCCGGTGCTGGCAGTATCTTCCTGTCTGCAGCCGTTAGCGCCGCTAACACTAGCATTGTTGGAGACCTTAGCTGCAGCCTCGAAGCGAGCATAGAAAGTGTTCAGCTCGTCTGCCAGAGTCACGGCCGCGTTCGTCATACCGGTTGTTGGTGCTTTATAGTCCGTTATTGTCCTTAGTCCCCGCCACAGGCTCCTAGAGTCACTCTGTTGGAGTTGTGACTCTAGTTTCCTCCCGTAGCGCTGCTTCGCCTCTTTCACCGCCCTCCGCACGTTATATGACGCGGCTTTGTACGGGTCCATGTCCCCCGTCATGAGTCCCGTGTTGTAGGCAGCGGTGCGGGATCTCAGAGCGTCGCGGATGGTTTTATCCACCCACGGCTTCTGGTTGGGAAACGTTGTGATAGTCTTTGTCTCCACGGTATCATCCGCTAGTTTCCCGATGAATCCCACAACCGCTTCCGTAAACACGTTGACGTCATCGTCGGAGCTGTTTCTGAACATGTCCCAGTCTGCGTCATCGAGTGCGTCCTGTAACGCGGCCACCGATTGATCTGTCCAGCGCGTGACCTTCCTCTGAACCGGAACTTCCTGTTTCAGCCTTTGTTTGTATTTTGGCATGAGGAAGATGGCGGCGTGATCAGATTTGCCAAACGGGGGGCGGGATTGTGCCTTGTAGCCGTCCTTGACCGTAGTGTAGCAGTGGTCCAGTGTCCTTTCACCTCTGGTGGGGCAGGTGATGTGTTGATAAAAGTTCGGCGCTGCGCGTTTGAGGTTGGCGCTATTAAAGTCCCCCGTCACAATAAGCGCAGCGTCCCGGTGTTGTGTCTGGTGCTGTGTGAGTGCCTCATGCAGCTCGCATAAGGCGGTGACCGTGTCCGCTTGTGGTGGAATATAAACGGCACTTACAATGACCGATGTAAATTCCCGAGGTAGATAAAAAGGACGACGCATGATGGACAGTAGTTCCAGATTTGGTGTGCAGGAGCGTGTGAGAGGAACAACGTTCGCACTGTTGCACCAGTTGTTGTTCACCATTAAACACACGCCGCCTCCCCTTGACTTCCCCGAGTCCCGTGTCCTGTCCATGCGGTGAACCGAGAAGAACTCGGCCGGCTGGATGGCGTGGTCCGGCACCGCTGGGTTCAGCCATGTCTCGGTGAAGCAGAGGAGATTGCAGTCCCGAATGTCTCTCTGGAACTTTATCCTGGCCCTGAGGTCGTCAAGCTTGTTCTCCAGTGACTGGACGTTGGCGAGCAGGATGCTAGGCAGAGGTGTGCGGTGTGCACGAGCTCTCAGCCTGTTCCTGACGCCGGCTCGCTTCCCTCTAGGCCGCCGCCGCTTCCCTTTGTTCTCCCTCGAGATCTCACTCGGCCAGCTCGGATCCGGAGTTAAAAACTTCGAATTGTGAGTACATTGTAAACCAATAGAAACAAGAGTGTCACTGTCATACCTAATGTACCCAATGGTGATGATTTTGCCGATTTAGAAACGCTGAAAACTAACTTAAAAAACAAAGACAAAGAAAAAGTGGTCGGAGCAGTCGTGACGGCAGCCGACCTCACCGGCGCCATCTTAAAGAAGATTCAGGTTCAAACAGGTTTGAGCTGAGAGAAACTAACTGTGAGCCAGCTTTAAAGTCAGTTACCATGGTAACACAGAGCGCTGCTGAGAGGGAAACCAGCCCTGAGTAAAGAATGACATCATCAATGGAGCTGTGGCACCGGGATTCACCATGGCGACGGGCCGCTGTGGTAACTCTGCTGCTCTTAACATTAAACGTAGCCTTCCTCCAAATGGAGGCTCTGCTCCTTATCCCGCCGTTGCCATGGTGAGCCATGGTATCGGGCTCGCTTTCATGGACTCGGGCCTGGGTGAACTTTGATCGGCTTCAAAGTCTCTATCGCCCCCTGGTGTCTGGCTGGAGTATAGGTCCTAAACCCCGCCTCCTCCATGTTAGCGGATGGGACTGGGGTCAGGCTGATATAAAACAGTTCTCCTCAGATAATTTTTTCCAAAAATTCTTTCTTACATTATCAGTAGTTCTCATCGCACTGATTTGTGTTCAGTTGGTCTCCTTTCTATTAAGTTTGATTCTAATTAAACTTATAATGCTGTTAAAAATCATCACAACACTTCTGACTCGCAGTCACGGATAAACTTGCGTCTCTCTGTTTGGGAGTAGCAGATAGAGCGTGGATGCCGAGAGGAGCTCCAGCGTCCCGACTGTTTCAAACAGACAGCCTGACGTGTTCTTCAGTAAACTGGACTACCCGACAGAACAGAGGTAAGTTAAATGTGTTTGTAAGCTAATCCGTAACTAACGTCCTTAGCTAGCTAGCTAGCAGAAACTCGTTTTTTAAAGTGCGTTTAGCTAATCCGAGCAGGTGAATGAATTTACCCTGACTAAGGAAATGAAGAGAAACGCCCCGGGCCGCTCAGTTACTAACTAACTACCGTTACTGTACTTTTAGACTGTAAGAGCAACAGGACTCTGCTTCAGCTCCTGTGCAGAGCTGATTATTAAATATGTGCAAACAGCAGCATGTTTTCTGTCTCCTGTCACATCTGTAAGGACAGGAAGACCAACTTATAAAAAAAAAGCTTGCACTTCAGTAACCCCCATTAATTATTAATTAATCATATAACTGTACCAAAGCCCAATATTTATGTGCTGATACTGTTACGTTTCGGTGTTGTCAGTGTTTTGCTTTTGCGTGACTGTCATGTGTTTCCTCTTTTACTTTGAAGGTCTGTTGTTATCTTAGTGTGTTCAGTTTACATTTTCCCTGTCTCGTCAGTTCTAATTTGCCCCAGCTGTGTTGCCCTCCTGTGGTCCATTCCCTAATTGCTCCTTCTATGTATTTAAGCCCTGTGTTTCTGTATGTCATGGTCGCGACCTCCCCCGTGTTGTAAATAGTTTGGTGTTTTGTTATAAATAAATAGTCTGTTGTAAATACTTTCGTTATGGGATATTTTCGTTTTGGGGTTTTGGTGGAGAGCCTTCGTGGTTTTATTTTCTTTATCTTTGTTTTTCTACGTTGCACCCCGGTTGCCTAGGCCGGGGTGTAACAGATACCAACTACGGCCACTTGACAGCTTAAGTTAAAATGTATGTTTAATTTTTCCACTTATGACTTTTGTTTAAAATATTCAGGTTAAAAAAACAGTCTGAATTATTGTTAGTGAGGTATGTTCACAGTCACGTGCAGTATTCTGTACAGCTTAAATCCTTGAGGAGAAATAATTGAAAGCATTAATGTTTGTTTCTCAGTTCTCAGGCAGCAGGTCACACACTGCTGATAACACCTCCGTGTGTTGTGACCAGGATGCAGCAGCAGACTGAACCAGGACTCAAACCTGCTCCATCATCTCATCTTTGCAGATCTCCATTTATACAGCACCGACAACTCAAAGGTGAACATTATACTGGAAAATCTGTTAGTATATAAGGCTTATTTTAATAAACAGCTCTCTGTCAGCAGAACTGTAGAACTGAATAAATGTAAGAGAAGAGCTTCAGATCCTGAGTGTGTGAGGACAGAGAGGCTCAGCTGTATTTCAGATCTGAGGGATAAACCTTATATTTCAGTTTGTGGCGGTTCTGTTCTCTTTGTGATTGCAGGAGCCGTCCTCAGATTCAGACCTCAACACCACCCAGTGACAGCAGACAGATCATCCATCATGTTCACATGTTAACTGCAAAACTAATGACAACAAGGTTAAAGCACCACATGTGCTGTCAGTGAAAGCTGCAGCTGTTTATTGATAAAGTTAAACACTGACTGTACTCAGCTGCATGAAGAGAACATGATGTTTTCTCTGACACAATTAAATAAAACCCGATGAAGGTCAAAGGTCGTCACTTGTATGTTGAACTAAAAACTTGTCGTCTGGGATCCTTTCACTGTTTTTTGCCAGTGGTGTGTTATTTACCATAAGCATCTACCATCGCAGAGTCCAGAGCTGCCTCCATCCTCAAAGACCCCACACACCCCCAGACTGTTCACTCTTCTGCCCTCGAGACGAAAGTTCACAAGTGTGAAATCCAGAACATCTCGACTCAACAGACTCCTTCTCCACTGCTATCAGACTCCTGAACAGCTGACCTATTTTAGCAGTAATAATAATTTTTGCACATCAGGTCATTTATCCATGCTATTTGTATTTTATCTATTTGTACACATTAACCAGCATCTGTGTGTGGACAGCAGAGAAAGAAAATGCTTTTCTTTGCACACATGACAACAAACGCTTTGAACAGACAGCTGTGGGTGGGTCCCTGCTCGACTGGACCAGCACTGCAGCGGGCATTATTCATCTCCACAGTAACTGTCAACTATAGACCTTTTTGAAGAAACCGTAACAATAAGTTGAATAGTTTTCTTTACCTGCATGGCTCAAGTACAGCTGCCAGCTTTTGGAGGTTTACCAGCTCTGATGGAGTTAAAATGACCAGCTCGTGCTTTTGTTTGTCTACAGCAGCAAAAACAGCCTCTTGATTCTTTAGTAGAGAGAAACCACATCCAGTGTTGAACTCCACCGTGTGGAAACATCCTCTGTGAGTGGCTCTTTCTGTTGCCCCAGACTTGTTTGCTCCTGGTGTAGTTCCTCCATATTAGCAGGTGCTGTCTGTAATCTTGCTTTTCAGTGTCATAAAGCTGTTGAATTTTACTTGAAATAGTCTTTCAGGCAGTTGGAAAGTTGGACCACCTGACGCTAACTGTAGCACATGTTCTAACCCCCTATCTTCTCCCACTGATAGTGGTCTACAGCCCAGAGCAATCCATTGTGTAAGTTTGTCCAATGTTGACTTACTAGTTTTGGTCCTGAAGCCAGTCATCTCATCAAGTTTGGGCTGCCGACACCTTTTGTTGGTACTCGACTGGTAGCGCTAACAGCTCCCACAGTTTCTGTGCCCGCTGCAACAGGTTTTGCATTTAGATGGTACCATAAGGTGGAAGTGCTTCGGTGGTATCCAAACTCCTTTTTGCACAGTTTGTACAAAACCACGCTTTTATCAAGGCTTCTGCTTGGTAGTCTTTTGAAATGAAATCTGCCTCCAATCACTCCTAGCAACGCACTTTCTTATGACACTTTAGCTGTGTCCAATTCAGGGACCGCATGCTTCGGAGTGGGCATTTGTAGACCGATTGTGTCACAGCGACGCGACGAAGGGTGTCCCAATTCGAAGAGTCCTCAAAATGCGGTTGACAAATGCGCCCTTCAATTCCCCAGATTTGAAGGCTGGGTCCAGTGTAGCCTTCGTGACCCAATCTATCCCACAATTCATAGCGTGGTGGTGGGTGTGGATATTTTTTTCGGAAAAAAGTGGCAGACGGCTGAAGCGGAGCGGCCGAAGAGTAAACTTTTAAAAGTAAGTACTGAATATTATGTCACTTATTTATGTTGTTTAATAACGAAGAACATTAAAACATTGCTGTTGGCCACATGTCGGCAAAGTTATGTGACATTAGTGACGTTTGTACTAACTTTGTTTTAAAGCCTTTACTTTAAAGTATACGCCGTTCAATAGTCGACCTTAATCTTACAGAGAATCTGATGATTCTGTGGATAATTAAAGTCAGTCATATATCCACAAACACAACAGGCTGAAAGTCAGTGATGCTGCTCGGTTTGCAGTCCTGAACATCACGGCACAAGCAGGATCCACTGCACTGTTAATGTGAGCTGTGTTACATTGCTGCCTCTGTTCGGTGGTGTCGAGCCAAACGGACTTTAACGTGTGTTTGAACGAGCTGACGGTTCACTCGTTAAGCTGAAAGAAAGATGCTTTAATCACAGCAGTCACACATGTGTCCACTGCACCATCTGGAACTCTTCTTGTTTACACTCGTAATAACACAAACACTAAATCCTGCTTCTCTGTGCTGTTGTGTAGCAGTGTGTACACCTGAGACTGTCACCTGTCTGTCTGTCCTGCACTCTCTCTCTGTTTCTTTCTCTCTGATTGTGGAATAAAAGTATAAGATAAGATAAGATAGAACTTTATTAATCCCTCGGGTGGGTTCCTCTGGGAAATTCGACTTCCAAAAAGCACAGCAACGACCGAAGTTACAGTTACAGAATTGATATATATATATATATATATATACACACACACACACACACACACACACACACACACACACACACACACACACACACACACACACATATAAATACAGAGACAAATATAAATAAAATATACGAAGGGGATAAATAGAATAAATAGGAATAAAAAATAAAAATACAAGTGAATTGCACATTTCAAGTATTGAGGTCTATTGCACCATTGACGATTTACAAAGGTATTGCACAGTGAGGTGAAGAGGCACTACAGCTTAGTTGTTCCCCCCTCCTTTGTCCTCCCTCTCCCCTCCAGAGAGGAGTTAAACAGTTGTGTCAGAGCCTTAAACAGTTGTGCGCCTGTGTCAGTGGCGTGTCTCTGCAGGCTGAAGGACACTTCCCCTCCCCTCCTCAGGCACAGATCGCACAGACACCGTTTCCTGTAGTTGTGTGCTTGCGGTGGTGAAGGCTGGCACGTCGTTACTCAGGGCGGTGAGCCGACACCCTTTGTTGAGCAACAGTTTCACCTTGAAGTTGTTCTGCTTTGGATTCGCATCAGTAACACGTTTGGCACACAGACCCCCCCACTCAGCTCGCTGTCACTGCACTGCATTTAACTCATATACACCATCAACATGTCCACGCTACACTCGCTTCGAGTACGTTTGATGCTTGCAATGAATTTTCCCGTGTTTCTGGTCCTTCAAAAGTTCAGCAGATCTCCACCTGCAGGGCTGAAAAACGTCAGCTCTGAGGAAACATCGAGTCAGCTTAACAGCCTGTTTAAAGCTCTGATATCTATTCTGTGTGACTTACAGCAGTTATGACATGGTCTGATTTTCTCACCCAATAAAGGAATATTTCATATATCAGTCTGCTCTTCATTCTATCAGACACAGTTACCACAGCTCGTACATTTGCTTTTTACACATATATGTAAGCACTGAGCCAAATTTAGTAATGCCAACGTATTAAAAGAACAATATTTGGGGGACTGACTTTTTCTCCTTTTTTCTTCCTTTCTTTTTTTCTGGGGTGTGTTTGCTACTATTTTTATTTGTTTGTTTTTGCTTGTTTCTTTTCCATACCTTTCTACTGTGCTGCTTACACTAACAAAGTGCGCTGTCAGTCTTCCCTTCTGTTTTTGTCTTTGTGTTTTGTTTCTTCTTCTCTTTTTGTCTATGGGGTAGTCACTCTTCATTTTGTCATTTTATTGTATTCTTGTGTGTCTTGAAAGGCGCTTTTAAATAAAATGTATTATTATTATTACAGCTCGTGTCCCGGCTCGTGTTTCTCCTCTCTGGTTTCACTGGAATTCATTTGAGACGTTTATTAACCACCTGGCCTGCCATCATGTGATCACATAAAGACCTTTTAACTCCTCGCTGGTATTTTAATACAAGTTTAAGTGTAAGTCAGAGTGTGCTCCATGCCTCAGAGAGCCGTGGAGCAGCCTTCCTCTTCATAGTCTTCCTCCCTCGTCCCCATCATCCTGCTTCCACAGGCGTTAACCTCCCAGCCCCGACCTATGAAACAGACACGTTTACTGAAACACGGCTGGTGTGTTGCTGTTGTAATTTGATTTTATTTGAATGAAAGCTCTCCCTCCAGACCCGCCGAGTATTCGGGGAGGAGCGAGCGAAGACAGAACACAAAGAAAGAGCAGAAGGGTTTAATGTGTTTTCATGTTCATGTCTCCTCAGGAAGCACCAGCTGAAGAGGAAGACTCCAAACTGGATCACGGCGTGCAACCAGACGTCACACCGGTCATGTGACCTCACACGCTTCAAGCTGTTATTCATCGGCGACTTCATGCTCCGGGTGCGAGCCACCGTGGACGGGCGGCACTCGGAGTGGGCGCAGAAGACGTTCTGCCCCTATGAGGAGGGTAAGTACTCGGCTTTCCAGGAAGTGTGACGTGCACATGCTGCAGCAGCGTGTGAGCTCACAGCCTTCGCACAGTATCGGTGCAACAGCCGAGAGCTGCGCTCAGCAGAGATAAAGATCTCCAGCTTCAAATATGTGACTGTGAATCGTGCGTCCATGTGTGAGGCTCTCATCGCTGCAGTAAATGAACCAGAGTCAGCCAAGCAGTCACAGAAAGTCTGTGCAGGTGTTCACTAGTGATGTGTCCTGCATGTCGGTAATGTCGGGGGAGTTTTGGTAAGCGTGTATCGAGGCTTGCTTTGATTACGTATGCAGTGACGTTCGAGGCCTCGCGGGCAGTCCGTACCACGTGACTGATTCAGGAACTGGCTCGCCGGTTTGCGCCAGATTCGAAATAAAATGGGCAGCAAAACACAGCTGATTTCCACCATCACTGTGTTGTGGAATTGGATTACGTACGTGCTACATAGCTACTTGAGCATTTCTTCTTCGATGGAACCAGCAAGAGATTTTTTTTTAATCTCATCTCTCCTGATAAAGTATGCACACAGTAATAAATATCATGATAAGCACCATAATATAAGTAAACAACACTACAGATCCTATAATCTGATTTCTGTCTTTCAGTTCATTAAAAAGTGAAGCGCCACACACTAGTTTGTGTCATTGTCCAGATGTACATAAGCATGATTACACAGTTACACAATCATACCAAAACTCTGTCCTCATAGTTTCCACTTTCTCTTTTGTATCAGACATCCTGAGACAATATTCGGGATAAATAACCATGAAAACAATTTATTTATTCCATTTAGAGGTTTACACATCACATCATTATAATCACAGAGCCTGTTTCACTTGAATTGTCCACTTGATGGCGCAGTAGAGCAAATGAATCATCGCAATGCTTCGAACCATGAGTCGACCAGTTGGATGGAAGCTTCAGTTCATCACGAGGCTTCATCTCACCATCAGTAGTGTTCATTACACATCCTGGGACCTGAGCTCACCTCTTATCTGAACCGCCTGTGTCTGAATCATTACTGCAGGTATTTGCTTACCTGAGCCGTCAGTTTGTTCTTCCTCACATCTGCAAATATGCAAACCGTGCAGCAGAGCTCTCTGCAGGTAGACCAATACAACGTACGCCTGACGAATGTTGAGGATTGGTGGCTCTCAGAGAAGCTTCCTGAGATCAGGATGGTCCCCTTCAGCTCCGGTTCAGACTGTGGCAGCAGCTGTGTGGGGAGTCTGCAGTTATGCAATGACTGCTTCAGCAGGGGACGTCTGAAGAGCCTCGCTGAGCTGAAGACGATCAGAAATGAAACCGTGAGCGAGCTTTTCAGCGTCTCGCTCGTCAGAGCTCTCGCCGTCGCTGACTTCAGTCCAGTCAGAGTGAAATCCTGGTTTCTGTGTTTCTGTCTGTGTCCTCAGTGAAACCGTCTGCCGTCATGGTGGGAACCTCCCCAGCTCCAAGCACACTGGCATAACAGAGCTGTAGCAGATGGAGTGGACTGTTAGAGAAGCTGCAGCTTTGATTTTGTCCAATAAAAACGTCTCTCCACATCTGTCCCCCTCAGCCTTCATCGGTCCACCTGATGTGACTCTTCATGTCACTGGGACATCTTTGGAAGTCAGCATTAAAGACCCAGTGTTCAAGCAGTCAGAACTGAGGGAGACGTACACCTCGGCCACCTATAACATCACCTACTGGAAGAGCAGCTCGAAGGAGGAGGTGGGAACGCCGGTTTGTAGTTTGGACCTTGAACGTGTAGAAACAGTCAAACACAGGAAGTTAGTGATGTTATGGGCCGGGACTGAGAGCCAGGCAGCTGCAGTTCACTCATGATTTCAACCACGTTAGCAGTGAAATGAAAACTCAACATTAAAACAAATCAAAGATAACAATAAAAAAAGCATAAAAACTAAACACTGAAGATTCACTCAGTAATAACTACATGTGTAATTACATCTTTGAACAATTTTCTTAAACTTATCATTAATCTGTTAAAAATAGGCAGGAGCGGCTTTGTGGTTTGTAGAAGCTGTTTACCCACCATATTTGAATACAATGGCTGGGAAAGACATCATGTTTTACATTCGTGGCCAGAGACAGCTGAGGTAAACAGCACTGACAGCCTTCCACAGGCTTGGAGGTGGACGCGGTCCAAACAGTAGCAGGAATACGGCCACAACCGTTATGATGTACAGTCCAAATTTCATGTGTTTGATCTCTCATAGAAGCATGTTTGTCCTACAGCAGCCACCGTAGTTAGAGCTACGCACTTAAAGTGTGAGGGGTATCTTAACAAGGTTCCAAGTAGAGCTTCAGCATGCAACAAGAAGAAATGTGACACAAAACAACACTTGAACTGAAACAGGCTGTTTTACACCAGTTTAGGACCACATGCCTTTAAAAAGCCAAATCTGTGCAAAAATGTGGATTCATTTCATTTTCTGTCAGGTGGTCACTGCCATGATGTTCTGATGGCAAAGGCAAAAAGACTTTCCCTTGTTGAACGTGGTCGGGTTGTTGAAATGCATAGGCAGAGTCTCTCGCAGCACGCCATCGCTGCTGAGGTGGGACGCAGTAAGAAAGTCATTTGGAATTTCTTAAATCTTAAATAAATTCTTAAATGATCCTGAGGGTTATGGAACAAAAAAGTCAAGTGGAAGACCCAAAGAAACGTCTCCAGCACTGAGCTGCAGGATCCACTTGGCTGTCCATCAACACACTGGACGATCCTCGACCCAAATTAAGGCTGTTACTGGTGGCGACTGCAGCCCCATAACCACCAGACGGCATCTGAGACTGAAGGGCTTCAAAAACAAAACACGTCTTCAAAGGCCTCGTCGCCTTGGACACAACAGAACTGACCGTTTGGACCAAACATGGGACGTTGAAAAGTGGAAGAAAGTTTTATTCTCTGATGAGAACAAATGTAACCTTGATGGTTTCCAACATTACTGCCATGACAAGTAGATCCCACCTGAGATGTTTTCTACACCCCACAGTGGAGGGGGCACCATAATGCTCTGGGGTCTTTTTCCTTTAGTGCAGGGGTGTCCAAACTCTGGCCCGCAGGCCAACTGCGGCCTGCGATCCACTTTTAATTGGCCCGCAAGTAATTTTATAAATAGAATAGAATATGGCCGCACTTCAACTTTTGCCTGAGTGTATTGCACTTCTTATTTTTAACACCAGGGGGAGCTGCTGTTGATCAAGGCAGTTGCTCCACCAAAAAGGACAATCACAGAAGAAATTTACCCCAAGTTATTAAACATGGCAGAACCAAAGAAGCGAAAAGTAGAAAGTGAGTGCAGAAAATTTCAGACATGGTGGGAGAGTGAATTCTTCAAAGAATTCAAGGAGAAGTGTCTGTTTGATCTGCACTGAGACTGTGGCAGTTATGAAAGAAGATAATGTACGACGTCATTATGAAACCAAACATCAGGCCTGTGCAGCCGACACTGGTGCTGAGCCAGAGCAGGAAGTAAAGCAAAGGGTAGCTCTCCTGCAGGGTCAGCAACTGTATTTATTTCGTGCTCAAAAGGTCCAGGAAAAGGCTCCGATAGCCAGCTATGAAGTCGCCCAACTCATCGCGAGACATGGCGAGCCTTTTTCAGATGGAGACCTCATAAAACACGGCCTCGTTAAAGTCACTGAAATAATGTGGAAAAAGTGCAGAACTTCAACAACGTCAGCGTGTCCAGAAATCCAGTCGTGCGACGCACTGAAGACTCGTCAGCCAACATTAAACTGCACCTGTCTGATAAAGCTGTGCTTTTGATTTTGACTCCATCGCAGGCGATGAGAGCACCGACGCCACAGACGCCGCACAGCTGCTAATCTAATTTTTTTTGCGGGGAGTGGACGAGAGCACGAGCGCTTTAAAAATATATCCCACAGTACCCATGTGTTAATGTGCACATGCTTCAAATATCAATAATGCGCATCTTTCTGTCACTACCCTGCTTTTGAGCACCACTTTCTTATGTGCGTTTTTCTTGTTAACACACAGAGCACACCGCTGTGCACGGCGCACGCACATGCAGTCAGCTGATCTCATCTGACGCAGATCTGCTCCTTGATCAAGTGACATCACCAGAATAATTTACTAAAATGATGCACTCCTGTTATTAAGCCCAGTTCAGTCTGTTAATGTTGATAAAGGTTTCAAACAGATGTTAACAGCTGTGTTGCTGAGCCTAATAACTTAAATAACAAGCTTGAAATGTACCCGTCACATCTTTGTTTTTTCTCTGTGCTGTAAATCTTCTAAGAATAAATCCGAGGCTGTTGTGAGAACGAGCTACCAAAGCTTTGTCTGAATAAATCAATAAAGATCCATTTATGGAAAGCTGTGATGAAGGCAGTTTTGTCTTTAATTATATTCAACAATATAACATATTCGACCACTTCTAAGTGATTTTTCTAACTTTAATACACTAAAGTTAAGGTTATATTCCTAATTTCTAGTAAGTGGCCCCGCCCCTCCTATATTTTTATGTATGTGGCCCTCAGTGAAAAAAGTTTGGACACCCCTGCTTTAGTGGAACAACGGAGCTTCAGGAGATAAACGGCCGATGGCTGTGTGCAGATGTTGCAGAGAACATCCCTCATTGCTGAGAGCCCTCGTCTGTGTGGTAACCACTGGGTTTTTCAGTAGGATAACGTTTCAGTACACAATGCAGGACAAAGGACTTCTTCCAGGAGAAAAACATCACTCTTCTGGACCATTCTGCGTGTTTCCCTGATCTAAATCCAACTGAAAACCTTTGGGGATGGATGGCAAGGGAAGTTTACAGAAATGGAGAACAGCTTCAGACAGTAGATGTCCTTCATGCGGCCGTCTTCACCACTTGGAGAAATGTTCCCACTCACCTCATGGAAACGCTGGCATAAAGCATGCTGCAACGAGTCTTTGAAGTGATCAACAATAAGAGTGGAGCTCCTCATTACTGACTTCATATTTGGGTTTACCTTTTTTGAGGTGTGGTCCTAAACTTTTGATGAGCTGTAAAACAGCCTGTTTCAGTTTAAGCGTTGTTTTGTGTCACATTTCTTCTTGTTGCATGTTGAAGCTCTACTTGGAACCTTCTTAAGCTCCAGCATGCAAAATATGATTTTTGCTCATTCTAAACTGGTTTTAAACTTTTGATCTGTATTGGGTCAAAGAATAAAAACAGATACTGAAGACCTCTGACCTCCTCTCTGCTGCCTCCTACAGGTAAAAAAGATCCTTGAAACGAGGCAGGACCGAGTGGTTCTTAGTGACCTGGACCCGATGAGCGAATACTGCGTCCAAGTCCAGATCATCTATAACATGAACCCCAGACCGGGCGAGTACAGCGACGTCGTCTGTGAGCGCACCGGTGACGGTAGGCACCGCCGTCACACAGCCGTCACAATCGCTGAAGGTGTCGCTGATGGGCTCACCTGCTGCTGTGTGGTTTTCTTACAGTGGATGCAGCTCCGTGGGTGGTGGCCGTGGTGACGTTTGTGGTCATGGCCACGGTGGTGGCTCTGGTGGTGACTCTGGTGGTCTACTGGAAACAAATCTCCAAGTTCCTGTGCCCAGAAGTCGTGCTGCCGCCACACTTTGAAGAGGTGTGTGTCCTGCCCCCTCCGTCTCTGCTGCCTTTCAACCCCTTCATCTACCCAGTCTCGCTGCCCTCTGAGCACTGTGACCAGGTCAGCATCGTAGCAGACCACAGGACTGAGGAGGAGGAGGAAGGAGGGTGCAGCACAACCTGATACCTCACAGGATGGGGGCTAGGAGGAGCAGGAGGAGGTGGGATGCACTTTAAAGACTCTGAGAATCGGCCTCTGACTGTGAGGTTTTAGAGCTGTGAACTCTGCAGCAGTGAAGTGATGAAGACGAGCAAGAACAGGTGAAGCTGGCCCAGGTCACGCTGCAATGCATTGTGGGAGCACGCCACCGTTTTAGCAGGTAGCGAATCAAAACAAACACACTGTGTTGGAAGGAAGATTGCTATGAACCATACTTCAAAGCAGCTCAAAAGAAAAAGGACGTTATGGAGGAAGATTGCATTGGAAGTGTGGACCCGTATGAAACACAGCTGAAACCCTGAACCGCTATTGACTTAGCTTAGCCTGATCTATTATCGTTCCTTGTCTGTGGAGTCACCGCGTACACGGCGAACCAATTTTGCCATTATAAATCTCTGGAGGCGCACATCCACCAAGGATCGGGTACAAGATTTGGCAATTATTAGACTCCACGTTGTCAATACGCCGTCATTCAAACAAAGGTAAGTCAGCTCGAGTACTGCGAGTGAAATGCGTTTGATTTCCCCGAACATTCAAAGTAGTGCAGCATAAATTCATTCATGAGGGGAAAGTAGAGTGAGAACATGTGGAGGCTGTTAGAGGGAAAACACAGTGCGTTCACACTGAGTAAAGTATTCTGATTGTATATTTTACAGTTTTGTACTGTCGTTCTAAAATATCATTAAATTTACATAAGTAGACTGATTTTACATGTCAAAGGTAAAATAACATCACGAACCGTATTTTTATGCGGGAGTTATTTTCTGTTATTTTACGGTTGTATTTTGGCGCCCCGGCTGCCGGAATATTACAGGTTTTTTTTAACAGTGCACCCTACTTGAAAATGGTAAAGTCCTTATCACGTTAGAGTGCGCACTTCCAATTTAAATAGTGCTCTTCAAACACTTTCAGATAAGACCCTTCTCAAAGTCTAAAAAATTCAGGAGCCTAATTTTCCATGAAGTGTTATTTTTTAATTATTCAATAAATAATGTTTGATTAAAACCTAACTATGAATGTGTTTCAGGGAACGCTGAGGACTACTGCGCTGTTTGCTCCATGTTAGATGCTGACGCTGACCGCAGCAGAATATCAAGCATTATATAATACAGCGGTCTCCAACCTTTTTTACGCCACGGACCGGTTTATGCCCGACAATATTTTCATGGACCGGCCTTTAAGGTGTCACGGATAAATACAACCAAATAAAACTAGTACCGGTACAGAAAAAAAGAAGATTTATTCATAACACACGTGAAAAGCCCCAGGAAAACCGAGTAAACGATAAAAAC
Organism: Rhamphochromis longiceps; assembly: GCF_057381845.1. Taxonomy (NCBI): domain Eukaryota; kingdom Metazoa; phylum Chordata; class Actinopteri; order Cichliformes; family Cichlidae; genus Rhamphochromis; species Rhamphochromis longiceps. The sequence continues at coordinate 39,498,760 of NC_140572.1, forward strand.
GATAACAAAATAACGCTGAAAACCGATAAAAAGGCCGAAAACCAGACATTTCACACCTGAGCCTCAACTCTCGCGGCCTGGTACCGGTCCGAGGCCCGGGGGTTGGGGACTGCTGATATAATATGTAATGAGGAGGGGGCTCAGCTGTTCATATGGCTCGAATACAAAGACGACTCCTCAGCCAGGCCTCATTTCAAAGCCCTGTAGCGCCACCCTGAGGCCCCAGTGCTACCTGTACACGGGCCGTTGAGGCCAGCAGGAGGCGCTCCAGTTGAACTTGTTTTCCCATCAGTCACTGCGTGGACGCACACTTCAGCTGCATTTATGAATCATTTGAACCCTCCTTTATTTATTTTGTGCATCTCGATGATGTTTTGTTCTGCTGGGCTGTTCTTTTGGTCCGGCTCTCAGACTAAAGGTCAGCTGTCACATCACATGTTTTTTTACAGGCTACTGACAAAAAAAACAAACACTTTTAACCACATCCTCGCTGAAAACACAGAAATGCAGAACTTCAGCAGCACAGGAAGTTTTTTTTAGTCGTTTATTTATCCAGGTAAAAAAATCTCATTTCCAACAGAGTCCTGGGGCCTGTTCTTCGTACCTCGCTAAGTAAGTTAGCTGGATGAGATTGTTGACGATTTCGCGTGATCCTGGATCGTTCGGTTCCCCGAAGCTCATCCGGGACTTGCTGTCATAGCAACAGAGCCGTAAGCGTAAACCTGCTCGGGAGCAGGTTTACTTTATGTAAACAGGATTAGATCGCGGCCACGCAGGTATGTCCGCTTCATTCATACGAAAGCAACAGCGATATTCCACCACTGTTTCACCATAAATAAATATTATCAATGTAACTAAAGATAATGCAGCACTTGATCCTTTTATTGATGTCACACAGATACACTCTAAAAAAAGATCTGCTGGCTTAACGTAAAAAAATTAAGGTAACAATTTGCATGGATCTTTTTAAGTTACTTCAGCTTAGCCACTATAGCGTAAATGCCACAAGAGTTCTTTAGTTAGGCAAACTCTATTCCTTACGTACAAACAACATGATTTGCTTTGTCCTCTACAAGCTTAATTAAGTTGAACCAACTTAATTTTAATTGTTTAAAAATTACTCCATTTAGTTATTAAAACTTATTTTTTTACTTTTATTCTACTCAGAAATATCCATGCAAATTGTTACCTTAATTTTTTTGAGTACTAATAACTTACAATAACTTATAACTTACAATTATACAATAAATTACGCATTGAAATTCCAGTTTTATGATCAAACTGTTTATTAGAACACCAGTCCACCATTCCAGACTCATTGACATTTCAATAGCAGACAAAATTGTTGCCTCCATAAAATAAATGACATAAAACACCCCTGTAAATCTGTCTCAAAAAGACTGAACATTTTGACAGTCATGCTCTGATTCAAGTTTGTTTGTGTTAAAGTGATAGTTTAGGTTTTTTTAAGTATGAAGTACATTGTGAGTGTATTACACACAGTAGACAGCAGTCAGCACATTCCTGCCACCGACACGCACGATAGGCTCAGTTTGTTTGTGTGACTTTGGTAAATCTGAACTAACCCGAACTAACACCAAAGTCACCAAATAACACAATTACACTTACTGATCAAGGCAGCAGGAGACCAGCAACTCCTGTGTGCTGTCAGGTAAAATTGCTGTTTTTGTCCATGGACGCTGGTGGGCCAGAGCGATTGAAACAACAAGCAGTAGAACTTCTCTTTCCTCACAGAAAAGGCTGTCTGATAGCAAAATAAAGCAGTAAACATATTCTTGATATAATGTACATTTAAACTGACATCAGTTTTATTAGGATGGAGGTTCATCTTGCATGCCGGTGGCCCCGTCTGCTTCTCCGTAGGTGGAGCTTACTGACTGCCATCTACTGTGTGTAATACACTCACTATACATATGTACCTCATACAGCCTCACTTCAAAAGACCCGAGCTATCCTTTTAAAGTGCATTATTTTGAACTAGGTGTACTTAATGCTCAACGCTCAACTTTACACCTACTGCCTACTGTACAGTATGTAACACAACACATTGCAAACAACAGTGGAACATTTCCCATTTAATTTGAGGATAGCCTCACTCTTCACATTTTTTTAGTACAACAGTTTACTTTTTAGTGACATTACCTTAGGACTGGCTTTCAGATCATCCAGCTCGAGGAATATCTTTTGAAACACTTCAAAAGTGTTTTTCAGTTCTTTTGGGTAGCTGAGGTTGAGTGCATATATCAGCCCCATTAGCAAGGCACAGGCTCTGGGTACATCCAGGTCTGCTAGGACTTCTGTTCCTTCAAGTATGATCCTTGCGTTGGCTGGATCAGACGTTGTGGCACCTCTGGTTACAATCTTCATCACTTCATTGGTAATATCCCCGCCACCATCCTGGTAGGTCAGAATCAATATAAATGTTTTAAGTAATCATACTTATACATGAGAGTAACACAAAATAGGGCTGCAACTAACAATTTTCTCGATTATCTGATTAGTTGTTTGGTCCAGAAAATGTCAGAAAATGGTGAAAAATGTCAATGTTTCTCAGAGCCCAATATGATGACCTCAAATGTCAAACATATTCAGTTTGCTGTCATAGAGGAGTAAAGAAACCAGAAACCATTCACATTTATGAAGCTGAAACCAGAGAATTTGGACTTCTTTTTCTAAAATAATTACTCAAACCGATCAATCAATTATCAAAATAGTTGCCGATTAATTAAGATAAGATAAGATAAGATAACCTTTATTAGTCCCACACGTGGGAAATTTGTTTTGTCACAGCAGGAGTGGACAGTGCAAAAGTTATGAGGCAAAAATTAGAATACAATAAGAATAAATACAGTACACAACTGTACAGAATAGAATAAAATAAAATACTATATACAGTAGAATAAAATAAATATACAATAAGATAAAAATAGAATACAAATACTATATACAACTGAGTAAAAATTTAGAAATCAATTAATAATAGATTAGATCGTAGCTCTAATACAAAGTATAGTCATGTCTGATTTACCTGCTCTTTGAAGAGATCCTCCTCCTTTTCCCTGAGATACACCACTAAGCCACGGATAGCGACCTCTCGCCTTCTCTCCACAGAATCATCCTGTGAATAAGAAAAAGAATGTCGAACTGCTCTTCGAGGAGGATGGGTTTTTGATAATTACATCAAAAAAAAAAAAAAAAAGATTGACTTTATATGGCCTGAACTGTACCAATTATAGATTTCCAGTGATAATCAAAATAATGAATTGATCATTTTAAAGAGCCATTTCTCTGAAATGATCAATTCATGAACTTGAAAAATCCAGGTAACAAATAGAAAAACTGCAAAATCTTGCAAATTACTCTGCCAATCATGATCCACATCACCTATAATTTGTTTTATTATTAAGTATTTATAGTTTTAATTGATATTTGTGCCTCAAGCTCTAAACAATAATTTGACATAGTTGAGTTGTAAACAGCTACCTTTTAAGACTCAATATCACCTATTGGAAAAAAAAAAACTACATTTCATTCATTCATACCTCTAGCAGCATGTTCTGGATGCGCCGAATGCGCATTTTTGCAGCCCCTCCTCTTGAGGACAGCAAGGACATTATTTTCTGAGAGTACTGGTCCAGCTTTGCCATGAATGTTGTTTCCAGGTTAACAGTGGTGATCCTTCTGAATTCTTGGTTTATCTGTATAAAAAAAAAAGGCACAAATAGGCACAACATGTTAATGTATACAATTTACTTTAAAAGAATACATACTGCAAATTATCTTATGGAAAAATATTTACCTGAACTGCATCAAAAAGAGCAGGCCATCTTTCTTTCAGGTCATTGATTTTTGGTGCTTGATTGACAACTTCCTGCCTGCGAATGGAGAATGTCTTTCTTGGTGTTTCAAATTTGCAAATTTTACAGATCCACTTCATTTTAAAAACAAACAGTTTAAATTACTTTAACTTGGGTGATTCAGAAGGCTGTAGTACAAACAACTTGTGCTACATCAGCATTACAGTAAATTTTAATTCATTGTTTTTGAATATTCAAGATGAAAAACAAGAAAAATGCTTGTAAACTACTGCAAAGAAATGGGCAAATTACACGCAATCAATATTCACGCTTTTTTAACTATAGTCTTTAGTCTAATCATTATCTCACAGGAAATCCTTATGACATTAAAAGTTAAAACTATGTATATTATTTTTAGTGTTGAGTTTCTCCTAAAAGTTGCTTTATGTTTCCAAATCAAAGATATTTTTTCTTAAGTGATACAACTGCACTTATGTATCTGCAGTTAACACCCAAAAGAGCAATATTATATTTTATGTGCTAATGCACATTCAATGTAATGTCATTAAAACAACTAGTTTATGAATGTTACTTAAGATCTTTCGTGTGGCGTTTCTACAACATGGCGTTCGCTTCCTCGCCCGCGTTTTTTGACTGAACTTTGACACAGGCTGTTCTTCAGCTAGGGCTCAATTAACAAACTTCAATCTCACATAAAAATAACTCTAGGACTTAAACATCAAAATGCATCGATGTTAAACCGAATGTATACTCAGTAACCTACATTTGTTTAGTCATGAATGTAAAATGGCCCAGCCTTTTGCTGGTCAAACCTTCATCAACGCTGCAACGATTTCAAAGTAGAAAGAAGAAAAACATGTATTACCCTGTCTTTGCAGAGTTAAAAACTACGGCTACAGAAGCTCAGTGTCAATTAACACCATTTGGCTGCCACCGTAAAACAAAACTTAACAAAGACTAATGTTACGGTCGAATTACTTCACAAGTTAGCCAGAAGTGTAACGTTACTAGCTTATCACCACCACTCGCCGAGGAAGAGTTTAGTGTTGTGTAAAAATAGATTTCTTGCAGTGCGTCTTGATAGAGTTAAAGTTAGAGTTATTAGCTGCTGTGAATAAAACAAGGCAAAAAATTGTACTCACCACAAAGCTTTAACGTTTGATAATGTTCCGTACAAAATGGCGTTTCTCCGCTTTCTCTCTTTCCCTCCGTTTCTTTCGATCAGTGGTCTGAGAGCACAACATGTCCGGGCAAGTCAGCCTTGTACTCAGCTTTTAAAGGATGCTTACGAGATTTTTAAGTTGTATTAACTGAATACACTTTCATGTTAAGTTAACACAGAAATGTCTGTTCAAAATCGATATATTACTGAGCTAAGACTGTTTTCTTTATTTTCATTTCGACCAACTCATTAAATTAAGTTATCAACTGATTACAATGTGTACATGCAACAAACTTAATTTTTTATGCAGAAAAAGCTATTGATTTTAAGCTTTACTTACTAAACCCATGAATCGTTTTTTAGAGTGTACATACAGGTCATTCCCTAAAAAAGGGAAATGTACTATTAACATTCTATTACATGTATGTGATTATTACAGATGTAATTCATATTTCAGAGTAGTAATTGTAAATTACTTCGTGTAATCAAGATGAGAGACCACGGCTATAAAAGCGAAGGTGGATTTGGGAAGCCTGTCGCAGCCATGTCCTGTCCGTATACGCGAGCCACCCATTGCGGAAGGTGCAAGATTGATAAGGAGAATTTCCAGAATTCAGCGTATATTGCGGGACAGACAGGATCCTTTAGCTCAGCGCGACAGTGTGCTCATTGAGAGATATCGATTTTCCCGTGAGGGTATTATTTACTTAACCAACTTGTTGACGAGGGGGTGCAGGACCACCACCTGTCTTTTTTTTTTTGCTCTGCCCTTTTCTTGGTTGCTGTTATAAACAAACAAACAGATTATTCCAGGGTCTCTTTCCAAGAGACGAAAAGCAATATAAGTGATCAATATTACCATTCTGTAGAATATTCTTATATTTCACTTTTACTTGTTCCCATGTTCTAGTGGGTCCTGTTGTGGCTCTAATGTGAAAGGGGATATAATATAACATATTATAATATAATATAATGTAATATAATATTGGATAATATGGTGTGATATGATAAATCTACCCTACTGCCTACTGGTGTTGGCCAGAGGGGCCGATGGCGCAATATGGCAGCCTGGCTTCTGTCAGTCTGCCCCAGGGCAGCTGTGGCTACAACTGTAGCTGCCTCCACCAGTGTGTGAATGTGAGAGTGAATGAATAGTGGCATTGTAAAGCGCTTTGGATGCCTTGAAAAGCGCTATATAAATCCACTCCATTATTATTGTTATTATTGAATTACTTACGAGTTTAATTTGTCAGCAACTTTCTGCCAGCCCTCTCTCCTTGCTTTTGCAGCCTTTGCAGTGTTCCCTTGCGTTTTAATTAAACTCTGAAACTCCTGAAATCCCTCACTCAAGAGTTCTTGCTCTGCTGCCGGAAAATACCGAGCGCGCTCCTTCGACATTTTCGCCGACCAATCAAAGGGTTGCCGATCAATGTTTCTACTATCGATGCGTAGCCCCTGTTGGGCCACCCAGTGATCTCACATTACTTCATCCAGCTGTACTAATCGTCAACAACAGGTGTGTTCGGGGAACCGGAATAGCGAGCTCAGAGTTAGCGCGATGATTTGGTCTTGGATGTTTCATTTGATCTTGGATGTAGTAAGCGACGTACGAAGCACAGGGCCCGGGGCCCTGTTTCAGGAAGCCGGTTTAGTGCAAACTCTGAGTAAGTACACCCTGAGTTAACGAAAACTCTGGGTTTTCGGTTTCACAAAGCGAGTTTAGATTAATTCTGAGTGAGTTACTATGACAACACACTCCGTGAAGCTAACCTGCCCCCTAGCAGGTTTACTTCAACTAACCCTGACTTTCTCCGCCTCTTTGTCGGAAACCTGACTGTAGGAAGTGTCAGAGATGGCGTGTCCCTTCCTTGAAGAGCCAGTAGATGTTGAAGCCCAAATTCTCCGCAGAGCTCTCCGCCGGGAGAGAGTGATTAGAGCGCGTTCGGACATTTTATCATTTCCTGATGATTTCCTGTGTGAACGTTACCGTTTTTCAGCACAATCTATAATTTATTTGAATAACATCCTCAGGCCTAATATTGCTCATGTGACACATCGCGGACATCCTCTCAGTTCTGTACATATTATTTGTATCGCACTTCGGTTTTTTGCAAACGGGAGCTTTCTGTATAATATTGGTGACGCTGAGCACGTTTCCAAGGCTACCGTCTGTCGGGCAGTCAGGAATGTTACAGTTGCACTGAAACGTCTCCTGTACTCGTTTGTGGTGTTCCCCGGTCATAGACCCACAAGATTTATCAAAGAGGGATGCCACAAAATTGCAGGTATCAGGATGAACAGAACTTAATTCATGATGTGGTGATACTTGAACTACTACTTAAATTTTACATTTATTCTCACGGTTCCCAGGCGTGATTGGCTGTACAGATGGCACTCACATTCCAATCATTGCTCCTTCAGTAAATGAAGGAGACTATGTGAACAGGAAGTCTTTCCACAGCATTAATGTGCAGGTACATAGTTCCCTGTAGCATTTCAAACTAACAAATTATTTCATTATAGTAATGGATGCTAATTTGTGTTCTCTGCACTGTGAAGATCATATGTGATGCTGCCAACATTATCACAAATGTGGAAGCCAACTGCTCAGCCTCTGTGAGTGGTGGTGGTGGAGGACCCCCACCTGTTTTTCGGGCCTCCGCTTTTTTTCTGTTGGCTATAACGGGTCACATTTGAGCATACAGAGTAAATATGTACTTGTAATGTGCTCAGATAATTTCAATAAGTGCTTACAGAGGGGAAATTAATGTAGCCTCTAACTGCAATTGATTTACATGGGACAAACAGACCAAGCACTATGGCTCATAATACAATTACACCTTACCTGTTTGGACTATATTTTTATATTTCATTTTTACTTGCTGCCAGGAACGTTTGGGGCCTGTTGGGTTGCACCTGCGCTCACATCACATCACAAAATAAAATATAATAAAATAACGTGTTAAATGGGTGGAAATCCCTCGATCAATGTTTAAATTAACACTCACGCATTGACTCTGTCGGCTATGTTTTGCCATGCATGCTCCCTTTCTTTTGCAGCTGAGGCTGTGTTACTTTTTTTCCTCAAAATTTGCATGTTATCAGCATATGCTGCCATCAGAATTTCGGCCTCAAGCGCTGTAAGATACATTGACCGCGCCTTCTTTCCCTCCGTCTCCATGGTGACTCGCTTAATCTGTGCTCCACTAATCAGGGCTTTATGTATCCTCGTGCGCGCGCTTAATTTGGGGTTAAAGCAACTCCGCGTTGACTGAACTAATTGTTATCAGCCTTTCTGAAACCGAATATTCCGAGTTGGACAGTTCGGGGTTACTCAACCCTGAGTATCGTTTTTCACTCTGAGTTTTCTAAACCGGCTTTCTGAAATAGGGCCCTGGTGTTATGAAGGAAGAAAGGCTCAGAGTTTTAAGTCGTTGCCATCACGGGCTCATCTGATTAGAATGAGAATAAGCAGTCATCAATCCTTTATAGGGTTCTCCTTTTATTCTCAGAATCAGTAAGCAAAGACACACATGGAGTGCTAACGCTGAAAGGAAATAAAGTGTGATTTAAGTCACTCAATAACTCAAAATAACACATGAACTCAGGAGACTCCAACAGAAACTCACCTCAGCTGCTGCCCCATGTGTGAGCGAAGAGTGAGCTGTAGGTGAGTGCAATCAAGGGCAAACACCACACCCAATCAAAGGTGAGGAAAAGAAACAAGGTGCATGTGATGAAGTGAGTGTGCTGAAAGGTGAGTCTTTACAACACCTGGCATCACGTCAAATATACACGTACCACATAAACACATAACATTTAAAACAAATACAATATTTCATACAAACATCTGAAAAATATACAATAACAGATCCTTAAGAGCGACATTAAAAACAATCACACTGAGTAAAAGAGTTGTTCTCTCGTTCCTTTAAGATGGAGGCAGAGCCTTCAGTTCTCAGGCCCCTCTTCTGTGGAGCCAGCTTCCAGTTTGGATCCAGGAGACAGACACTATCTCTACTTTCAAGATTAGGCTTCAAACTTTCCTCTTTGCTAAAGCATATAGTTAGGGCTGGACCAGGTGACCCTGAATCCTCCCTTAGTTATGCTGCAATAGACGTAGGCTGCCGGGGATTCCCATGATGCACTGGGTGTTTCTTCTTCACTCTCTTAAACAAAGTCTATTTTAGTTTCATGATCTGTAATGAAATGATCTAAATCATTTATAAAACAAACTGACCTCTACACCTGATCTTAAAACCTATTTTGTCACATCTAAGTTGTAATTGGAACATGAGATGAAAATGCAAAGTTTTCTTTTCTTCACTGTTACTTGTGTTGTTGCAGGATGGGGTTAAAATCATATTTTCCTGGGTATGAGCTCCTGATCCCTCAGCTCCCTGTATGAAGTGGTTTAGTGGTGTTCTTCTCACAGGCATCTGTGTCACCTTCCCTGGAGCTGCTGGTTTAATCTTTTAAACTTGTAGGTCCTGAAACAATCTTTGCTTTCCAGTAAAATTCCTTTTGTGTCTCGTTTGTCCTGAAAAGTTTATCTGGCTGTGTTTCCTACTGACGTTGGAACTGTGACAGTTTCAGTATGGCTGTTGAGGACAGCGTGCATACTAGGGCTGCCACGACTAGTCACGATTAGTCGACTAGTCACGACTAGTCGACTAGTCACGATTAGTCGACTAGTCACGACTAGTCGACTATCAAAATGGTCGACGACTGATTTAATAGTCGACGCGTCGTTTGAAGCTTTGTAAGATCACAAAAGACGCAGGAATAAGTAGCAGGATTTAAGAGTGTAATAACGGACTGAAACAGAAGATGGCAGCACTGCATGTACAAGGATGCCAGCTGCCGTTAAACCCCGAAGAAGAAGAAGAAGAAGTAGCTGTGTCCGGTATCATAGCTTTTTTTTATCGGAGCATTTTTTTCTTTTTTTGCCGATGCCCGTGATGCCGCCCCGGGCAAACCGCCCGTGTCGCCCGTATCTAAAACCGCTGCTGTTTCTGTGTTCTGTTGCTTCCTGTGTACTCCACTCTGTCATACTGTAGATTTGATTCATCGTTTACAGGTGAAGCTGTCATTAAAATCATTGAATGAGATCAATGAATCAGTGATCAGGATCCAGTGGATGGATACGATTCAGCCTGTGGTTGTGATGTAAATAAAAGTGACGTGAATAAATCTGTGATCTCTGATCAGTTTGTTTAAGGATCACATTTTCATACAGAGGGATTTATTTTGGCTTCACAGACGCTGAAGCTTCAAACATGTCAGCAGGCTGGTGGTTATTATGGGATGGCATCCTCTCCTGCTGGGTGAGCAGAGTCTGTTCATTTTCATTACAGTCCAGGGTCATGGTGTGGGCGGAGCCTATCACAGGTCTCATAGGGTGAGAGATGGGTACACCTGTACAGGTTTCGATCCATCACAGAGCTCTGTGTGCCTGAGTCAGACATTTGAACTTTATACAGCTTTAGGTTGTGTTTTAGTTTCAGCTGCTGAAAAAGAATCTTAGCTTATCTTGTGTTATGTTGAAGGAAAACTGAATCTCTCTCCGTAGACTCTAACACCTCAGAGTGATCTATCAGTGAGTCTGCAGATATGAACAAAAGCAGACTCAGAGCCTACCATATCGCCTCTTATCATCGCTTTAATGACGTTTCCATCTGCTATCTCACCTGCTGACACGTCTGAACCTTCACCGACACCCACAGCTGGACTCTGAACATCTGGCTGCCTAAAAAGAAGAAAACCATCCACACAAAGATTAGGAGCTGGAAAGTGATCGGGGTGAGTTTACTGCTCTGTGTGTAGCTGTTCAGTGTTGAATGTTCACGGATGAACCTCCTCAGGAGGAGAGTGAAGGAGTCGTCCTGCATCAGTATCTGTTCAGTTAGGTCCATATATATATGGACACTGACAAGTTTTGTGTTGTGACCTGTTTACTGAGTCATATTCCAGTTATAGTTATATAATAGACGTGGATATGATGGTTAGACTCTCAGCTTTCGATCGAGGGTAACCACGTTCAGACTGGGTGAAGGGTTTAGGATTTTCAGCTCCTTAACGTGTGCAACCCTCTTCTTAAGTGGGCCAGGAGGACCCAGTGCTCTTACGTTGAAGTTCTTCCGCTTCCTGTCTCGCTGCTATCCGGTTGTTCAGTGATGACGCGACGAATCCTACTTCCGGGTCTAAAGTAGTCTGCGTTTAATATGGCTTTTGTGTTGTTAACATGTTTAATGTTTTGTATTTCCTTCTATTTAATCTCAAAAAGCTCCTAAAACAGTCAGTGATCACTGTTGACCTCCCTCGGCTTTTATTACCGCTAATCATTTATTTAAGCTCAGTTTTTAAAACCTTAGGATGTAACTGCAGCCCAGCCCATGCAGCAGTATATGAATGACTAACCTCGTATTGTGGATGGATTATCTCAGTTGTTCTCCTGGCTGAAGTTTGGTCCTTTTACAGCACCCTGCCATGCGATTACATTTGTTCCTGACCACCGAGAACACTCACGTTAACTTTTATCGAGTGGAAAAAAAGTTAGCTTGTTTATATTATGCTAACATAGCTGTGTCGCTAGCAGTCACATAGCACATCATTATATACCAGCTAGCCCAACTTCAGTAACCCTACAAACGTCACTGCTGTTTAGTTTCCTGTCTTCATTTATGCTGGAAGTGATAGCAGAGCTGTACGTTTGAATTTGTTTCCAAAACCCCGCAGTCAGGACATGCTATATTGTATTTAGATAGAAGCTAGCGAGCTAACTTCCTGCTAACTTCTAACTCCGTTAAATGTACAGCCGAAGTACAGCGGAGGGGTGTGGTTTGTGGCTGTGCTGTGGGAGGGATGGGTGGAGCAGGTGGCTGGGGGAGGAGTCCCACTGGCGAGAGGGGCAGCCCTGGCATGTGTTAGTAATTACTCCCTCTGCATATTTACACAGATAAGGAGGCAGATGAATTGTGGCAGCTCATTATGCTCTGATTCAGCAACAACGCCCGCCTTACCGGCTGCACATCAGCTCACCTCTCTGCTGGTCCACCGCCGTGGTGAAGGTGCACTTCCAGGCAGACGGCTCATGGTTGTTTAGTTCTCTGGTGTTGAGCTTCACCTCTATGCAGTACTCCGCCCCTTTCTTTAAGTTTTCAAGGGTAAAACTTTTATTTTCTGTTTCCAGCGTCTGCAAGTCAAAGAAGGAGGAAACGTGTCATTAAAATCACATCTGGGATTTGTCCACGACCCACTGGTGTGATCCTCAGCATCGTTTTCTCCTCTGACCTCTACGCGGCCATGAAGACACCTTTGGAGGCCTGACCAGGTGTGCAACACCTGCTCTGACAGGTGACTCTCAAAGTCAAAGTCTCCTCATGTCAATCAACCCGACACCTGCTTTTAGGCAGAAGCCTGCTGTGATTGCAAGGGCGTAGATTTGGTTGTGGCATTGGTGGGGACGGATGATTCAACCACCGACCCCTGCCCTGTTTCTTTTTCCCCCCTTTTTGTCTTTGCTTCTTGATAAAAGGAGAAATATACTTGCCTACATAAGCTATCTCTTTACATCAGCACTAAGGGAACACTGAATGACCTGCTGGGTTTTGTCCATAAAACTACTCACGAAAGATGACCACAGAGTAAAAGATCTCTCAGCAAAATTCTGCAACATTTTAGGCACTATTGCCCCGATCAAATCAGTGAGCTGGGATCTTTTCTTCTAAACATGAACTACTGTTACCAGTTGGTGTTGGCACAAAACCTTCGTCCTTCTGTTAGAAAGCGGAAGATAAAGAGGAACTTCATCTTTCAGCACAGCAATGACCCAAAGCACACATCCAGAACAACAACAGAATGGATTCACCGGAATAAGGCTGAGGCTTTGGAAGAGACCGGACAGAGTCCAGACCTGAATTCCAACATCTGTCGGCTGATCTGAAGAGGGCTGTGCACAGGAGATGTCCTCGCAATCTGTCCGATTTGGACGTTTTTTTTGCAAAGAAGAGTGAGCAAATATTTCCACATCAAGATGTGCCATGCTGATAGGTTCCTACCCAAAAAGACTGATTAGAGTGATAAAAGGCAAAGGTGCTGCAACAAGGTATTAGTTTAAGGGTGTGCATATTTGTGCAACCAGGTTATTTTAAGCCAAATCTGCACCTTTGTGTGATTGGCTGCATTTCCATTTTTATATCGTATATGTACTATATGTGTTTTACAGCCGCGCCTGGACACCAGTCAGCGACCGCTGGCTCAGGGACAGGATGGTCTGTAGGCCCATGTGACTGAAGCCTCAAACAGGTTTAAAGGAACTCTAGAATGAAGATACCAGCTGAGGTCTAAATCTGCACGCTGATGTTGGGATGAAATGGATGTCTTACCTGGATTTCTCCATCGGTTCCGATCCGAAATGAGACTCTGAAGCCGTTATAATGCTGGATACTGGGAAAGTTTGGCAGGTCATCGGGCCAAGGCAGTGAAATGTTGATCTGGATGTAGTTTTCATATCCGACCAGTGAGACCTCTGGAGGACCTAATTTAGCTTGTAAACAGAAGAAAACACGCGGTCACCTTTTGGTAAAGATTCAACCAGTCCAGAGATTTTAGTTCAATCAAAGCCTGATCTGGATTATGGGACACACTTAAATCCAAATGCACCAGTGTGAAACCCAGAAGACGCTCATGCTGACGTACTTTCTTTGTAAGGGACAAACACAATTATTTTGGACCTCGGAGACCAGGTTTGGTTGAAGAACGCTTTGACGTGCAGGTAATAATGAAAGTTCCACTCTGGTAGCATCAGCGGCATCGATGTTCCAGATGTTTGGTTGCATTGGGGCTGCGTTGGTATGTTGCATTGCTGTTTCCACTTCTTTCTATTATCACTGAACAACGACAAACAGAACATTTTAGATCAGAAGGACAAAAACAGTAAAA